>NC_141143.1:137256822-137594322 GCF_053477565.2 Lygodium microphyllum
CCTATATTTGAAGTGTCAAACTGAACACTGTTCAGCCAAGCATACATGACATGTACATTCCGGGTGTGCAATAACCACATGTAATATCTCCGCACAATAAAAGTTAGTTGGTTGGTTCGTAAGTTAGTTAGTCAATTAATAAGTTAGTAAGATTACTAACTAAAGACTAACTAAGGTAAAAACTAACTAACATTAATTATTGATAATTTTTATTTAATTTAAAATATTTTATTTAGAAAAATCAAGAGTCGTAAATTCGATATTTTTCTCGAATTGGAAAAGACCGTAACTACCCTTCACGTAAATTACAACGTGAATGAGACTTATGAGTTATATTAATCACTAAAGTTCATGTGTATAGTTGGAAGGTCCAAAAACATTAGATTTTGGGCAAAGCTAGTATATTTTAGATATTTTAGATATTATCCTAAAAAAACGATATGGAACTAGATGTCATTTAAAAGAAAAGACAAGTGATATTTTAGTTAGTTTGAAGATTTTATAAAAAGAAAAATAAAGAAAAGTGACTGGCGAAATCGCGCACGCCGCGATCGCCGTTTTACAGGCAATAGACAGCACTTCGAACAGAGAAAAGAAGAAGGAGTGAACTGAGAGCTTTCTAATCAAGTGTCTTGGGGTTTTACCCCCCTTTCGGAGCCAATGGAACCATCAGATTTATGATCTGAGCATCAGATCACTGATCTTTCCAAGATCCCCCTCCATAAAGAGCTCTACTTCTCAACCACAAGCCCTCTTCTCTAATTCACTATAAATATGAGGCATGGGAGAGGCATAGAAAGCATAAGGACACCTCGAGAGGCTGCGAGAGAGAGGTAGAGAAGAGGATACTCCTCCAAGAGATTGTGAGAAAGAGCTTGAAAGAGAGGTTGAGAGAGAGAGAGAGAGAAGAGTCACCTCGAGAGGCTGCAAGGGAGAGAATTAGCTCAATTCCCTCTATCTCGATCCTCGACTTAACCATCTTCTCTTACGATCTCCCATCTTGAATCTATTCCACCTTCTTAATCTCTTGAGTCTACCTGCGAACGATGACCTCCAAGCGAAGAATGTCGCGTGCGGATGACAATCCTGCAACTAGCAACAAGGCTTCAGGCAAAGGCATCACTGTCAATCCAACTGTAGTTTCGATCGTAAGTAATGTATTTTCAAATTAATAGATGCTTGCTTTGATTCTCGTATGAGATCCGTTAGGCCCCATACTATTGCACGAGAATAGGTCATGGAAAATGATAAATTTCATCTCACCTACTCGGAAGATGGAGTTTGTAAAGTGCATATATCAAGGGAAGATAATTGCACCTAGTTACATATGACTTATTTGCTAGTAGAGCATCTACAAGGAAGAATTAGTCAAGCGTTATGAATGGCATAGTTGTCAAAAGAATGACATTAAAAGATTGGGTATACAAGTGCTACATTAAAGTATAGTCAAGGGTTATAACTAGCATGATTGCTAAAAGAATATGACATTAAGAATCATGAATAGAGAAGTACAAGTTTAAAGTTTAGATACTTCAAAAGTACTTAGCTTAAGAGCCCAAATATTAAGAAGAATTATATTCTAGCTCAAGGCAAGGCATGTTAAAGTCTAATTACTTGAGATAATCTCACACTTATCTTATCAAGTATTTATACGTTATGCCTATGACATGTTTGATATATGAGGATAATTTTCTAGTTGCCTCATGACTTGACTAAGAGCTAGTACAAGAAATTGATCATAAGGGTTAAAACTAGGATGTCTTGAGATCCGTTGGATAACGATGACTTTTGCTAACCCAAATTCAGGGGTTGGGTTATCGATCAAGGTAAGTGACCTATAGAACTTACATCATGAATAGTGTTTGAACCCTTAACATATGTGCCCTAGCCAAAGGAAGAAAGTGTTAAGAACATTCTTGCATGGTATTGCTCTTAGATCCCAAGGGGGAGAGCAAATATGCAATGGAAAATATTATATCATCTACTCTTGCATTGTTTTGGAAAGAATGCAATTGGTTTTGTTGATTGATCGAACAACATACTAAATGCTTTTATATTCAACTGGTTATTAGTTGTTGTTTGGATGATTATTCCAAGTGCTTGTGATTTATGGTAAATGCATGGCAAGGGTCTGTGATGACAAGTCGCCATGGGAATAAAGGAATGTTTTCTTGGAAAATGATATTAGGCTGAATGCCTTGTTTGTGCTTGATTCTTAAAGGATTTAATTAAGGAAGGATATATTGTACGGGTGGATCACCTCCATGGTCGCACTGCGTATTAACCCGAAAGGGCACTGCTCGATTCACGGGCCGAAGGTCGAGTGGTGAAAAGGCCAACCATGGAAATGATGTTTCGCTCCTAGACAGCTTGTGGGTCAGTTGGAGCTCTGGACACCCCTTGCTAGGTCTAGAATGGAGTTGAAGACCTCCCTGGCCCCCAACATCTGGGCATGTTGGGAGATCCTATTCTAGATAAAGGATTGTGTTTTTGGTGCCATGTGAATTGGACAAGTTACTTCTGCAGGGCAGAAGGGATACTTCTGTTGGACAGAAGTGAAACATAATTTCTCCTGTATGGGCGGGAGACAAAGATTAACTTGAAGATAAGTTAAGGAACTTGTTTGATCTTGTTTGTCAATAGATTGCTTTGCTCTGTTTTCGTGTCTGTGCTATAATTTACGCAAACGAACCTTATTCCCTAAAAGGCTTAATTAATGAAGCTGATTTTAAGTGTCACACATAAATGTGGTAGGACCTGATTAGAAAACTAAAGCTATTAAGGGAAGCGGGTGGGTGGAACCCCCAACGGGTCCGTCCTACGGCAGGGTGGTCCCAGAGAACTGGGAGGCTTCTCACAAGATTTTATCGTCATTCGACCTTTAGGTATTGATAGGTTAGAACCCGATTCATGCCGTTTTAGGGGACTGGAATGGGACTATGCCCTATGGACAGAGAGGTTGAGCAACGCATCCCTCTCATTTCCCATTCTCTTTGAACCAAGTGCGGCATAGATCTGCTTCGGGTTGGGTATCTCTACATAAAGTAGGATGTCCAATACCTGATGCTAGAATGCTAACAGGAGACCTTGACAACTAGGAACCCAAATTTCAGGTCGATCCTAGTGGGTTCGGTCATGAACATTCCGTTTCGAGGCGGATTCGGGAAACCCTAGGGACAAAACTCGAAACATTCCCTGGGAGTGCCGGGCAGTGACGCTTAGATTTGTTTCTCAATAGACCGCTAAAAGAGTGCCTGGAAAGTTGATGGGCGGGCACCTCACACCACACTAAGAGCCATGAAAAATTTGCAATTCTTTCTTGCTCTGCATTTCTCTATTTGTGCCCTAGCACCTCTTTACAAGTGCAACTGAATAACCTGTGAACTTGTCATATGTTTGTGTAGCAACAATGTGCTGCTTCTGCAATTCAAAGTGCTACCTCAAGTTGCCTCTGCTTTAAGTTGCCAAGTCTTGCTCCTCTTGCCCAATAGGCCGCACCATCCTCCTCAGAATTACTATCAATTTATGTGCTATTAACAAGTTGATCAAGTCCTTGCGAATCTCTGTCTTTCTCATTTTTGACATGTGTTAGTTCTGTCCTGAATAGTTGTTGATAGCAGCTATAGCCTGCCTTCCAAAAACGTTCCTTCCCTTTAATATTATGCCTCTATCTCTACTCAGAGCACTATCGTGCATCTTCGTAGAATGTTGCACAAATCAGTCCTATGCTACCATCAGTTGTACGTTCAGAGACCTCAGTAAACGATATGTCATTAGTTGGTGGAGGCAGTGTTGCTGGTTATGCTGCCTGCACATTCACCAGAGAATGGAGTGGATGGTGGAGAACTCTGCATTATGTTGCCTGTACATTCACAGAGAATGGAGTGGATGGTGAAGAACTCTGCATTATGTCAAAAGAGAATGTTCCCCCATATGAAAGGCCAGCACTGAAGAAGGCATATTTGTTTCCATTCAACAAAAAATTAGCAAGTAGTCCAGGCGAAGAGCTCCTCAGTCAGCCCATCCTGCAACAGAGGGAGATGCATTTGGGAAGCCAGGGCTATTTAGCACATAAACTGCAGAAACCACTACTTCAAACCAATAAGCATTTGGCAAATTTTTTTCACTAAGCATTGTCCTGGTAGCTTCCATATTTTGATGAGCTGATCTCTCTCATGATTACTGAAGAGATCAATATGCAAGGTGATTCATCTAAAAGAAATGGTGAACAGGTCCAAGCATTTTACTCAAGTTCAGGAAGGGGATGTGGTAGATCCTCTTCGAGAGGCCGTGGTATGGGATGTGCTGGCGATAACCAGCAAAATAGATTCAATCAGCAATATGGTGAAATGTAGGTTTCAGGAGGGTGAGGAAACTTTAGAGGCAGGGAGAGCTCTAGAGGAAGAGGTGGATGGGAGAATAGAGGTTCTGGAAATTCTGCTATTGTTTGCCATTATTGTGGCAAAACAGGCCATATTGTAGCCCATTGCTATGCTAAGAAGGATGATATTCACTGTGGTAAATTGCAGCAAGGAAACTATGCATCGTCTTCATGACAAAATGAAGACAAAAATGAGCGTCTATTTGTTAGCATATGATGAATCCAGTTACAGGAAAGGGGACACATGATGATGTATGGTATGTCGATTCAAGTGCATCTAATCATATGATCAATCATGTTGAATGGTTTGGAGAGATGCAAGACTTACAAAATCCAGGTTATGTGCAGATAGTGGATGATTCATGCCACCCAATTTCACACATTGGAAAGGTTCCCTTGTCCTTGTATGATGGCCAGACAAAGAGTCTGACAGATGTATTACATGTGTCATCAATCACAAAGAATCTAGTGTCTATTGGCCAAATGGTAGAGCAGGGGTTGCAGGTCGGATTCAATGCAAAAGGTTGTTTTATAGAAGACTTTAACGATAAGTGCAGGTTGGTCACAAAAGAAAGTAGAGTTGGTCGCATATTCACTTTAGATGCTGGAATTCCTGCAATGGATGCTACTATGTATGCTAAAGAAAAAGGATTATTTGCAAATATTGAAATATGGCATTAACATATTGGACATGCAAATGTGCAAAGGCTGAAATTAATGCAGTCCAGAGGATTGGTTACAAGGTTGCCTTCCTTTAGAGTTGCAGAATTGCATAAAGTCTATGAAGCATGCCAGTTTGGTAAGCAGGCAAGAAAACCCTTCTCACATGACAGAGAAGTGAGTAGAAAAATACTTGATGTAGTGCATACAGATGTTTGGGAACCTACATAGAATGTATCTCTTGGTGGCAACAAATACTTTGTCACATTTGTTGATGACTATTCAAGGAAGTTATGGGTATACTTCATGAAGGAAAAGAGTGATGTGTTTGAGCATTTCAAATCTTTTAAGGCAGCTGTTGAAGCAAAAATAGGCTTAAAAGTAAAGTGCCTGAGATCAGATGGAGGGGGAGAGTACCTCTCTAATGAGCTTAGTAGCTTCTTGAGGACCCATGGGATAAAGAGGCAATTTACTTACATGTATATCCCATAGCAAAATGGGGTTTCAGAAAGAAAAAATAGGAATATTACAGAAGTTGCACGGGTATTAATGGCTGAAAAGAATATGCCCAAACATTTTTGGTCTGAGGCTATCCATACTGCTGTCTACATTATGAACAGAACTCCCATAGCTGTAGTTCATGGAATGACTCCTAAAGAATGCTTTATTGGCAAGAAGCCCGATGTATCACACTTGAAGGTATTTGGATGTGTTGCATATGTTCATGTGCCAGATGAGCTACAAAAGAAGCTTGATCTAAAGGCTGAAAAATGTATTTTTATTGGGTACTCTTTAGAGCAGAAAGGGTATCGCTGTTATAACCCTGTCACAGGTGAGTTCAGAGTGAGCACGGATATTATCTTTGATGAGATGGGCAGTTGCTATGCACCTAATGGTGATGTATTAGATTATGATAATGATCAGGATAGTTATGTTCAAAAAGAAAAACAACAATCACTGAATCTTAGTGGACCAAAAACATCATCTGGTACTATAGCTACAGTGAGCACTTGGTCTAGAAGACTAAGGAGTAGCCCCACATCTTCAGGTGGATCTATACGTGTTGCAGGGAAGGACAAAGGAAAGAAGAAAGTACTGGATGGTAATGATGCATCTACCAGTCATTTGGGATTCGATGGAGATTCTAGTGGTTCAGAGAGTTTGGATGATGAGCTTGGTATTGCATCAGTTAGGACACCAAGTGTACAGAGAGCTCATAGTAATGTAAAGGCTCCATTGAGTGATCCAGTGGTACGCAGATCTAGCAGGGTTAGATACCCTGTTAAAAGATTTGGTTTTGAAGGTTATGCAGCTCACCATTATGCTGGTAAAACTAGTTGAGGATGTTGAGCCCACTTGTTTTGAGGATGTTGTTGGTCATGCTCATTGGGATGCAGCAATGGATGAGGAGATGGCTGCATTAGAAGCCAATAAGACTTAGGATTTGGTATCTTTACCTAAGGGTAAGAAAGCTATTGGCTGTAAGTGGGTTTAAAAAGTCAATCATAATGCAAATGGTTCAATTAGCAGGTATAAAGCTAGGCTAGTTGCAAAAGGCTATGCTCAAACATATGGCATAGATTATGAAGAGACATTCAGTCCAGTTCCTAGGATGGCAACTGTTAGATGTGTGATTGCCTTGGCAACAGCCAAAGGTTGGATTTTGCAACAAATGGATGTTAAGAATGCCTTCTTTCATGGTGAATTACAAGAAGAAGTATATATGGAGTAGCCAGCAGGTTATGACGATTTAGAGCATCCCACATATGTGTGCAGGTTAAAGAAGGTACTCTATGGGCTGAAGCACCTAGAGCATGGTCTGACAAGATTGAAGAGTATCTTGTCAATATTGGATTTTGTATTTCTGATGTTGATCACTCACTATATGTGAGAAATGGAGATGCAGGTTTGTTCATCATAGTTATCTATGTGGATGACTTGATTATTACAGGTGACAGTGACAATGGGATTGCTGAAGTTAAGGAATTCTTGAAGAAGAAGTTTGAGATGAAAGATTTGGGTGAGCCTCAGATACTTTCTTGGTATTGAGGTGATCAAATGTGATGATGGTATATGGCTATCCCAAAGGCAGTATAGCTTGGATATGTTATCCAAGTATGGTATGACAGCATGTAAGCCTCTTTCAATACCATTGGAGCAAAATGTGAAGTTGAGTTCCAACATTGGGGATGAGATAGAAGACCCTACTATGTTCAGGAGGATAGTAGGGAGTTTGATTTGCATGACTATCACAAGGCCAGACTTGAGCTATGATGTTGGTCTTGTCAGTCAATTTATGTAGATGCCTAGAAAGCCTCATTTGGATGTAGTTAGACATATATTGAGGTATGTGAAGCCCTTTACATTATGGAATTTTTTGTGAGGTAGGTAAGGACATACAGGTCCTTAGATACACAGATGCAGATTGGGCTGGTAGCATGTTAGATAGAAGATCTACTAGTGGATTCATATTTTCCCTTGGTAGTGTAGCAGTTACATGGAGCAGCAAAAAGCAACCTACAGTTGCTTTATCAAGTAGGGAGGCTGAGTATAGAGGTGCTGCTATGGCAGCATGTGAGGTGGTATGGTTGCAAAAGTTATTAGGTGATTTGGATGTGCAGGGAGATGGTCTAATTGTCATTCATTGTGACAACATGAGCAGCATACAATTAGCTAGGAATCTAGTGTTCCATGCTAGGACAAAACACATTGAGGTGCTCTACCACTTTGTGAGAGAGAAGGTACTTGCAGGAGAGATTGACTTGGTATATGTCAACACACAGGATTAGATAGCTGACATTTTCACAAAGGCATTGGGTGCAGAGAAGCTTCGAAATTTCCGAAGCTTACTTGGAGTTGCAGAGATAGAGTTGAGCTTGAGGGGGAGTGTTGAGATGGAAAGCTCAACACGTGTAGACATTGATGATGGACCGCCTGGCTAGATGAGTCCGCACGTCTATACTTAGTACATTAGTGGTCATTATGATACTCACATGGCCACTGACTTATCACTTATTATATTTAGTTTGTTACACCTATCTACAGCTGGCAAAGATATAATGCCAGTCGATTAGTGTAGTCAGTTATGCACTGTTTGACTTAGTAGGCCACTTTCCTTTATGTTGTATCTTATCTATGCTTTGTGTACATTGTATAGTATGTGGAAGAATAAGAAGAAATCAGCAAGAAAAATTTTTGGCCTCCATCTCTCTTCTGGCGTTCTTGAGTGAGCTTTCTCTTGTGCATACAGCGTGTGTTTGGCGCAGCAGCTCAAGCAAGTCCCCCCACCACGCAATTATTGACACTTGAAGCATAACCCTTTTGTCCTTATGTCTCTAATTTGTTCATTTGAAAGAAATTTGTTGTAAGTGTTGTTCTAAAATCCCTTTTGTGCATTTTCAGCCCTTGCAAAGCTATGTTTTGCTTTAGCCATTGGTTTATAACCATTTTCTCCACTTGGTTTTGATCCATAGACCGTTGGATATGTAGGCAACTTGTTGTAATTATTGATGTAGTTACTAGTTCCCTTTCTTTCTTGCCTATAAATATCCCTTTGCTGGCTAAAATGTGCTCCAACCTTTGAAGGTTGATTAGGTAATGAATACCCTGCACTTTTTGGTTGAACTCCCATTGAATCTCTTCTATATTTTTGCCCATATCTTTCAGCATATAAAATGGCTTCATGAGTTGTCTTGGGCTGCATTGCACCTACTTCTGAAGAGAGGGTTGAATCTAGACCAAAGATATATTTGTTTAATTTGGCCAAATCATCAATCCCTTCAATGTACATAGAAAGATTAAGAAACATGCTAGAGTAATCACGAACGGACATGCCCCTTTGTTGAAGACCATACCATCTTCTTTGCAATCTTTATTTTTCCATTGAAGAGACAAACACTTCCAACATTGTATTCTTAAAATCTTCCCAAGAAGCAAAATTGTGACCAACTCTTTGCATATATCTCCACCATGTATGTGCCATGTATCGCGTAGCCTTCAAGATGGAGTGCTGCAAAATAGAACTTGGCTTCATCATGGTGATGAAAAAGTGTAAAGTACATCTCCAATTTGTTTACCCATTCTTCCCACTCCATTGGAGATGCATTATCCCCCTTGAAGTTGAAAATGGTAATCTTTTCTTTGTACTCCCTTTCATTATAAGTTGGCTAGAAATTGTTGGAGTGCTACCCAAAAAATGATTGTTTCAAAAAATCTCTATTCATTGAATCTCTTCCAAAGGAATTTGGTCTAGGATTATTATCACCATGATTCGGTTGTCCCAATCCAAAAGAATGATACTGTCCATTAGTGGGCTGACCATAAAATGACTTATCTTTGTTGGTATATCATGAAATGACATTCTTTCATAAAATCTTCCACTCTTATTATGAAAGTCCAATTCTTTTTGCTTGATGGTAGATTGAGAGGGAAAAGATTTGTAGAAGGAGTCACATCCATCAAACTCCTCATTCTCCTCTTCTCTTATATCCTCATCTTCTTCATAAGTAGCTTCACATCTTGGATTGAATTAAGGATGGGCATGGTGCTTTGATGATATTGGTGGTTGGTAATGAGTACTCCTCAATGTAGATGGCTCTTCTTTCTCAAAGTTTGACATAATAGGCTGATCAATTCCCTTTCCTTTCATATTGGAGGGCTGAACTGAAGTATTTTCAATATGAATAGTGGGTTCATTTGGTGAAGAAGATATGGGTTGAGTCTTCAAATCCTTGATAGCTGCTACTACATCCTCAAATCCACTCTTCATGAACTTGACCAACTGCTGAAGTCCTTCATCCACGTTGTTGGATGTATTCTCAATCTTCCCCAAGGATTTGGAAAGTTGCTCATAATGATCATGCATCCCAATGTTCAACATACGCATCTCTCTTGAAAACATGTGCTCTAATACTCGTATGAGACTTGAAATTCTTGAACTCCCACTTGATGTAGCCAAAAATATTCTCAAAGTACAATCCCCATGATGAATATGTAGCTTATAGACTCCAATTCCTCTTCAAGGAAGCTCCAGTATCCAAAAGCTTGATAGAAATTATCCTTGTAGCCCAAATGTGGCTAGAAATTTGTAAGGGAGTCAATAATAAGCATCAAAAGGGGTGGAATACTTCAATCCTTGATAGAGAACTTTTCCATTGTAGCACATAAGCTTGCATATGCTGCCCATACACTTGCAATTCCAAGAAGAAGTCCTATTCTTGCAATATTGATGCAAGACCATGAATTCTTGATATAATCCCATGCATAGAAGCTTTAGGATGCATAAAGAACCAAAAGTGCCATGATAACATGCTTCAAAGATCAAAAATTCTGAGAATTCAAGTGGCTGCCCTGTTTTGACTCATTTCAAGAGTAGAAATGCTCTAATCTTTCAAGAAATCTTCAATGTCAGTTCAATGAGTGCTCAAGAAGCTCAAGGATGCTTTTTAGAACAAAAGCCCTTTGACATTTTAAAGAAATTTTAGAAAAAACTCACTATTGTCTTGAATCTGCCTTAACCAAGGTTTGAAAGCTCAAGAATGATCAAGGATGATCAAGGAAGTGTGAAGAAACCATGTATGCTTACTGAAGATCTTCCATAATGATTGTTTAAACTTGTTATGCCTGAGGAAGAGAGGTTGGGAATTCAACACGAATTGCATCAAATGCTCCTGTCCTGGAAGATCAAGCTCACCAAGGTTAAGTGATATGCTACTCTACATGAAGCTCATAGCACAAGGAGTCAAGCTCTGATGTCTCCTCAGTGGGAAAATGGTCATTGGAAGAAGATTGAAGCAGTAGAAGCCATGGATTCTTGGAGAAAAGCTTGAGAGGAAGAAGAGAGAGAAACTGGTCCCCAAAAAGTAATCTTAGTTTAACCTCTGTAACCCCAATTAGACTCTAGCTAGGGTCAAAAACCTTCAAAATGGACCTCTATTTGACCATGTCCTACTATTTCGGCCAAGAACCTCCATCTTCCTCAAGATCTTCTTCAAGAAACCTCAAAAATTAGTCTCGATTTGTTGCAGAGACTCTAACTAGTCACGATTGAATTGTACCAGACCCTGTGACCAAATCTTAGTACTCCAATTAACTGGTTCCTGTCTCTGTGACTAAATTCTCCAAGAAAATGACTCTTCCCATGGTTCAAAGTCCATGCTCTGATACCAATGTAACAAACCAGTTCTCATAGCAAATCAAATAATTGGAAATTCATGAAATACAGCATTCTTGCGAAGAAATACACCATGTTTGCAAGGTAGCCATAGCCAAGGTAGCTAAGCTTGAAATAATATTGCCATGGAAGGTTGAGAATCATAGATGTAAGCTGCAACATGAATACTCACCTCATGTCAAGGTGGCATATGGTATGCACCCCATATCTTGGTGGCTAAGAGCATGCACCCTCTTAGTTGATGGGAGGAAGGAACCTCAAAGCATGTATTGTTTGAAAATTGCAAAAAGATCCCTCATAAGTTACATCTCCACCTTTTATACTTAACCCTAGCCTACTCTAGACTAAGGTGACTTATCCTTTATTACAATGGGCCCCCATCATCAGGCTTTCTAGTACCCATTAGGTTTGCTAACGTCTTAAGAAATTAACATCTATGGCGATTTGGTGGTACTGCTCAGTTATCATATCCGTAAAATGTTTCATCATATCCTTTACCTTATCTATAATGTTTGATGTAGAGAACTCATAACTAGTGACTTGAAGAGCTACTCTCTCATTGGGTTGCACAACTTGCAAAGGAGTTGCTACTTGTATTGACCCTTAGTTTACAAAAGGATATCTTTGGCTCACTATTGGCTTAATGACATTTAGAGGAGCTAGCAACAAAGGCACATTTTGCATCATGCTTCCTCTACCATTTAGGTTGGTCCTAGGGATTTTGATCCCACCTTGATATCCACTAACTAATCCCAAATTATTTCCAAGACTAAGACTTAAGTTTAAATTTTCCCTTGACGTATAGGCTGCTTGTAAGCGAGACTCTACTTCTTATGCTCGGGTTATAGCAGTATCTATGTCTGCTAGAGGGACACTACTCAATTGCACTTGGATATTGAAGTCCAATCCATGCAAGAAATACTATAGTTGGGTAGTAGGTGGGATAGGAATAGAGGCTTGTAATTTGCAAAAGACCTCTTTCATCTTCATGGCATATGCTTGGGCATTTTCATGGAGCTCTTGATGTGTCACATTTAGCACACATAGCCAATATTATCCACCCCCATAAGAGAGTTCTCCCAAGAGAAGAATGCACTCCCTAAGACACTCACTTGGAAGTTAGAAAAGTGAGACATGCGTTAGGGTCCTCTATATAGTGGAGTTTTTAGGGTTTTAGGCCCACTAGGCTTTCTACATATCCTAGAGGGCTCATTGAGCTACCAATAAACCTCGGCATGCCCTCTAGGATATGCAAAAAACACTTTGGGTGAATCCACATAGCAAGTTTCACCTAATTAACATTATTAACATAAAGTCGTAGATTAATGATGTGTTATTATTGTGAGATCATAAAAATATAATAACGTGATTGCAATTCCTAATCCATAAGAACCATTTGGTTAATGCAAAGCTAGAATTTAGAGTTACTTGTGTAAATATAATAATAATGCTCTAAAGATCATAGATCCAAAGGACCATAGCTTTTGTAAAAATCAGTTGGTTAGTGCAAAAGCTAGATTCGGAGTTACACGTGTTGATATAATTTATTAACTTTTCAAATATTCTATATGATACTAACCAGCCAAGGGTTGATATCATATATGGGATAGTGGGAGCATGTGTGTTTAATATAAATTTTCCTTCACATAAACATGAATCATATAGATTATTGAAAAGTTAATAAATTAACATCCTTTCAATAATAAATTTAAAGATAATTGATGAGAAAAAATTAAAAAGTGCATATAAATTAGGTAATTAATTAATTAATTAAAATTAAATAAGATCCATAGGGTACCAAAAAGTTATAATTTATCATTTGAAATGTATAAATTATCATGAAGTATACAAGAAATATTAAATTTTATCAAAAAAGGAGTCCTTAGGAGTAGTTTTTCCATGCTTGAGTGGGTGAATGTCACCTTCCATTTCATGGATGAAGGTCCCACGAAATGCTTTTGGGTGGTACAGATCTGAACATATGTTTGATGGCTTCTTCATCTCTCCTGATGAGCCATCTGTTACTTCATTGGAAGAGTTTGTTACGACTTCAATGGAAGTGGATCCATTACCTTTTTTTGATCCATACAATGTCAACACCTCTTCGTTGGCTCCTCTGCCTAGGGTTAGGGTTCCAATTCGTCCGTACCCTTGATTCAAAAAGCCATGGACTTCCTAGCAGCAGAGGATATAAGGTCCTATAGGAATTTTGGTTTTACTAGCAAATAGGTCGGACAATAGTCTCTTCCTACGAGGGTTGTCTTCATGTATGGGAGAATCCCCAAAGACTTAATTCTGCTTTGGTCTGCTAGTCGTCTGATAAGCCATTGTGTAGACTGCATACCTTGCAAGCCTAGATCCTTCATTTTCACATCCGTCATTATGTTCACTGATGAACCTCCATCAATTAATGTGTCTACAATAAAGCATCCTTCAATCCACATGCCAATCTTTGGGGTACCAGGATCCATGAAGGTGTTAGCCACATCTACTTGTTTCACAAGCTCTGGGGCTTTGTTAGGCTTGGTTGCTATTGAGGGAGAAATCCTTGTTAGAATATCAAGCTCCCGTTACTCTTCAGTCAATCTATCTTTATGTGTGTGGCTGACATTAGCTGGATACAGCTGTACACATGTGTGACATTCAATAAGTCAGTGTAGTCAGTGACTCAACCACAGTTAGTCTTGGTTAGTCATACCTATGTGTGTAAGTCTCTTTTTAGTTAGTATGATGGAAGAATAATGGAAGAACAACAACAATGAGCTGAGGCTCATCTTCCACTCCACTCTGTCTCTCTCCCTCTCTTCCAACATGGTATCAGAGCTTGAATGCCTAAAGCCTGAAGGCTTGGCAGTGGCCATTTGACATTAAGACATCAGATCTAAAGAAAACGTCATCAAAGGAGACTATGCCTGCAGCCCGTTTTTTTGCAGAAGCTATATCTTACTACATAAATGGTTTTTGGAGAAACGACCCTATCATCTTGATCATTTCGACGTGATCTACAACTTTGCAAAAGAAAGTTTTTTCAAATTCCTCACATATTTTGAGATATTCAGCACAGACCTGTGCAGATTGGCTATTTACTGTAGTAAAGAGCAGGTGATTCCAGGGCACTGGTGGCTTTTATCCTAACAATGTATATGCCCTTATTATCATGCATTTGAGCATGATGTTGAAGTGTTAAATGCTCAATTTTGGAGCCTATTTGCAGGCTGGAAACACTGAACTGGTTGATGTTCTGAATTTGAAAACAATATACCTACAGGGTTGAAGTAACTATGATAATTATTTGCTACTGACAAATGCTTGGATCATACCACTTGAGTGGTAGATGCTTTTTGGGATATTGTGAGTGCTAAAAGTCCAAAGTTTGGACTGATTTGTTGCTGGTTATACCAGGGTATTGATTGGTTATTGTCTGCACGAAGGATACCTATCATCTTCACTTGATATACATGCAATATATTTTGACCGGTTGGATATGTATTAACTCTTCCATAGAGTGGCAACTGAATTAGATGTTTTGGGGCTGTTTTGAGGTCTGAATACTCTTATTTTAATAGAAAAATAATGCTGGTTATAGCAGTGTACTGGTTGTATTTGGTATTGCTACTTGTATACAGTACAAACATTGATACTTGTATGGATATAGTTTGTTGATGGGATATTTTACCACTACCATAGAATGTTTTGAACTTATTTGAGCTTGGTTTATGCTTAGTTGACTGTGTTTTTTCATTGTTGGAATACAATTTATAGCAAGCAAGTTGTCAGAAAAACTATCCTAAATTGCAAGAAATTGTCCTGAATAGCAAGAAACAGGTCCTGAACTGTAGAAAAGGGAGTCAAATACTTACAAGTTGTATACACCACTGAATAGCTAAGCTACAACTATGGCAAATGCTCAAGGCACTGACAATATCACTCAAATTGTGGGAGAAAATCTGGAACAAAAATTTTGCTTCATGGAAGTTCCATAGAAAGGAATCCAATAAATGATCAAAAAATGGCTCATAAGCTATGGACTAAGAGAGCATGCAAGTTGTTACATTGGTTTTCCTTATGTATATCAAATGCTATGGTTATACAGATTATTGGATGCAGTTCCCCAAAGGATTCATGGGAGATACTCATGAAGAATTATAGAGATGCTATGGTTATACAGATTATTGGATGCAGTTCCCCAAAGGATGCATGGGACATACTCATGAAGAATTATGGAAATGTAACACATGCAAGAAAGATTCAGCTAAAGCAATAGTTCAATAACATGTCTAGGAATGGCAAAAGCATTCAAGCCTACACTACAAAGATCAAGAACATAGCAGATCAGCTTGCCACCATTGGATCTTCAGTGTCTAAGGATGATATGATTACACTAACATTGAATGGACTTGGCAAAGAGTATAAAGCATTTGATATGTTTATTTATGTAAGAGTTGAATCCCCTGATTGGGATAAGCTGATTGCTTTGATGCTGCATGAGGAAGTTAAGCTTGGGCTGAATACAAGTTCTAGTACATCTCAAAGCAAAGACATTGTTCTTTACTCTAGCCAGCATGGTAGAGGCGGCAGAGGCCGTGGCTCTTTTCGAGGTCGAGGAGATACTCAAAATGTTTATGGACAGCATCAATAGAATGCCTAGTATGGCACAAATACACAGGGCCAGCGTGGATCTGGTGGCTTTAGAGGCAGGGAGAGATCACCCCATGGTAGAGGTAGTGGATTTGGTTCATGGTAATCAAATGATCAGCCAAACAGAGATAAGGACTGTCATTACTGCGCAAATATGGACACATTGCAAAGGATTGTTACAAGAAATAGGGAGATATGAAGGCAAAGGGAAAATAGGGAGATTGTTTGCTATGTAGCATGTGTCTAAGAATAGATCTAGGCAAAACAGAGCTGAGAGATGGTACATTCATTCAGGGGCTTCAAATCGTATGACTCCCCATGGAGAATGGTTTGATGAGATGGTTGCAAGTTCACATGGTTATGTGTGTACTAGGGATGATACCCAACATGACATTCAGCACATAGGAATTGTTATGTTATTGATGCCTGATGGTAAGAAAAAATGCCTGTTGGTAAGAAAAAGAGCCTGCATGATGTACCACATGTACCTACAATAACCAAGAATCTTTTGTCAGTTGAATAGGTGGCTGTAACGTGTCCCCCTTTCCACCTGTAGGACACGTCTTAGTAGTCCATCGGGAAGAGAGTCCAGAAAGTGTCGCCCATCACTCCCATGAAATGTCACGAGGTTTGCAATCTAGGTCTTCCTGAGTCTACCACGAAGTGGAAGCATTCCGGCCGTTCCCACTTAGGACCGACTTGAATCAGGGTTTTCCTAATGGTCAAGTTCTTAGAAGGTAACTAGCGTCGAACTACTTTACGTAGAAACATTAGGGTCAAAGCAGATTCATGCTGCACTTGGTTCAAGGAGAATGGGAAACGAGAGGGATGTGAAGCTCAACCTCTGTGCCCGTAAGGCATAGTCCCATTCCGTTCCCCTAAAACAGCATAAATCGGGACTCTAGCTCTAAAGGTTCTAGGTCATCGTTTACCTTGCTATCAATTCCTTTGAGAAAAGTTCTCGGCCAACCGGAACCACCCTTCCATAGGACGAACCCATGGTCACATCCATCACACTTTCCTCGGGTTGCTTTAGTTATCTAATTACCTACCACATTTAGTTTGACAAGCAAAAACAGCTTCCTTAATTAACCAATTAATCACTGGTTCCTTCACGTAACTTAGGCACTGACATAGAAAAACGATGTCAAACAAGTTCATTTTCAACATTTGATCTTTATTTATCAATCTTTGGAATACATCATATAATCTAGCCCGAAGGCTATTCCATAATCTGCTCGAAGGCAATTCCATAATCTGCCCGAAGGCAATTCCAGCAATCCTCAGGGATCACTATTCCAAGTTTCCACCTGTAGACTAGTATGCGGGCCTTGAGATCCCATCTCGAGTCACGTCGGCCTCTTGTGCAGGACCCAGAGGTAAGGGATTTATAGCCAGAGCCCCCCTAGCACCCAAACATCCTCCTGCTCCAAGTAGCATCCACAGAGATGTCAAGATTGTGGGAGAGAAGGAAGGAGTCTCACTTATAGCTTTCTCACTTACACAATGGGGGAATACACACAAAGGTGGAGGCTGAAAATAGTTTTCCTCTTCTTAGTTGTGTAAGCCAAAAAAGAACACTTGTACAGAGAAATAGAAGAACCCTATATATGGGTCTCAAACCAAACTCAACTAACTAAGGTGGCATACTAACTGAGCCACGAACTAGAGTAGATAAGGATAGCTGTCGTCTAGCTATTATTCATGGGCGGTGTACCAACCGCATCTGCAGCTAACAAGTCGGTGACATAATAGCACAACGGTCACCCTAGCATATCACGAGTGGAGCTAGATATCTCAACACTCCCCCTCGAGCTCAATCCCAATTCTTGCACACCAAGCAGGTCTCTAAACTTGCGCAGCTTCTCTACACCCAATGCCTTCGTAAATATGTCAGCTACCTGATCCTCTGTGATGACATAAACTAGATCAATAAGACCTAGTAAAACCCTCTCCCGCACATAGTGATAATGCACCTCAATGTGCTTTGTTCTAGCATGATAGACTGGGTTATTTGCCAAGTGTATACTACTCATGTTGTCACAATAAATGACAACTGGCCCATGTGTAGGCTGATGCATATCATAAAGTAGCTTATGCAACCAAGCTACCTCACATGCAGCCATTGTTGCACCCATGTACTCAGCCTCTGTGCTCGACAAGGCAACTGTAGGTTGTTTCTTACTGCTCCAAGTGACTGCAGCACTCCCAAAAGGGAACACATATCCACTGGTAGATCGTCTATCAGAAATACTACCAACCAAATCAGCATCAGTGTATCCATGCAACTGTATCTGAACCCCAGTCTCATAAAATAGTCCATACTGCAATGTGGACTTCACATACCTGAGTATGCATCTAGCCACATCCAAATGCGGTTTCCTTGGAGCCTTCATAAACTGACTTACCATTCCAACAGCATAGCTCAAATCTGGCCTGGTAATAGTCATATAAATCAAACTTCCTACTATGCATATGTACATAGTAGGGTCTTCCAGAAGCTCACCTGCATCTGCGCTCAGCTTCACATTCTGCTCCAAAGGAACTGAAATAGGCTTACAGCTTGTCATCCCATATTTGGACAGCATGTCCAATCCATACTGCCTCTGCAAGATCTGTATCCCACTTGGTGATCTAATCACCTCAATGCCCAAGAAATAACGCAGCTCTCCCAAATCCTTCATCTCAAACTTCTGCTTCAATAGCATTTTCACATGAAGGATATCTTCATTACTATCACCTGTCATAATCAAATCATCAACATAAATGACAAGTAGCATAATACCTTTCTCTGTTTTTCTCACATAAATTGAGAAATCTGCTTTGGAAATCTGAAAGCCAATAGTGACAAGATAATGTCCTATCTTGTCAGACCATGCTCTAGGTGCTTGCTTCAAGCCATACAAGGCTTTCTTCAACCTGCAAACAAACTCAGGATGAATAGCATGCACATAACCTGGTGGCTGCTCCATATAGGCCTCTTCTTGCAAATCACCATGCAAGAAGGCATTCTTTACATCCATCTGATGTAAAGACCATCCCTTTGATGTACCCATAGCAATGACTACTCTTACGATTGCCATCCTTGCAACCGAACTGAATGTTTCTTCATAATCAATGACATATGTTTGTGCATAACCCTTGACTACTAATCTTGCCGTGTATCTGTTCACAGAACCATCTGCATTGTGCTTCACCTTATAAACCCACTTACAACCAATTGCATTCTTATCTTTAGGCAAAGGTACCAATTCCCATGTAGCATTTGCTTCCAAGGCATCCATTTCTTCATCCATGGCTTTCTTCCATTTTTCTTTTCCCATGGCTTGCTCAAAAGAAGTGGGTTCTAGTTCCTGTATCACTTTGACTATATAGGCATAGTGAATGGCTGTAAATCCATCATATTTCAGCCTATCCATAGGATACCTAGCTCTGGTAGACCTGCGCAAAGTAGGTTCACTCCCAGGTGCTCTCAAAACATCCCTGGTCTTCCTTACTCCAGGTGTAACAATAGAAGGAATACCCAACTCATCATCAATGCTCTGTTCTGAGTCACCGGATTCACCATCCACATAAGAGTGACCTGCATTCACATCAAACATGGGCTGATCTACCTTCTCTTTTCCTTTTCATAATACCTGCATACCACTATCTGCATTGCTTTGAGAAGATTCTCCTGATCTCAATCTGCCTGTCCATGGCAAAGAATGTGAACCACTGTTAGAGGACACTCTAGGTCCACTAATATCTTGTGACTGCTGCTGTGAATTCTGTGCAACATTACCATTTTGTGCATCTACATTATCAATCACATTTACTGGTTTATACCAGCTACTCATCTCATCAAAAACAACATCTCTGCTCACTGTAAACTTACAAGTAGAAGGGTTATAGTATCTATACCCTTTCTACTGCAGAGAGTAACCAATAAAGATGCACTGCTTAGCTTTTGGATCCAACTTGGATCTCAACTCATTTGGCACATGAACATAGGCAATGCAACCAAAAATTTTCAAATGAGAAATATCTGGTTTCGTACCATTATACCTCTCCTCTAGAGTCATGCCATGTATTGCTACAGTGGGAGTTCTGTTCATTATGTAGACTACTGTAGCAACTACTTCAGCCCAGTAAAAATCTGGCAGGTCTTTTTCATTGAGCATGGCATAAGATACCTCTCCAATATGCCTGTTTTTTCTTTCTGCAATTCCATTTTGCTATGGGGTATGACTACATGAATATTGTTGCTTTATGCCATGCTCTTGCAAGAACCTTGCAAACTCATTTGAGAGGTACTCTCCCCCTCCATCTGACCTTAGGCATTTTATTTGCAGGCCTGTTTCTTTTTCAACCATAGCTTTAAGAGTTTTGAAATGCCCAAAAACTTCACTTTTCTTTTTCATAAAATACACCCAAACTTTTCTGCTATAGTCATCAATAAAAGTGACAAAATAATGACAGCCTCCAATAGATGCAGCTTTAGTAGTCCACACATCAGAGTGGATTAATTCCAATGGCTTCTTACTCTCTTGAACATGTCTAGGAAATTTTTCCTTGCCTATTTTCCAAATTGACAGGCTTCACATACCTTATGCATTTCTGCAACCTTGAATTTAGGCAATCCTGCAACAATATTTTGGGCTTGCATTGATTTAAGTCATTGTACATTAACATGACCAATGTATTTATGCCAGATATCAATATCTACAACTACATCGGTCCCATGTGCAAACATTGCTGCACTCAATTCAGGCATGTCTGCATCCAATGTAAACATTCTGCCCTTCTTCTTTCCTTTTGCTATCAAGAGACCTTTATTTTTCATATCCTCAACAAAGCATCCATGAGGATTAAATCTGACCTGCAAGCCCTGCTCAACCATTTGACCAACAGAAACCAGGTTCTTGGTGATATTCGGGACATGAAATACATCTGACAGGTATTTCTTTTTCCCATCCTATGTAGACAAAGGAATTTTTCCAATCTGCACAATAGGATGTACAGTATCATCACCAGTCTCCACAAATTTTGGTTTTTCCATTTTCCTTGCATCTTGCATCCATTCTGCATGACATGTCATGTGGTTTGATGCACCTGAGTCAACATACCATAGATCGTTGCTTTCTTCTACACTTGTCACAGAATTGGTCATGTGCTGCACCATAAACAAATGCTCATTTCTGTCATCACCTTGTTTACTAGAAGAAGCATAATTCCCTTGTTGCAATTTTCCATTCATGATGTCATTCTGCTTTTTATAGCAGCCTTTAGCCATATGACCCATTTTACCACAGTAGTAGCATTCAACATTGTTGTTTGCATTTTTCCCTCTTTGCCATCCACCATGACCTCTTTGGCTCCCCCTACCTCTAGAGTTACCACGTCCTCCTCCATAGGACTGGTTTTCTTGAGTTTGCTGCATATCTTGATTTCTACCACGGCCTCCAGATCTACCTCCTCTACCTCTGCCTCTACCTCTGCCTCTACCTCTTCCAGTATTTGAGTAGAAAACAGCTTCTTTTGAAGTTCCTCCTGAAGAAGATGCACCACCATTTCTCTGCTCCTCAGAAATTAGAAGAGCAATCAACTCCTCAAAATTAGGAAATCTTTCACGGATGGAAATGGATGTTCGAAACTGTGCATAATCCTTTCCTAGACCATTCAAGGTCATAGAAACTAAATCATCATCTTCCATTGGCGACCCAATGGAAGCAACTGCATCTGCAATCTTCTTCACCTTCATGTGGTAGTCATTGATGCTCATACTTTCTCTTTGCACATTGTGCAACTCTTGCTTGAGTTGCATTTTCCTGGCTTGCGTATTTGTGCTATACATTTTTGACAAAGTATCCCATGCCTCCTTTGGCGTACTTGCATCCTGAATATGCACAATCATAGAGTCTGAAATACTGATAGACAGCCAGTACATAACTTTTATGGCTCTCTCATGCCATCCTTTAAATGCCTGCACTTGCTGTTGATTGGGAACATCAGGAAGAACTGGTTCTTCTTCATTTCCTGCAACAAATTCCCAATATCCTTTTCCCATAAGGAAATTCGTCATTCTAAACTTCCATGCTTGAAAGTTGTTCTTGTCAAGATTTTTAGTGACAATCTGTGAAAGAGAATCAAACGCCATTACAGAACACTGCAAAAAAACACAGCTTCAGCCTCACAAGGGCAAATCTGTAAAACTAACGAAAGTGGTATTTGACCACATAGTCACTTCCTAGTGGCGATTTTGCATTAACAGGCAACAAGGATGATTCTGTAACTCCCAATGTCTCTGCGCACAGGCATACGATGTAATTTCTACGGTAACTTTTCACCAACCTGTAGAACAGTGGTCGCATAGCAAAAAATAGGGCCTTTTCTTGAGTGCGTGCGGAAAACTTCCTCCTCCAAAACAGGCCCCGAAATGGCCTCGAATCAAAAAAACAGGGCAACCAAGAGCTAAAGCCCTTTCCCGCGGCATATACTTCCCTCTTGCTACACCGTGAAGGGCATCTCAATCTGAGACAATGCACTCTTGCATTTTCCGGCTGTGCTACCTGCAGAGACTTGCTCCCAAACTCAAAAAATGAAACCAACTGTGGTCCTCTTACCAGAACACCGCGAACTTGGTTTGCTTTCTTGAGCTCCTTACCACGAACCAGGCTCTGATACCATGTCAAGATTGTGGGAGAGAAGGAGGGAGTCTCACTTGTAGCTTTCTCACTTACACAATGGGGGAATACACACAAAGGTGGAGGCTGAAAATAGTTTTCCTCTTCTTAGTTGTGTAAGCCAAAAAAGAACACTTGTATAGAGAAATAGAAGAACCCTATATATGGGTCTCAAACCAAACTCAACTAACTAAGGTGGCATACTAACTGAGCCATGAACTAGAGTAGATAAGGATAGCTGTCATCTAGCTATTATTCATGGGCGGTGTACCAACCGCATCTGCAGCTAACAAGTCGGTGACATAATAGCACAACGGTCACCCTGGCATATCACGAGTGGAGCTCGATATCTCAACAAGAGAGATCTCTCACGGCGGGTTCGGTCCACATACTCGGCGCGGCTAACAACCCCCTTAGATAGGGTCAAGCAGACAATCAGGGATAACTGATGCTGCCTCTCCCTCCAGGCTTTCAACCTGAAGCATTAGTTATTTTTCAACATTAGTTCCTTAAGCAAAAAAGAACAAACAGTGCTCCTAAGTGTACAAACACAAGCACTCCATTGGTCATTTATACGGCCAATTGCTAAGGTGTGAAATCAATCGCGACTTGGCCAGATCCCAAGGGTTTCATAAGCTGAGTTGCTTGTTTACCCTTTATTCTTGGGTTAGGGCTTATACCCTATTAACCCAAATTGCCAATACCTTAGGTTTCCTTATATTAAGGTCAATACATCCTGGACAACCTCGTTGTCCCCACTTGATTGGTCAATTGCTTGCTAGGCAATTTATAAATACCCTAACTTGGCAATTCAGCCCTAAGGAAGGGTGATGTAGCAGGATGACTACTCATCCTCTAGAAAATTAAACTTGCATTTAGAACTTGCCAAACTTGTTTTACGGAGTTGCAATACTATTTTGTGATTTAGGCACAAAACCATGCGATGTTGCAACTTGTTGCTTGTGGGATTATTTCTCCCATCACACGGTATTCCTTGGTCAAGAATACCTTTGGTCAAGATGTAGGGTTTGGGAGTCTAGACCGATAACGCTTTGGCCCTAGGGATCCTAAATTCATACGGAAGTCTAGTATTTGACCAATTTATCCTTAGGGTGAGAACCTTAGATCATTCTTGCATGGGCGTTTAGCTAACCCTAACATTCCGTGAATGTGGATAGGACCTTAGGGATCGGAAATATTAGGTCCGCAACCGGAATGCTATACTAGGCACAATTTTATTATGGCTTAATCCTACCTAGCACATTGAGGTGATTGTCATATACAATCTAATCGTACCTTTATGATTTTTATGTGAGCTACTTAACTATACGCGAATTACTTATTTGATTAACTAACCCACGATTAGAGACAATCATCCTTTTTAAAGATGCAATTACTTCCTTCTAAATTAGCAAGTACTTTCCCCTAAAAGATGCAAGTAACTATAAGAGAAGTGGGATGCATCATTCCATGCAAGTATGCAAATTCAAGTCCGTAGACCTTTTTGCAACTAAAGGATCTTTAGTGAACTTTTCTTTTCCTCGCCTTATGTGACATTGATTTATATTTAGAACTATGCTTATAAACCCCTACGTTTAATGCATTGAATTCAAGCTTTAATTTGAAGATGCATCCTTTCCTAAATACAAACTTCGATAAAAGAACTCCATGCATGAGCGAATGCCATGAGACCATTATTGATATAATCCGTCCTTTAGCACTTAACCCGACCTAGTATGTAATTATCATCGCATGCAATATGCAAGGTACATAAATCCTTTCCATGCATTGTGACTCTTTGGACATCATTTAATGGGCATCTAAAATTATCTCATATACGAGTCACAACTAGGGAATTATTGCCTAAGTGCAATTATGTGTTATATGCGTTGTTCTTTTCGCGCGGCAACAAGGATGCCTTTAGACAAATCCACCTTTTAACTTATGCAATATGCGTTCAAGAATGCAACTACCTTGACCATGCAAGTACTCTTCATGCAATTTAACTTGGTAATTCGATGCGAGTGTATGAATTTTCCAATGTATTCAAACTTGCCTACGAGAATTTAATCATGCTTAATGCATCCTTTCATGCAGAATTAATTTTTAAGAACCTGGGCATTAAGAATCGGAGCGTTGTCCACACGTGTACTCGGGTTGGAAGCTCCCGCGTGTGCGCCTCGTGACTTCTGCTTAGGAGCCATTTATGCAATGAATTTCTTCGCAGCAACTCCCCCCTTGGGTTACTTCCGTGTTTTCGAATCCTCTCTGTCCGAGGTCTTCTCCTCTGCGCAGGACTCGGCCCTTGCAGATACGGTTTTAAGAAGAACCCAAAAGGCATGGGTGAATAGGGCTTATGGAGGCCTTTAATGGAAACTTTCAAAGAAGCTTCCAAGCTTCTGTCATCAGGATAGAATGACGTGGAGAGAGAAGATGAGGATGGAGGTGAGGATAACGACGACGATGTTGACAATGATGATGATTATGATGATGGTGGTGGTGAGGATGGTGATGGCATGGCGCAGCAGCAGGCGGTGTGGCACAGGCGGCGCTCCTCGCGGCAGTAGCACGGGCAGCACGATAGCTTCTTCCTCCCTCCTCCCTTAATCTTAAGGGGGAGGTTCTTATAGGCTAAGGTGGGGGGGTAGCCACCCAAGTGGCGGGTGCATGATTCCCTCCCCCCATGCCCCTCCACTACTTAACTCAAACATTCTTCTCACACTCCCTCTCCCCGCCATGCATCGGCTAAGGGGGAGAGGGTTAATAGTAAAAAAAAATTGCAAAATTTTATCCATTATCCATTTGCCTTTTCCCATGAAGGGTGTTCCCGCATGGGACTACGGGTTTTTAGCCACGGTCTTCCATACATGACACGAAGCTGGAGTTTATTAATGCGCGCAGAGGGAGCACTTAGCCACCAACATTTATCAATGCGAGAGATTATTTTGAACTGCTTTTGCGCATGATTTTTGGGTCTTCAATATTTCGTAGCGAAAATATTACATTCTCTCCCCCCTTAGAGGAATTGAGATGTCCACATCTCGAGAAGATCTGGGGGTATTGTTGGTTCAGAGTACTTTCATCCATCCAAGTGGCATCCTCTTCGGGATAATCTTTCCACTAGATGAGGTATTCTCTCGAGTTCTTGGATCTTAAATGCCTCTCCCTAACATCTAAGATCCTGTCAGGCCGTAGCTCAAGGACTCCTTGGCTAGGCATTACAACTTGTTGATCATCAAGCACGTGACTAGGATATGGAATACATTATGAACTTTTAGGTTCTCAGGGAGTTGAAGTCTGTAAGCATTGGGCCCTAGGCACTTGAGAATCTTGTAGGGTCCACAATACCTTAGACTTAGCTTTTTGCATTCACCCAAGGATAGGGAACTCTTCTTTGGGCGTACACAAATGAAGACCATATCACCTTCAACGAAGGATCTGTCTTGTCATTTCAGGTCCGCGTAAGCCTTCTGTCTATCCTTAGCGGCTTGGATGTCCTGTCTTATTGACTTGATTTGGTCATCCATGTCTTCCAGCATCTGCTTTGAAGCTTCAACCCTCAAGGTTGGATCCGAAAAGTTTAAAGGACTACGACAATCGTGCCCATACAATGCTTGAAAAGGGGTCATCTGAATGCTTTGTTGGTAAGGAGCATTATAGGCAAACTCAACTAGTGGCAAATATTGAATCCACTTTTTGGGTTCACGACAGCAGTGTGCCCTAAGCATATCTTCAATGACTTGGTTGACTCACTCCGTTTGACCATCGGTTTGGGGATGATAAGCTATACTGAAACAGAGTTGAGTTCCAATGGCCTCGAAGATAGCCCTCCAGAAGTGTGATGTGAAGAGAGTCACGATCACTAATGACTCTTCTGGGTAACCCATGCAGTTTGAATATTTTCTTGATGAACAACCTTGCAATGTCTGAGGCTTTATAGTTTGTCTTAACAGGAATAAGATGTGCAACCTTGGTGAGCATATCCACCATGACCATAATGGAGTTATATCCTCCCTGAACTTGGGGCAGGCCAACAACAAAATCCATACTAATGAATTCCCATTTCATTTTGGGAATGTCAAGTGGTTGCAATTTCCCTGGCATTTTGACATGTTCGGCCTTAATGCGTTGACAAGACAAACATTCTATGACATATTTAAGAATGTCACCTTTGAGCCTCTCCCAATAATAGCTCTTTCTGACCGCATTGAGGGTCTTGGCATAGCCATGATGTCCTGAGAAAGGGGAATCATGGGCTTCCCAAAGTATCTTTTGCTTGAATGATTGGATTGTCGATATACATAATCCCGTCCTATAGTAAACAAGTCCACTATTGATAGAGAATTCTTGATACTTTGCCTGTAGCTTCGGGTCTTGATCTTTGATAGGGATCTCCCTTAGCAATTTTTGATAGGTTGGGTCATGGCATGCCTCTTCTCTAGCTAGCTCAAGAATTGGGTTGTTTGGCATGGATACCTTTGTGGCTAGAGATCTTGTTGTTGATGGATCTTGCAAAATCAGAGAATTTAGAAATGCCTTGCGACTGAGTGCATTGGCAACTACATTCTCCTTTCCAAGCCGGTATTTGATTTCAAAATCATATTCTTTCAGCACTTCAATCCATCGACGTTGCCTCATATTGAGCTCATTCAGGGTAAAAATCCATTTGAGACTCTTGTGGTCCGTTACTAAGGTAAATTTATTACCCAGCAAGTAGTGTCTCCAAATCTTGAGAGCATGGATGATAGCCGATAGCTCCAGATCGTGGGTAGCATAGTTCCTTTCATTTCTCTTCAGTTTCCTTGAAGAGTATGCTACGGGAAGACCTTCTTGCATAAGCACACATCCTAAGGCAAGTGTGCTAGCATCAGTTATCACTTCAAACTTCTTACTAAGATCTAGAAGCTTCAGGATGGGTGCTGATACCAAGCTTTTCTTTAGTTTGTCAAACCTAAACTATTCAGTAGGTGACCATACAATTGATACTTGCTTCGTTAGTAGATCCGTCAGAGGCGCTGCAATCAAAGCATAGTTTTTTATAAAGACCCTATACCATCCTGTCAATCTAAGAAAACTACGTATTTCTTTGACAGAAGTTGGTGTTGGCCATTCTAGAATGTCTCTGCCGAATCTACTGCAATTCCTTCCACTGATACAATGAATCCCAGGTATTTGATCTGTCGCTTGAAAAATGCACACTTCTTCTTCTTGGCATAAAGCTTGTGTGTCCTCATTGTTTCGAGAACAATGCAAAGCTGGGGTTCATGATCTTCTTCCTGTTTGGAGTAGACTAGGGTATCATCAAAGAAGATGAGTACGAAGTCATCAAGATAGGGCCTAAAGATATCCTGCATTAGCCTGTTGAAGGTAGCAGGTGCATTTGTTAGCCCGAATGACATGACCAGGAATTCAAAGTGTCCATACCTTGTGTGCTGAATGCCATCTTTGGGATATGTTCTTCCTTGGTCCTTATCTGATAATATCCAGACCTAAGATCAATCTTAGAGAAGATCTTCGCACCTTGAAGATGGTCAAGAAGTTCATCTATTCTTGGAATAGGATATTTGTTCTTAATGGTTGATTGATTCAATCCTCTGTAGTCAATGCATAACCGAAGCGTTCCATCTTTCTTCTTCTGGAACAGCTCTGGAGCTCCCCATGGTGAACTGCTAGGACGGATGTAGCCTTGTTCCAACAGTTGCTTGAGTTGCTCCTTCAGCTCAATCGCTTTCGCGATGGACATCCTATATGGTCTCTTTGCGATTGGTGCAGCTCCTGGCACTAGCTTGATTTCATGATCGACTTCCCTTTGAGGAGGAAGTTCTGTTAGCTCTTCAGGAAATATGTCGGCGTATTCCTTTAACAATGAAGGTTCTTCCCTAGACTCCTGATTCTGATCTAGCTTATTTAGCTTAATCAAATAGACAGGTAGCCCCTTTCTAACTCCTTTTATTATCCGTGTTGCTTTGTCCAGTTGAATTTTTGGCTTACCATCCTCTCCTTGAGTTGTAACTAGCTCCCCTTCATAATTTTGAAAGGAAACTTGGCCCTTTCTGCAGTGGATGTGGGCATCATTGGGTATTAGCCAATCCATACCGAGCAAAAATTCGTGGACACCTAGGTTCATTACCCTGAATCTGACCGAAATTGACTTTCCACCCAATAGGAATTCCACCTTAGCAGTGTGTATGGTACAAGAGACCTCACGACCATTTGCTAATTCCACAAGTAAGGTAGGTGCATCTATTGTGGCTATACCTAATCTTTTTGCACAAACTAGTGAAATGAAGGAATGAGTACTGCCACAATCAATCAAGGTTTTGAAACTTTTACCTTGATAATCCGAAGGAGTTTGAATCACTGAGAATTGGCGATTCGGGCCTTTTCTGTGAAGAGCGGCGTGAACTGTTGCCCTCTCAATATCGGCTTCCATGGTTGGGTCTTCTTCATTACACAACTCCTTGCTAGCGACATTGGAGGTTCTCCCTCTGGCCCTGACGGTGGCTCCTTGTCCATGGGCGGCTCCTTGGAATGGCCCTTAACGTTGTCCTCTGCTAAGCTTGGGACATTGCCTTTTAAAGTGACCAGGCTCGTTACAATGGAAGCAACGGAGATCGCGGCCATTACCTTGGGTAGGAACGAAATTGTTAGCAGCGTTCGCCCTGGCTTTCTTCCTTTGTGCCTAATTTTGGCCCTGCGCTCTCTTAGCCTGAGACCTATACACTCCCTTGTTCTGATCCTTGTAAGACCAAGTCCTGTTATTTATTGGCTTGGTCTGCACCTCCTGTATCATCGGTGCAGCTCGAATGAGTGCATCCTGAAGGTCTGTTGGGCACATTGATTCTAGGCGGGTGTTTATGGGTGGGTTTAATTTGGCACAAAACTTTGACACCTATTGTGTCATATCCATTTGTGGCACATACTTTAAAGGAGAGACGAATTTTGAATAGTAAGCATCAAGAGATAGACCAAGCTGCTTCAGTTCATAGAATTCATTCATCTTCTGCGTGCGGTAGGCAGGTGGTAGATATCTCCCTCGCACAGCTCTTTTAAGCTTCTCCCAAGTAACTGACCCTTTTGAGATCCCTTGGTCTCTGCACCATTAATTCCACCAAAGTCTTGCTTTGCTAGTAAGCTTCAATTTGGCGAGCATAAATTGGTTAGCGGGTGCAATACCTGCTGCTTCGAAATAATCCTCCATGGATTCGATCCAAATCTCAGCATCAGTTTGGACGGTCCTTCCCTTACCATCGAATTCTGGTGGCTTGATTTGTTTGAGAAGAAACTTCTTCTCCTGAATTACAGTCGTACTTGGTGTAGGGGTCGGACTAGGAATCTGCACTTAAGGTTGTGCCTAGGCATTAAGATTCTTTACGTTAATTACTTGCTAAACGATTCTCACATTACGTTAACATGCCCAGTTCAGTTTTTAGCCAAGTGACCTAATCACTTAACTCCTTTACCAACATTTACAGCCAAGACACTCATTGATAAGAAAAATCTTATTCATTCATATGGGCATAGCCCTTTCGAGCGAGTAATAATATGGATTGGGGTCATGGATTTTCAGGAATCGATAGGTCATAGGAAGCTTAGGGTATCCCTTCCTTTGATACCCATTCTTCTCGTAATATCCCAACACCTTGATTCTATCGGCAGGGATTATTCAAGTCACTTCCTCGTACACATACTTGTTCTGCTTAACCTTTCAATCACCGACATGTAGGGTTGCGTTTGCATGAGCCTCAACAAAGATGAACAGCTTCATGATCTTTAAGTCCTCCATCCACTTGATTCTCTTCAAGTTGGTTCGAAGGTACGCAAGTCGGTGGGCAACTATGTAATAAATTCCTAATTCACCCGTCCATCTCCGTTCCACGTACACGGGTGAAGGATTGTAGATGTGGTCTAGGATATTCATCATACCTAGCCTTCATCGATAATCTGAGGCATGCATCACAGTCATAACATAACCTGGAACACCAAAAATTTGTTCCATGCTTCGCGACTCTGCAAGCCAGCATCGATAAATAAGTAAGGAAATGTTCTTAACAGCAACATTTTCTCTACTTCTCCTCATTAAGCTTCCTTGTAATTATTAGATCCTCATTGGTTCGCTCTGATACCAACTGTAACATGTCCCCCTTTCCACTTGTAGGACACGTCTTAGTAGTCCATCGGGAAGAGAGTCCAAAAAGCGCCGCCCGGCAATCCCATGGAATGTCACGGGGTTTGCGATCTAGGTCTTCCCGAGTCTGCCACGAAGCGGAAGTATTCCGGCCATTCCCACTTAAGACCGACCTGAATCAGGGTTTTTCTAATGGTCAAGACTTAGAAGGTAGCTAGCGTCGAGCCCTAGACAAACTACTTTACGCAGGAACATCAGGGTCGAAGCGGATTCATGCTGCACTTGGTTCAAGGAGAATGGGAAATGAGAGGGATGCGAAGCTCAACCTCTCTGCCCGTAAGGCATAGTCCCATTCTGTTCCCCTAAAATAGCATAAATCGGGACTCTAGCTCTAAAGACTCTAGCTCTAAATGAGAGGGATGCGAAGCTCAACCTCTCTGCCCATAAGGCATAGTCCCATTCTGTTCCCCTAAAACAGCAAGTACTTTTCCCTAAAAGATGCAAGTAACTATAAGAGAAGTGGGATGCATCATTCCATGCAAGTATGCAAATTCAAGTCCATAGACCTTTTTGCAACTAAAGGATCTTTAGTGAACTTTTCTTTTCCTTACCTTATGTGATGTTAATTTACATTCAGAACTATGCTTATAAACCCCTACGTTTAATGCATTGAATTCAAGCTTTAATATGAAGATGCATCCTTTCCTAAATACAAACTTTGATAAAAAAACTCCATGCATGAGCAAATGCCATGAGACCATTATTGATATAATCCATCCTTTAGCATTAACCGACCTAGGATGTAATTATCATCGCATGCAATATGCAAGGTACATAAATCCTTTCCATGCATTGCAACTCTTTGGACATCATTCAATGGGCGTCTAAAATTATCTTATATACAAGTCACAACTAGGGAATTATTGCCTAAGTGCAATTATGTGTTATATGCATTGTTCTTTTCGCGCAGCAACAAGGATGCCTTTAGACAAATCCACCTTTTAACTTATGCAATATGCGTTCAAGAATGCAACTACCTTGACCATGCAAGTACTCGTCATGCAATTTAACTTGGTAATTCGATGCGAGTGTATGAATTTTCCAATGTATTCAAACTTGCCTACGAGAATTTAATCATGCTTAATGCATCCTTTCATGCAAAATTAATTTTTAAGAACCTGGGCGTTAAGGATCAGAGCGTTGTCCACACGTGTACTCGAGTTGGAAGCTCCCAGGTGTGCGCCTCGTGACTTCTACTTAGGAGCCATTTATGCAATGAATTTAATCGCAGCAACTCCCCCCTTGGGTTACTTCCACATTCAAATCCTCTCTGTCCAAGGTCTTCTCCTCTGCGCAGGACTCGGCCCTTTGCAGATACGGTTTTAAGAAGAACCCAAAAAGCACGGGTGAATAGGGCTTATGGAGGCCTTTAATGGAAACTTCCAAGAAGCTTCCAAGCTTTTGTCAGGACAAAATGACATGGAGAGAGAAGATGAGGATGGAGGTGAGGATAACGATGATGATGTTGACGATGATGATGATTATGATGATAATGGTGGTGAGGATGGCGATGGCGTGGTGCAGGCGGCACTCCTCACAGCAGCAGCACGGCAGCTTCTTCCTCCCTCCTCCCTTAAGCTTAAGGGGGAGGTTCTTATAGGCTAAGGTGGGGGGGTAGCCACCCAATTGGCGGACGCATGATTCCCTCCCCCCATGCCCCTCCACTACTTAACTCAAGCATTCTTCTCACACTCCCTCTCCCCGCCATGCATCACCTGAGGGGGAGGGGGTTAATAGTTAAAAAAATTGCAAAATTTTATCCATTATCCATTTTCCTTTTCTCGTGAAGGGTTTTCCCACGTGGGACTACAGGTTTTTAGCCACGGTCTTCCATACATGACATGAAGCTGGAGTTTATTAATGCGCGTGGAGGGAGCACTTAGCCACCAACATTTATCGATGCGGGAGATTATTTTGAACATGCTTTTTCACGTGATTTTGGGTCTTCAATATTTCGTAGCGGAAATATTACAGTGGCAGAACAAAATCTGCAAGTGAGATTTAATAGAGATGGATGCTTTGTTGAAGAATATAGTAATGGCTGCAAATTGATTGCTAGAGGCCGAAGAGATGGCATAATGTTTACTCTTGATGCATCAATTCTAGAATTGAAAGTAGCCATGTTTGCACATGATGATGGTGCTATAAGGTATATTGAGATATGGCATAAGCGGATTGGCCATGTGAATGTACAAAAGCTGAAACCTATGTAGCAGAAGGAGATTCTGCTTGGACTTCCTAAGTTCAAGTATCATGACTTTGGACATGTATGTGATACATGTCAATTTGGAAAGCAAGCACGATTTCCATTTATGAGACATGTACAGAATAGCTCACAACCCTTGCAGTTGGTACATTCAGATGTATGGGGTCCATCTCATAATGCTTCGTTTGGTGGTGCCCGTTATTATGTATCCTTCATTGATGATTTCAGTAGGTACACTTGGCTTTACATACTGAAACATAAGGATGATGTATTTGATGCATTCAAGGACTTCAAGAAGCATGCTGGAAATGAGTTGAACTGTAAAATTTCATGTCTTAGATTAGATGGAGGTGGAGAATATGTCTCTAATTACTTTGACAGGTACCTTGCTAAACATGGGATCAAAAAAAAGTTAACTCGCAGCTATACACCGCAGCAAAATGGTGTAGCAGAAAGGAAAAATAGGATACTGATGGAATCAGCAAGAGCTATGCTGAATGAGAAGAGTTTGCCAAGTGGTTATTGAGCTGAAGTAGTAGTGACTATTGTCTATGTGTTAAATAGAACCCCTATAGCAGGGATTCATGGCATAACTCCATATGAGAGGTTGTATGGTGACATTTCACACTTGAAGGTATTTGGCAGCATTGCATATGTGCATGTTCTTGATGAAAAGAGGAAGAAATTGGATCCTAAATATGTCAAGAGTGTGTTCCTTGGTTATGCACAAGACCGGAAATCTTACAAGTCTTACAAGTGTTATGTACTAACTACACATGAGACATTGATTGCAAAGTTGTTGTTTTTTATGAGTTGGCATCGTGGTATGGTAATCCTGTTGCAATGGCTACTGATGGATCAGCCAGCACTAGCAATGCTGAAAATACACCTATAATGAGTACATCTATAAGTGGTCCTGCAGGTGATGGGTCACCTATTGTAAGTCCTTGGTCAGGATGCTTGCGGAGTTGTACTCCTACGTCCACTAAAAAGGATATGTCAAGGAGGGGGAGATTGGATAAGGGAAAAGAAAAGATGCTTGAGGATGTGATAGGTCCACTTACAGCAGGTTATGAGTCATCTAACAGTGACAATTTGGATAGTGAGTTGGGCATTCCGTCTATTATGATGCCTAGAGCAAGGCAAAGTCATTATATACTGCCTCATGAGAGGCAAGCTCAGAGTGAGCCACAATTACGGAGATCTGAGAGAGTCAGAAAACCAATTGATAGGTTTACATACACTAGTTATTCAGCTTGCCATTATGCATATATGGCTAGTGTGACATGTTACAAAGAACCTACAAAGTTTGATGATGCAGTTACAGATGATAACTTGTGTGCTACCATGGATGAGGAGTATGCATCCCTAGCTGAAAATGAGACATGGGAATCAACTGAGTTGCCTGAAGGCAAAGTCCCCATTGACTGCAAATGGATGTACAAGGTTAAGTTCAAGTCAGATGGTTCGTTAGAACGCTATAAGGCCAAGTTGGTTGCAAAAGGTATGCGGAACAATATGGCCTTGACTATGAGGAGACTTTCAGTCCGGTGGCTAAAATGGCAATATTCAGAACTGTCATTGCTTTGGCAGCATGCAAAGGCTCGAAATTATGGCAAATGGACATCAAGAATGCTTTCTTGAATGGTGATTTGGTTGAGAAAGTATATATGGAGTAGCCTGAAGGCTATGTTCACTCGGACTTTCCTACACATGTATGTAAGATAAAAAAGGTTTTATATGGAATGAAACAGGCACCTACAGCATGGAATGCTTAGATTAGCAATTATTTACAACAACATGGATTTAGATTGGGTGATGCAGATCATAGTCTATTCACGAAGAAGATAGATCATGGATATGTGTTTCTAGTGGTTTATGTAGATGATCTAATCATCACTGGAGACGATGAAGAGGGCATTGCTGAAATTAAATCATGTTTACAGGCTGAATTCAAAGTCAAAGACCTTGGTGAACTAAAGTATTTTCTTGGGATTGAGGTAGTCTCTATGCCTCAAGGTATATGGCTGCTACAGAAGCAGTATGCTCATGACATGTTATAGAAGTATTGTATGACTGAATGCAATGGCTGAATGCAAGCCTATGAAGACACCTCTTGATCAGAATCTCAAGCTACAAATTGATGTTGGGAATGACATAGAGAATGTGACGATGTATCGATAGATGGTGGGCAGCTTGATATACTTGACTATTACCCATCCTGACTTATGTTATGCAGTGGGGCTAATTAGTCAGTTGATGCAGAAGCCTCGCAAACCACATTTAGATGCAGTCAAGAGGATCATGAGATATGTAAAGGGTACTACATATTATGGGTTGTTTTATGCATATGGAAAATCTCTTGACTTGACAGGGTTTATTGATACTGATTGGGCTGGTTGTGCCTATGACAGGAGGTCAACCAGTGGTTATGCATTTGGATTGGGCAGCAATGTGATCAGTTGTTGGCAGAGTAAGAAACAGCCTACTATTGCATTGTCTAGTACAAAAGCTGAGTAGAAAGGAGCTGCCTTAACAGTTTGCGAAGCAGTTTGGTTAATGAAACTACTGAAAGACTTGGGAATACAATTGGAAAGCAGAGTGAGATTGCATTGTGATAACCTCAATAGTGTTATGTTGGCTAGCAATCCTGTCTACCATGCTAGGTCCAAACATATTGATGTTCACTACCATTTCATCATAGAAATGGTTTTTACAGGGTAGATTGACTTGATTCATGTGAAGACTGAAGACCACATAGCAGATATATTTACCAAGTTTCTTGGTAAAGAAAAGTTCATATATTTCAGACAGCTACTTGGAGTTTATCAAATGGTTTGAGCTTGAGGGAAAGTGTTAGAATGTCAAGCTCCCGTTACTCTTCAATCAGTCTATCTTTATGTGTGTGACTAACATTAGTTGGATACAGTTGTACACGTGTGTGACATTAAATAAGTCGGTGTAGTCAGTGACTCAACCATAGTTAGTCTTGGTTAGTCATACCTATGTGTGTAAGTCTCTTTTCACTTAGTATGATGGAAGAATAATGGAAGAACAACAACAATTATCTGAGGCTCATCTTCCACTCCACTCTGTCTCTCTCCCTCTCTTCTAACAATCCTTAGGCCTCTTCTTCTTGTCAGTATACTTTTGAATTTCTTTTGGCAGCTAGGAGACAACATCAAGCAACTGTGTGAATGTTAGGTTCAGTTTAAAGGTGTCTAGGTCTTTGACTAGATCATATTCTTTAATAAGATCCAAATTCTTCTCGAATTGGCTAGGGAATGGGACCATGCTCACTTTTATCTTCCAAGAGTGGCAACATCTGCACTTCTTCTACCATAGGAGGTACTTCGACATCCTCCATCTACTAGACATCAATGCTTTGTACTACATCATTCAGCTCTACACTATTTTGTTCCCCCTTGGGAGGTTGAATTTCACCATTTTGGTAGAGGGAATATTCTCTTTTGGAACTATGGGTTCTCCTTTCTTGGCACGCATTATTGTAGCAACTTCCAATTCCACAAAATTGGAAGTAGGTTATTGGGTCTTCTCTTGGGTATTAGAGGTAGATTTCATAGGAGCTAGACTTGGATAGTCTTTTGTGTAGTGTGGCCTTCTATTTTGCATCAACTGCATAAGGTTTTGTAGTCCATAGACCTTCTAGGGTTTGGGTTCTCCTTTTTGGCACATGTTATTGTGGCAACTTCCAATTCCACCAAATTGGAAGTAGGTTATTGGGTCTTCCTACTGTCCCTGGGACTGCATCTAGTGGGTATACCATCCTCGACATGGGAGAAGGTGAGACTCCTCTTCCTGAGGTCATCAATAGCCTTGCTTCAACTTCATCATACAGTCTTGCACCTTCCACTACAACTTGCAGGTTGACTGGTCTTCTTAATTCCACAAACTTATAAACTTTTGGTTGTAGGCCTCCAAGAGGCAAATTTAAAGCTGAGCGAGCTTCTCACATGAAGCAATTAATAGACAACACATTAGCAAAACAAAGCACAACAGCACTAGTAACGTCATTGCTTGTATTATGTGAACCCTTATGTCTCATATGATGAAGAGGGCAATCCAATTCTCATAGACTATCAACCAATGCCAGTGATAGCATTAGAAAGAGGGAGAGGTAGAGGCTTACATTGCCCCAAGAGAGAGCAAGCCAATCAAGATAAGGCTGATCTTAGATGCGCTGAGTATGGAATCACCCACCTCTTTGTTGATTGCCCTAGGCGGAAACCATCCTTTAGTTTGGCAATTATGCCATCAGCTCCATTGGGGCTGTTTGGTATCGAAACACTCGATGGTGATGCCACCCCCATCTTGTTGCAAGTTATGACCCACTTGCAAGATGAAGCAGGCCAGCATATCATTGCCAGGGCCTAGTAACCCTGATGGAGCCTCAATCGGAAAGAAAAATCGTATTTGAAGAAAGAAGAAAAGTGAAGCAAAGTTCAGCTGAAAACTGAGAGCGCGACAACACTACCTATTGGAAAGAAAGTCATGGACACGGAGGCAGAAACAGTCGCTCCAATGACTACTGAGAAAGGGAGTGCTAAGGTAGGGGAGTACCCCAACCCGAAGCGCCAACTCAAAGCCATAAAAAAGATCAAGGAGTGGGTGAGAGAAGGCTAGGAACACCTAAAGGATGTTGAACCCATCTTAAGGGACAAGTTAGATGATCTCTCTAGCATAAGCACACTAATCTCTCCCACATGACCAAGAGATGCATCTGTAACTCAAATTGTGCCACCTAGATAGAGCTTGAACACCATGGGCCGGCAAACTAGTCAAGGCCATTGGGCACAAAATTAGGAGAGAAGCAAGTGGCTAGCAATCTTCTCATAACGCTAGTGATCACCCCAATAACTCTGAGCCTAGGAGAACTGCTTAGGCAACATCCAACGCTATGGCAGCATAGTTAAAGAAATGGGTGGAAGGATCCACTTACGGACGATGCTAGGTTGTTCAACATCACACTGGCTAATGGAATGAAAGTAAAGCCATCCGGAGTGCTGAAAAATTGGCCATTGAAGATTGCAAGAGTTCATTCTCTATGGACTTCATAGTCATGAAAGGAGTGGACTACGATATCCTGTTAGGCCAACCCTAGATGTGCAATGAACAAGTCAGAAGACTGGGGGAATGATCTATTCTTCTTACGCAATTGGACGAAAGCGATAAGAGTGGATATGGATACTTGGAGGACTACACCAATCAACCTAGACACCATCTCAACTATGCTGAAGGGCAACACTCGGATTAGAAAATCTTATGGGCCGCTGACCAAGTATATCCCTTGCCCTGAGGATGAGTGAGATTGGATGCATGTGCTAGACACAATCGATCTACCATTCTCAGATAATGAGGAATATGAGCAAGCTGCTAAGGCAGTCAGTGAACCTAGAGACATGCCCTCAGTACCAGTCCCTGCATGATGGCTAGAAGCTCGCACGGGTGACCCACCTCTGTCACATTCCACATCCTAAACAACAAACAAGACCATGAGATCTTAGAGCATCTAACGAGCAGATAGGCTAGTAACCCCACCACAAATCTTAAACCACTCAAGGATCTCTTGGATGAACCCAAGTGGCGATGGACCAAGCTGCACAACCTAAACTTGATGTACAATTGGGCCTTAGTCACTGATGACAAGGAAATGCAGTATCAATACCTAGGAGATATCGAGCAATCAAATGAGGATATTTTAGAGGATGAGTACGAAGATTTTTGTTCCTCCAATGATGACAAGAGCAAAGAAGAGATCGACAAGATAGAGTACAACACTGAGGGGCATGTGATTGAATTGTGATCGCATCTAGTTGGAGCACATAGGAGTGATTAATTATGAGCGATCAGGTCTTGCCCAACCAGGTGCTGCACCAATACTCAGAATGGAATCACCATCAGAGCTACAACCTCCAAGAGATAATCCCTCTTCTAAGAAGATGGAGAGTTTGATTCTGAGTTAAAAGTAAGCTCAAACAGTGATCCTAGGATACCCCGACCACCTAAGACCAAACTCACCAAAGGAGACCTACCAGTCCACCTAAAGTGCCAAAGGTTGAAGGAGGAAAGAAGGAAACAACCTAGGGATCCACAAGCTAAGGAGAAGAGGAAGCCGCAAGACTTGCGAAAATGATTCATGAGATTTAATAAAGGTGATAGGGTAGTAGTCTTTCTAAGAGCCAAAAGACAAGGGCAAGCAAGTGAGTGAGCTTATAGAAGGACCTGCAAAAGTCAAGGAGGTCAATCTACCTAAGGAAGGGGAGATGCCCCGACCTGTTTTCATGGTTGACGACTTGACCAAGGAAGAGGAGGCAACTCTTATTTCTCTCTTGCGAGAGTACATAGATGTATCTGCTTGGCCCCTTGATGAGCTCAAAGGGGTAGATCCGAGTGTATTAACTGCGTAGTAGTTAGGAAAAGTTGCATAATGCACATTCATCGTACGAATAATTTCATTTAGAGATGTAGTTAGGGAGAGGCTGCATGGTTCATTTTAACATAAAACCTTAAAAGCTTAGTGGTATGAATCGTGAATGCATGTCCTAGTAGGATCAATGGAAGTTATGCCAAATTTTAACATGTGCTTTGGTCTTAACAAGAAAAGCTAGGGATTGTGAATCTAGTCGTACATAGAGGCAATGAATCGCGTACTTACATGAATTGTGACGTAATGCAACTAATTTTTCCCCTTTTAGATCAAGACAACATCTTTAGGAATGGTCCGTCCTTGTCATAAGACAAGTAAACTTGATTTCGGGTTGATGAATGCACCAGCCACATTCCAAAGGATCATGTTTGCCATTTTCAAAGACGTGCTTAGGCGAGAGTTAGAGGTATTCATTGATGATTTATGTGTTCACTCTAATTGGAAGGAACACCTAGATAAGCTCCAAGCAGTCTTTGAAAGATGTAGATCGTATCGTCTCTCATTAAACCCTTTGAAGTGACAGTTCTAGGTAAAGCATGGATGCATCCTAGGGCATGTGGTATCAAAGAATGGCATTGCCACCAACTTCTGAAAAGTTAGGGTTATCTCACTGATCTCCCACCACCAATTGATTACAAGGGAGTTTAGTGCTTCCTAGGCCATATAGGGTATTATTAATGATTTGTGTCAAACTATGCATTAATTGCTAGACCTCTATACAAATTGTTGGTGATATTTGAATGGATTGAGGAATGCCAACGTGCATATGAAGAGTTGAAGAAGGCTCTAACCATAGCACCAATCCTAAGAGTCCCAAACTGGACCATAACCTTCCACGTTCACATTGATGCCTCGAAGTATGCTGTGGGAGCTGTGTTATGCCAGCCTTCTCGGGTGAACACAATTTAGACTATCCAATGAGCTTTGCTAGCAGGTAACTCATGTATGTTAAAATGAACTACTCCACTATGAAGAGGGAAGGCTTAGCCATGGTGTTTGCTGTAAGGAAATTTTGGCATCACCTTTTGGCTACACATTTCACCTCATAGAGTATTCACCTTGCTAGCAGCAATGTACAAATAGTCACGGCTTTCAGCCAATCAAAGCTCGCGAGGCCATCAATAGAGAAACCCACCACCAAGTCTAAGGAGGCAGGTCAAGACTTGTCATAACTCACCATGCCACACTGCCAAAAAACCTGTGAGATCAAAGCTAAGGGACTTGAAACATAGTTTAATTGGGTGCCTAAACATCAAGGACTACCGCCTAGGAGCATACGACCATGGCCTCACAAGCCCATGAACTCAGACTTGAAACCCACAAGACAACAAAGAAACTATAGGCACCAATGAACAGCTAAGCCATGATGGGTCTCCAAGACCTTATTGCAAGCGCAAGGCTATTATGAGGGCAATGCCTGGATATGGGTGCCTAAAATCAAGGGGGCCAATGGCACTATTCAAATGCTACTCTCAAACTTGATCACACAAAGCCCCATGATAGATCAGGCACTAAAGCCACAAAAAACTCAAGTTGCGAAGCCCATAGAGCCCAACATTGTTATGCCTGCAGTGCCTCAATGAGTCTATTGACCAAATCCGTAGCTTGTTGACCCTAAATTGACCCAACCTAGCATTGCTAGTGCACCTAAAGCTTCATAAACATTTGGCATCACAACATCAAAATCTCAAACCATGCTTAGCGTGAAAAAGACTTAACCGCACACTCAGGAGAAGCCACAATTGTAGACATCAACCACGCTAAGCTGTCGAGTCCAATCAAACCCCAGCCTCTAGCAAGTCTTAAACCCTCTTATGAACAACGATCGATTCTTACCTTGGCTGCATATTTAGCTGAAAATATAGGGAATGACTTGATTGGTTGCCTTTGGCATTTGGATGCCACATTTACCACACTTGCTAAAAGCTATGACCGATTAGTCCTAGGTCTTTTAAACGAGTCTTTAGCAATGGAGGTACGCACACTTCCTTGCTTATGGGAAGAATCAGAATTTGTATTCATTAAGGCTCCCTAGGAAACTGAGGAACTCATTGTCACCGAGATTTCTTGCGAACAAGCATGCAAGCAACGTCTCATTATGTATTACAACAAGGGCATGGTCCTTACCACCGACCAAGAAATTGAGCAGCTAAAACATCTGGCTGCCAAGGACTCCTCTTTCTTGTTGCGATAATGGTATCCTCTCTGACTTCAATGGGAGCAAGAGGGCTACCAAATCATGACCAATGTGCTAAGCAGAGACGTGCAATCAAGACCTTGGAATATGACCCAACTTACATAGTCCTAACCTCTTATAGGGTATTGACCACCATTCGCAACCAACCCCTCAAAGAGCACATCATGACTTACCTACCTAGATCACATTTTGACATAGGAGGAGTTACACATTGCCAATAGAATAGACTTCGATGATTTCCTAATGGATGTCCTCAATCACTCATGTAAGCATCCGACATGTTGACATGGACCACTATGCTAACATGGAGTACAACCCGAACGTCTACGCTTAGCTCATGCAAAAGTGAAACATAGTGAGCATGCACTGAATGGCCTTAACCCTTCAACCTCTAATCCTAGGAAGGATTTTTCTCAAGGGATTGTGCAAATTGTTCATTGGATTGTGTGAAATGTGAAGATTTTTTCCCTTTTTGTACTTAAGCTTTTCATTTTTCTTTAAGTGCACAACCACTCTCTACTCGTTTTACCTTAAGAAAACTAATGTTGAGCTGTGGTGTTATGATAGGGACCCACAATGGCAGGTCGGAAGAAGAGCAACAAACTTCTGTTCTCGAAAGAGGAACAAGCTAAATATGGCCTCTTAGTGGAGACAAGGGCTTTCAACCAGTTCAGATTCAGACATGTCCTGGACTTGGAGGATGTGGCCATGGAAGAACATGCCATAAAACAAATTGTGAAGCAATGCAATTTGCCGAAGTACCTGGAGAAAGTCGAGCAACCGTGGACTATGATAAGTGCACGAAATTCCTCCGAACTTTCAATAGGAACTGCAGCACCATAATGGTGCATCAAGAAAAGGAAACCTGCCATGTGGAGAGCTAAGCCTCGAGTTGGTGTAGGGAGCATTTGGCCTACCCAATAAGGTTGAGAGATTGCCCAAAAGAGATGTATATAATATACTAGGAATGGACAAGATCCTAGTCCACACCAACGATGGCATCAGTCTCGCCAACATCCCAGATCCAGAAGTCTAACTGCAAGCAAAGATGGTCCATGCCTTGTTCTCTAGTCATAGGTATAGTGCATTCATGAGCCGGATCAATGTACCTATGTTGGAGAGCATTGTACCCAAATCCCTAGATGAAGTAAACCTAAACGGCTTCATGCAAAAGACAATAGAAACTTCAACAAAAGCACTCGCCATAGGTGGAAGACCCGTGGGTGGAGAATCCCCAGCCTCTAAGGCAAGGAAGAAGTTGTCGTCGAAGGCCTCAACCATTGGGTTTGGAGGGGTATGGATGACCATCATTAGAGAGGCTTTGGGGGAAGCACAAGAAGATGAGGGAATTATCAAAACACCAGATAGGTCCCCTCCCCAACAAGAAAAGGAACAATCCAGTGAGAGGATGGAGAGTGACGAACAAGAGAGTAGGAAGAAAGAGAGAACAGACCTGCAAAGAGCCCGAAGAGAGTTAAAAAATGCTGAAGACCAAAGAAACAGAAAAGAAAAGGAGGAGGCAAAAAGAATAACAGAGAAATCTAAGAGGGGTGAAGAGGAGAGAAGGAGGAAAGCAAAGGAAGAAGCCGAGGAGTTAAGGAGGAGAGAAGAAGAAGACATAGCCCTAACCATTGGCCTATCAATGGAGCAGCCTTAAGGGAAGAAGAACTGGCTACCACGAGCCCACCTAGATATGAAGGCTCAAGTTCTAGCACCCAAGTGCTAGAAGCTACATCACCACCAGTTATGGAGGGCAAGGGTAAAGGCATGTTGCACCCACTTCCAACCAACCTAGTGGCTGACCACCCCAACAACCACAAACACCCAAGGCTCTACACCTAAAGTAAATGCCATTAACATCATGGCCTGGGTGAAGTTTTTGGTCAACAAAGAAATGGCCCAGGAGGGAGGTGAAGGAGTTCCAGTGACATGGACAAAGAGATCGGCACAGCAGAGCAAAAGTAGATGCCGAGTCTAGGTAGGATCCTAAAAGACAAAAAATTGAAACATCCACAACCACTACTCCCACCACACTACTGTCTTCAAAGCTATGAAAACTATGTTAAGGAACTTTTGTCATAGCTTGAGAGAGCAAAAGAAGAAAAGAAAGTAGATGTTGCTGAGTTAGAGACTGAAAAGGAGACTATAGCAGCCTTTCAACTAGGAAAAACCCACCAAGTGGCCATGTGTTAAAGAGAAATAAATGAGCTCAAGGATGAGCTCAAGGCCAAGGAAGGAGGAGAAGAAAGGTGGCAAGCAAAGCTCGCTGAAGAAACACGCTCTCTCATGAGTAGGCAACGACTGAATGAAGAGCTAGTAGTGTTGTACAAAGAGCTGCAAGGGGAGATGAAAAATGTCCAAGACACCACAAAGTTGTTGGAAGCATAGTGAGAGAAGAGAGGGCCTGAAGGTATCAAGAAGACATAAAAATTTTGAAGAAGAAGGCTACCTTAGAGCTAGAAGAGCATAAGAGATTAGAAAGGGAAGTTGAGGAACAAGAGTGGAGGCTGATGATCCAAGCTCAAAGGCAGGGAGAAAGTTTTGAAGAAATGAAAAAGAAGGTAGAAGAATGGACAATCAGAAGTGAAAGAAGAGTAAAAGTCTTAGCACATTATCTAGCTCGTGGAGAAGGGGACAAGCTACTTGCAAAGAGCAAGATAGAGGCTGCACAAGTGAGCTTAGAGACCTAACAACACACCTTCATCGACACTATCATGGATGTCACCCAGGGGAGGCCGTTGATTCATTGAAAATAAAGTTGGGGATTGCCTACAAGGCCTTGAGATAGGGGTTGCATATGCCACCACAAGCAGTAGGAGTCGCCCAAGCCTACAAGACCAGAGGAACTATTTGCTGAGGGCAGGCTTGACGATGCAAGAAGTGGATGCCCTAGGATTCACCGAAGGAGCACCACAACATGCAAGGATTGAGTTGCTGCGAGCGACCACAACTGTGTTGGATCGGAAAACGCCTGCACCAAAAGCATCCCTGATAGGGTTTGAAGGGGTGCTGACTACCATCATCAAAGAAGTCGTGGGAGAAACGGACAGGGATGAAGAAGTAGGTGAGACTCCGAAGAGATCTCCCATCCAAGAGCAACACCTCTCTCTAGTCCCAAAAATCCCATCAACGTCTCCAAAAGCAAAAAAGATAGGAAACAAAGAAGTGAGCAAGCCACGAAAAGAGAAGATAGGGCGAGCCACAAGAAAGAAGGAAACTCAACTCCAAGCGCAGCAACAACAGGAGGGGTCCAGTGAACCATTAGTGAGCAAGACAAGGAGGGTTTGGTCCCATCAAGCTAGGAAAATAGAAGAAAATCTTGCTAAAAATTTCAAGCAAGAAGAAAAGCAAGAAGAAGAGGAGGAACGCATGCTAAAGGCAAAAGAAGAATCTAGAAGGATGGAGGAAGAACAAAGGAGGAAGCGATAAGAGGAGGAGGAAAAGCTAAGGAGAGAAGAGGAGGAGCAGATGGGTCTTGCGATCAGCAAGCTATTGGTCAAGCAACCCTCTCGTGCCAAAGAGCTATAGTGAGAAGGAGCTCAAAGGGCGCACCTGGAACCAACTCCATAGCAGCAAAAGCAACTACAAAACACGTGGTGGAAGGCAAAGGGAAGGCCCCATTGGAACCACCCCCACCTGTCATGGTTGCCATTTCTACCACCACCCAAGAAACCATGGATGCAACATTGGACCAAAGCAATGTGATGGCATGGGTACAATACCTAGTCAACACAGTGCAGCAGCTTGGACTAGCACCCAATGGAGGAGCCCCCGTACCAGAAACAAAGAGGCATGCTACTATGGATGTTGAATCTAGAAAAGACCCAAAGAAAACCCGATTTGAGCCCTCGACTATGTCCATACCCTCAGCCATGCCAGGTTCAAGGGTCAACACAGTATGATGATTATGTCTGAGAGCTACTAGGCCAGCTGGAAAGAGTAAAGGAGGAGAGGAAGGCAGCACTAGCAGAGTTGGAAGCTAAAAAGGATACATTCTCGGCCTACCAACTTGAAAAATCATGCCAAGCAGCCACCCAACAAAGGCAAATATGCAACTTGAGAAAAGAGTTGGAAACCAAACATGCAATATAAGGGAAAACAAAGGAGAAAGTCACAAAAGAGTCCCATGTCAAGGGAAGCAGAGAACAGGTGAAGCCAGAGGGGGACTTTTCGGTCCTCCTGCAAGTGAAATAAGCAAATGCAAGAGTACCTTGACTAGTCGAAGAGAATCAAAGATGAACTCACAGAGGAGCTAGAAAGGGTTAGGACACAAGTCTATGTAGAGTGCAGAGGGAGAAGCAACAAAAGGAAGAGCTACTCAAAGAACTGCATGAGACTAAGGCACAAAGAGATGCAATGGGTAGCCAAAAAACTGGTAGAAATGGAAAACCAACTCTAGGTGGCCCTTTTAGAGCAAGAAAGATTGGCATAATAGCTGAACCACCTCAAACAGTAGGAGGAAATGCTCAGAAATCTGGACGAAGCAAGAACAAATGGTCACGATGTTGTCTCAGTGCCAGAATCAAGGTGTAGAGAGGATAAGCAAAAAGGTTAGAGAGTGGGAGGAAAAGACCATTGGAAGACTCAAAGACCTTGCTGAATGCCTTGCCTTGGCACAAAGCAAACAAATCACAGCACTAGTAAGGGTAGAAGCAATGGAGGCAGGTCTTGAGGACCAACAGCATGCCTTTCTTAACATAGCCCTGCATGTGACCCAAGCTGGGGGAGAAGATACCATGGAAGGGCTATGGAGGAAGCTAGAGCTTACAAGATGAGCCATGTGATACGATCTCCATGAAAGAGTCCCAAAACAGAGCACCAGCCTAAGCACGGAGCAACAAAAATATTACCTGCTAAGGTAGCTGGGCTCTCGATATAAGGGAGCTAGAAGAATTAGGGTTCGTTGAGCCAGGACATACAGCTCAACCATCCATTGCACCCCCAATGGAACCACTAAGAAAAGAAGGGCCTGATTTCAAACAGGGCCAAGACGAAAAAGCACAACCACAAGTACTGAGCCCTGCACAAAAGGTGCAAACTCAAACGGAAGAGCAAGGTGAGGAGGCTACCCTTGAGAAGGTTGTGGGGAGAAAGCGTATGCAAACAGTGCAGGTAGATTTGGCACCACTCCAAGCAAGGCTGCAACAAGTTCCTGAGGTCCAAGTCCCACAAAGAGAGGAGTGCTACCCTGTACTGGGCCCAAGAACTAGTTGTTTGAGAGCAATGGGAAAACCAAAGCCGACCCTTCGAGTTCTCCTTCCACTACCCTAGTTTGTTAGACAGAGTTCTATCTCTAAGGGTGGTACAACAGGTGATCAGGCTCATGCAAAGGCTAGGAAATAGGTGGACACAGGAAAGAAAAAGACACCCCATGAGGTGGCAAAGAGAGCCCATAGATTTTGCGGTGGCAAGACAAGGTTTGGGAGATTCCAAAGAGCGCAGTAGATACAAAGCCCAACCACAATGGTAGTGACGCATCTGGACACCAACCTTGATGCTTGGATGGCCTTCTGTGGCACCATACTAGGCGAGCACAATGATCCTACCCACATATCATGTCCACATAGAATAGGGGTAGATTACAACTTGGATATGCATGGCAAGTATGACTTTCCAAAGATCTATAATGTGAATGCAGAAAGACCAAAGGAGTGCTTAGTCTTCACTGAGTGGGACATCCACCCATCCATTACACACTTCTCGTCTTGCCCTAATCTCACCTTTATTATCACATGTAATTATCTTAGGGTACTTAGGATTTTGCTCAAACAAAAGCCCACGGGTAGAAGAGGCTTGACTTCCGCCACTCTTTTTTTTCTAAACTCAAGTATTGATAACTATGTGATGGCCCATCTAATGATTAGGGAAGCGCTCCTACCTTCTTTTTGCATGTCTAGGTGCAGCCACCGCTTCCTATCAACAACACCTCTCTGAATGTACATGTTAGCATAAAGGACTACCTATAGAGTAGACCCTTCCTTACCAAGTCCCTTAGAACCCCTCGTAGTGTATCCCCTGAAGAGCATAGGGATGATGTTAGCACACTTGCTCCCCATGTATTAAGTGTAAAAAAAAGGACAGAGACGAAGGGATGAAATTGGATTCTTGTGTGCCATCAAAGTGCCATAGACGCTACAGCTAGGGACAATTATGTCGCTAGCTCCTTCCCCCCAATTCACATACTTAGGGTACATCAAGGGGCCAGGACACACCTAGGGAGCTCCCACTCACCTACGCTTAGACATTTCTCCCTAAGTCACACCCATAGCACCTCCCCTTGTACAAAAAATGGATCCTCAAGTGTGGGACAATGCCATGGGCTTTGCCTAAGTTTCAACCCAACTTCCAATTCCATTGGCACGTACACCATGCACTACACAGTGAGGTTGACACGCCCCTAGGTAGTGCACTTTCTTTTCCTTTCAATTACATTTGGCAACCCACAATCAACCACTGACATTAGAGGTCCCCATTCCCCACTCAATCTATCCTCATTCTCCACAATCTCTCATCCATTTTGTTATCCTTCTTCTCCATGGGCAATCTCCCCAAAGCCCCATCATTGATCCCCATGGCAAACCTTCAACCACCCGAGCCCTCACCAACAAGTACCATGGGACTGGCACTTGGCTAGGAGGGGGTAATATTAACCCCGATGCAAAGAAAGTGCAAAGAAAGCAAAGAAAATTAAAAAGACGTAGAGGATAGAGCGGAAAAAAGGCAGCCAAATGGAAAAAACAAGAGGAAAAGAGCCAAAAGTGCAAGAAGCAAACTCAAAAGTCCAAGGAAACTACAAAAAAAGGGGAAAAGTTACATTTTAAATTTAAAAGTACACCCTAAATCCTTGTAAAAGAGTGCCAAGCTCCCTCCTGTGCAACTTGTAAATGTGGAGAGGCATGGGTGAAGGGACCATGTAAATAGGAAGGGAATAAGAAAAGAGGACCTAGGCTAAAATGGTCAATCATGTAAAAAAGGATGGGTGCCCAAAGAGGAGTAGGGCATGTATAAAAAGACAAAAAGTGAATGAAGAAGCTCATTCTTGTGTGTGGCGAAAACTAGCTCTTTTCTTCTCCTTCTTCTTCTTGTTCTTGTTTGTGCTTGTGCTTGAGAGAGGGAGTGTGAGGGAGTGAGTGTGTGAGTGTGTGAGGGTGAGGGACTGTGGTGGAAAAGCTCTCCATCTTCTCCTCTCTTCTTTTTCTTCTCTTCTTTTGTCTTGTCTTGCATGTGGTAATAGAGCTTGGAGCTTGGAGCTTGAAGCTTGAGATTCAAGCTTGCTTGAGCTTGCACCTTGGATTATGGAGCTACCGAAGACTTTGAGGGAGGAGGCAACTCGATTGGGCATGAATGTAAGCTCACTATACTCATAGGTGGAGAGCATGCATGGCTATGTGAGAGGTAGCCATTGCACTTGGCTTGAAATGCTTGAAATAATAAGCAGTCCGTGGGACTTGGTGGTCAAGCAAGAAGCTCCCACAATACCAAAGAAGACTTCACCCACATTTACAACCTTCTAATTGAAGGCCTAGACTTAAGATCCTTAAAGGACTCTGGCATGCTTGAAGCTAACTGATTGTCAGTCTTCAAGCACACCAACGATCATGGGGCATACCAGATCAAATGCAATAGCATTCTCCCAAATATGGTTTGGAACGTGATGTTGTTCTACACACTATCTACTAGAAATGGCCCACTATGTGGAGATCAACATCTCCTTTACAAGACATTATGTCTTGCAATTCAACTCGATCATCGTTAGTTTAGGAAGGTACCCAGAAAATCGCATCGGTAATATCTATGGAGGACTACAACAACGATCTCAGGATGGCCAATTACTTTGATAACCACCTCTTTAAGTGGAAGATCAATAATGCAAATGCAGGTGATGCCATGGAAGATAGAGCCATGATGCAAAAGTGACCACCCCTCATGAAAGGGGTTCTATGTTTAGCTATGCCAAAATGGAATTAGTAATAGATATAGATCACATGCCAGATTAGGCAATGACAACAAAAATAAAGTTTTTGATAGACAACATTGACAAGAGAGTACAGGTGGCAAAGCAATCAAATTGAGTGAGAAAATATTTTTTGTAGTCATAGATCTATTGAGAACCCAGATGGAGGCAGTTGAAGCCCTATTGGAATTCCCACTACTTGATATTTTATGACATAAGCGACATTGATAGGGCAGTTAGCTTCATATAGATCAATTTTGGATGTGCTTGGAGCAAGGTCTACAAACAAAGTCATAGACCCTCTCTCAATTGAGGTGAACTATCTCATTTCTTTAAATTACTTCTTGTGTTATTTCATGTTCCTGCAGTGCTTCACAACTATGCCATGAAGATATGTTGCATGTGCGATGTTGTTATTGCTAAAACCTTGATGTTAATGGGTATGTCATGTAATCACATGTACCATGCCATGTGCTTTGCATCCCTTTGGGTTCCAATGATGCATTGTGTGTCTCTGTGTTGTTCAAATCAGATTCTAGCAAGTGCACAATAGAGTGTGATCTAGAGCATCAATAAAACTCAAACAGCAATACTATTACTAATGATAGTTAATAATAATCAATATAGAATAGTTACAAGATTTTGTATATTTAGTACTTACAATGCTAATTTGCATCATGTTATTCGTAATATATGCTGACAATTAGCATATATTTGTATATTTAGTACTTACAATGCTAATTTGCATCATGTTATTGGTAATATATGCTAACAATTAGCATGTATGCTACTTATATTATATATTGGTTTATTAATAGTTGACATGTTAACTTATTAATACTTGACATAAACATTCGACTTACCATATTGGTTAGCTAGTTAACAAATAGCCTACATGTTAGAAAGCATTATATTAGCTTGCATGTGTGCTAACTATTGTTGACAACTGACATGTTACCTTGTAACACTTGACATATGCATGCTACTTAGCGTATAGGTTAGCTAGTTAACAAATAGCCTATATGTTAGAGAGCATAATATTAGCTTGATATTGGCATACATGCTAGCGAGAATGTATGTTATGTAGTTAACAAGGATATATCCTAACTATACTAGTCAGCATATATGTTAACTTATTAACAAATTGCATATGTGCTACTTAGCATATTTGTTATCTTGTTAACACATAGCACACATGCAAGTTAACATGTATGTCAACTAGTTACCAGCCACCAATAGATATGCTAAGTATGTTAGTTAGCATATGTGTAAGTTAGTTGACTGTTAGCATATGTGCTAGTTAGCATGTATGCTGGCTAGTTTAATAGCTAGCATATATACTAGCTATGATAGTTACCACATACATTAAGTTGTTAATAACTAGTATATATGCTAAATACGATAGTTAATGCATACATTAGCTTGTTAACAGTCAAGATATATGCTAGCTAGTCAAGTTAACATACATGCTCTTTACTAGCATGTATGTAATGATAGTGAACATATATATTAGCTTGTTAATAGTTAACATACATGCTTGTTAGCATGTATGTTAGCTAGTTAATTGTAATATACCTTAGAAGTAAAGAAATAAAAAATTAAAGGCTTAAATATTTTGCTTCAATCCATCACATTTTCTCTCCTGAGTCATTAGCATCATCATCATTGTCAATGTCATCACAATCGCATTATCACCAACATTAATATTCATTGCATCATCATAAAACCCATCAATCAAATTAGTTCACCAACATGCAAAAACAAGATATACCATCAAGGGATCAAATGCACAAAGCCAAGATAATGCTCATTGAAAACAAAGGCAACATAACCCCCCACCCCCATAATCGTTAATTGATCAAAAATGTAAGCATGTGACTCCATAAAGATCATTGTGTAAGCAAGATCAAAAATGAGACATAAAGCCTATAAGGCTTTGGCTATTGGTTATTCACTATTCATTAACTCTCAAAGCATTATGTTGAGAGCATACATGCATCACCACTACTATAACTACGGTACCAGATATAAGAAATGCATTTCCAAATTGTCAAATCCTTGCTTTGATTCCCGCATGAGATACATTAGGTTTCGTACTACGCCATATGAGAATAGGTCTTTGAAAGGGATAATTTCCATCTTTATAATTGTAAGATGTATACTCACGTGCAAGAGTTAAATTTACGAAAAGGAAAATTGTACTCGTCCATGTATGATGAACGCATCTATACCTAAGTGTAATTAGCAATGTAAAATGTATACTCGGTTGTAATTAAATGGAATCATATGTACCCAATGGGATGGATAGGTTAATCTAAGTTAAAGGGGTTATTTGACCTAGGATATCATAAGCATCCTCAAGTGGCACAATAAACCCTAGACGATAGTTGTAAAATCGCTATCAAGATCATCAAAATGTTATCTATGATCAATTTCCATAAGCACATTGGTTTTTACCTTCATGATAAATTAGAAAGGTCACCAAGATGATGATCTCCAATATCGTTTCCATAGAAAACCATGCAATTACCTATAGGAAATGGATGTCCACTATTACACAAGTTAGCATTCTTTACATTTATCTAATCTCAGATAGAGTTACTCTTATTGGGCAAAAGGATTGCATAACGATTTCCATCATGGAAACAGGAGACAAGAAATTCTAGAAAGTTACTTAGAGACTTGATAGATTTAGATCAAGATATGAACGACCAATTGGAAACTTAGATTGACTTACCTAAGCTTCGTACAGAACTTTAATCTAGGAGACTAGGTAAACTTTTGGTAGATGTTGAAATTTGAACCTAAGTTCAAATGTTTGCATGCTCAATCGAAAAATAAGGATAAGTATCCTCTCGTACTGGCTTGATCATATCTTACAAGGTAATGCTTATATGAAGCCTTGACATGCACCCTAGGAAAAAGAAGGGAGCGTTACACAAAAGTCACTCTTAGATTCCAAGGGGGAGAGCGACTATGCATATGAAAATGTTATTGCATCTATTCTTGCATTGTTTGGAAAAATATAATTGGTTTTGTTGGTTGATCAAACAACATCCTAAATGCTTTTACATTCAACTGATTATTGGATTGTCGCTTGGATGATTATTCCAAGTGCTTGTGATTGATGGTAAATTCATGGCGAGGTCTATAATGATAAATTCCCATGGGAATAAAGGAATGTTTTCTTGGAAGATGATATTAGGGCTAACTGCCTTGACTCTGCTTGATTCTTAAATGAATTAATTAAGGAAAGGTTCTTTGCATGAGTGGATCACCTCCATGATCTCACCGTAGATCAACCCAAAAAGGGCACTGCTCGATTCATGGGCCGAAGGTCAAGTGGTGAAAAGGCCAACCACGGGAATAATGTTTCACTCCTAGGCAGCTTGCGGGTCAGGGGAGCTCTAGACACCCCTTGCCAAGTCTGGAATGGAGTTGAAAGACCTCCATGGCCCCAACATCTATGGCGTTGGAGGATCCTATTCTAGATAAAGGATGGAAATTGTGGTACCATATGATTTGGACCAACTACTTCTACAAGGCAGAATGGACATATAATTTCTCATGTATGGGCAGGAGACAAAGATTAACTTGAAGATGAGTTAAGGAACTTGTTTGAACTTATTTGTTAAAAGGACTACTTGCTCTATATTCGTGTTTGTGCTATAAATTACGCAAATGAACCTTGTTTCTTAAAAGGCCTAATTAAGGAACCTGATTTTAAATATCACACATAAATGTGGTAGAACCTAATTAAATAACTAAAGAATGCCTATTGAGGGAAGCAAGTGGGGGGAACCCCCAACGGGTCCGCCTTACGGAAGGATGGTCCCAGAGAACTGGGAGGCTTCTCACAAGGTTTTACCGACGTCCAACCCTTAGAAAGTGTTAGATTAGAACCCCGATTCATGTTTTTTTAGGGGACCGAAATGGGACTATGCCCAATGGGTAGAGAGGTTGAGCAGTGCCTCCCTCTCATTTTCCATTCTCTTTGAACCAAGTGTGGCATGGATCTGCTTTGGCTTGGGTATCTCTGTGTAAAGTAGGATATCCAAGACCCAACACTAGAATGTTGTCAAGAGACCTTGACCACTAAGGAACCCAGATTTCAGGTTGATCCCAGTGGGTTTGGCCGTAAACGTTCCGTTGCGAGACGGATTCGAGAACCCTAGGTGACAAACCCCGTAACATTCCATGGGAGTGCCAGGCAACATCACTTAGATTTGTCTCTCGATGGGGACCACTAAAAACGTGTCTGGTCGGCTGATAGGCAGGCACATTACAAAAAGATAAATAGAGAGAGAAAGAGAGAGAGAGAGAGAGAGAGAGATGGATAGAGAGAGAGATCGATGGAGAGAGAGAAGGAAGATAGGAAGTGAGAGAGAGTTAGAGATAGAAGGGTAGAGAGAGAGAGAGAGAGAGAGAGAGAGAGAGAGAGAGGGGATAAAAGAGGAGGTCTTCTAACAAATATTAGAAGGGTAAGCCGTGCATATGTGGTTTGGAGTCTTGCAAAAACACTATTCAGTTCAAAAGCTTGGGATGACAACATGAGGATATCTTGTCCTTAACTACTCCATCAAACCAAGTAATGTCCAACCCATGCAAAGGACCCCTAGGTACTTGTTACATTCCCACTCTTATTCTTGATAATCCTAACATGATTGAATGGAAAAGAAAGGAATGTAAAGGTTATCCATAGAGACTTGAATGAAGAAAGCTACACTTGAGTTGTGCATGAAGTGTTGCATCGGCTTGGGAAATAGCTTGTGATGTAAAAAAAAAACTCAAGACACATTATTTAGCATTTGACTTAAGTACTAGGAGAATGGCATGTATAATTTTGTGACTACACTCTAAGGAAAAATTCAATTGTGGATTGCATCTTCTTTTGCAAAGTTGGGTATATCGAGATGAGGACCGGCCTAACCCCTACGAGCCCAAGATGGGCTTCCTGGAAGGTCCTAATTCTTGATAAGGTGGATTGGTAGATTGTGTGCTATGAGATTTAGACACAAGTCGTAGATTAAGGCATAAAATGCCAGGGTGGCATTGCATATTAGCAAAGGTACAGGATAGATACATTGTTTTGCAACTACTTTCAAAGGATTGTTTGATATTATCTTTGTGCCTGTGACAATAAATTACATAAAGAAACAATTATTTAATAATTAATTAATAAAGCTATCTTTGCTGCCAAACACCACGTCCATGAGGTGGGTTGATAGAAGGATGAAAAGATAGATAATTGGAAACAACATGTAGCAAGATGACTATTAGAGTTTTTAAAAAGCATGAGCTTTGCCATCTTTTGTAGAGGGTGACTATTGTTTTTGGAAATTTAATCTACTTGAAGTGGATTTCCCTCTCTTCATTCGAGAAGCATGACTCATCATTGTCTCAAGACCCTTTTTTCCTGGAAATGTGGCCTAGAAGATGGCCAAAGAGTGATTCATCTCCAATTTGTGCATTTTTCAACATTTTCTCACCACATTTCCAACTCCCAGAGGATAGTGTTAACTTTCTCATATGCATTGTAAGTCTCAGTGCCATCCTCCTCATGGGTGGAAGATTGTAACTTGCTCGATTGAGAGGCCCAGAATGACATGATTTATTGGCCCATCAAGAGATATTCATGAGTGACACCACACCAAGTACTCCTTAGAATAACATGGGGCATGTCACCTAGATTCACTTGAGTCCAGGGTTCCTAATTCGATTCTAAGGTCAACTAACATCTTATCTAACATCAATCAATGAGCCACTATATTCGCAGGTCAACTCAAACTGAAGTAGATCGAATCCACACTTGGTTCATAGTGAGGGAGAAATGAAGGGGAGTGATACACATTAACCCCTCTACTCATACGGTATAGTCTTGACTCTAGTCCCTTCAAATGGTATTGACCAGGGTCTAAGATGACACACTAGACAATCAAGCATTCAACCTATCACAAATTATCAAACTATTCTACGGAAAGCTCTATTTTATAGTTTTTAAATAATGTGTTTGTAAGTTGATAATAATCTCTAAGCCTTGCAACTCTATTCGCAATAAAGTCTTTTGTTGACATTGGCACCACCCAAGTGATGTGGTTGCCTCCATATCTCTTTATTGCAACGGAGTTTGGTTGTGGGGTTTCCATGTAAGTTGTGTAGATGTCCCTAATCTTTTCTTTGGGCTCCTATGTTGGTAATAGCAATTTGTTCCATACTATCTTTCAAATTCTATCTACACCAGTCATAGTAGAAGATATAGCTTTGAAGAAAATATTGTTCCATGAGGCATAATATTTTTAAAAATGGAAGGGAATAAAAGAAAGAAAGCCCTTCCAATTGAGAAGATAGAAATATAGAGCATGCTAGGTATTGCACCATGGCATGCATAGGGCTTCATGAAATAATGCCCCAAAGTAAGAGGATTGCAAGGTGCTCATTCTAAATCTAAATGTGGTATTGGTCAACCACCATTACAAGAGAATGGATAACATTCCAACGTATATAAGACACCTATAGGAGGTCAAAAGAACTATTGGAGAGAATGTGTACATACTTCTCAGAGCAACTACATCTTTGTTACCAAGAATGCCGATAATTCCTAGTACAGACAAGCATGTCTTCTTCAAGTACTTAACAGATTTATGAACAAAGTTTCCTATGTTCAACCATGTGGACACAGTGATCGTGTATGATTTTGCATAGAAGTGCTTCAAAAATCTAGGTTTTTCATGTTTGATCGTGCCAAAAGAAAAGAACTTGATAGCAACTCAACTACTAGAAGGGCATATTTGTGACAATGTGTTGCAATAGCTTGCGAATTACCTGTGAGTCAAAGATCATTTGGAATATAGTTAGCAATACCACATGGGCACACCAGTGGACGATGAGAGTCTAAGAATGTTTCAAATGGTGGCACAATAGTGAATGTTCAAACTAAAATATTTACCATCAAGATATTTTTGTACATTTTTTGGATGGTGCATGTACATGCTTGTATATACACCAAAATGACTTTATACATGTTCTTACCAGTGCATGTGCATCGACTTATATGTATGCCCTGGTGCTTGTGAACCCACATTTATGTATGACAAACTAGCCTCATACATGTTTTGGTTTGTGCTTAGACACCATATCATAGATACAGAGTACATGGTTTTTATTCAAAAGGTAAGTACATTGAGCATAAGTCTTGAAGTTGTGATTGTAATTGTGATTGTAAGTAATACAATCTTCAATGTCTCTCTAACAAGGGGTGCTTCTATATCAATTAGACTTATTCATGTACGTTTTCTCCACGTGAGTGTCGATAATATTAAGAAGAGTCCATAATCAAAAAGGGATATGCACAAATCAAAAAGGGATACTAATATGAGTCCATGATCAAAAGTTTAGCATGCATACTAGTTGTGTATTGATTTCTGAATATAAGCATTACTAAGGAATCTTATAATTTAGCATAGTATATTAATAAATTTGCTATTATCAAAAGCTTACTTAAACATATGTTATCTTCAGCTAACTGTAAAGAAGCTAATTCCCACATGTAACCATTAAATTGAAAATACAAAGAAATAGACTAAATGCCAAGAAACCATAGCCAAGGTGGCTAGGCATGAAATGATATTCCCAATGTTGGCAGAGAATCAAATGATGAGTGGCTATAGCATGGTATGCACCCCAAGGTATGGTGGCCAAGAGTATTCACCCTCTTAGATGGTGGGAGGTTGAGACCTCAAACATGTAATGTTGTAAAATGGCAAAAAGATCCTTCACATGTTACATCTCCATCTTTTATGCTTAACCCTAGCCTACCCTAGACTAAGGCATTTATGCTTTATTACAAGACATCCTGGCCTAAAAGAGCTTTGTCCTCAAAGTTGGAATTGGGACAATTTACAAGGAAATATTACAAGGATAGCTTTGTAAGTAATGGATCCATGCTGAAATGAAACTCCAAGTTGAAGAAGATCTCATATGATAATGAAGTACAAGTATAATATCTGAGTATATTGTTGGAAACTGTCCAAAACAACCTAGTGCACAAGAATGGCCATAACTTGAAAAAGAAATGTCCAATCACCATGTATGAGCTATAGTAATGTAGAGGACAATCCCTGGTATCCAGTCATGCCATAAAAATCCAATTTTGATAACCGTAGAGCAATTATTTTTATGACAGAATTTAATACAACAAGCTATCCTATTCAAACTTTTACTCTATTTTCTGCAAAAACCATGGAAAAGAATCAAGATATGATTATGGTTTTCAAGTAGACTTCTCCAAGGGCAAATCTCTCCATTTAATAAGGTATTCCAACAGTCAATGGTTCCTTAAAACCTTTTCTCTTTTTCCAATAATATTTTCAGGCTCATAAATGATGAGACCATCGTCATCTATGGGAGGTAACTCCTTAAGTTGGGAAACATGGAAGGTAGAATGAATCCTTGTTGAAGAAGGGAAATCAAGTTTGTATGCAAGCTTGCCAATGTGTTTGAGGATTTGATAAGGTCCATAGTAACAATGAGCCAACTTATTATGACCGCCTTTGAGAGAAGCATACCTAGATTTAGGCACTTTGAGAAATAACTAATCTCCTTCTTCAAACTCCAAAGGCCTGCCCTTTTCATCAGCATAAGCCTTCATAACATCTTGTGCCTTTCTTATGTTTTCTTTGCATTGATGTAAAAGAGCTTCCATTTTCTCAACTTTAGCCTTGGCTTGTGGATTCACACCTTCATGAAAGATAATTGAAGGTATTTTCACTTTATATCCATACAGTGCCTCAATTGGCGACATGTCAATGCTCATATAATGAGTGTTATCATAACAAAATTCAACAAGATGTAGCCAATGATCCCACAAAGCTTCCCATGAGCTTATTATCACGATCGAATATGATCTTCAATGGCATACCATGAAGCTTAAAAATACATTCTATAAATTATTCAACCACTTACTTTGCTATAAATTGAGCCTTAGTAGGGATGAAATGAGATGATTTAGTCAACCAGTCTGCCACCTCATAAATGCTATTCCACTCATTCTTTGTTGTAGGTAATCCTACAATAAAATCCATCGTAATATTATTGCGCTTATCATCGTGCATTTTATGGCACTGCGGCCTAATATGTCATGCTTTCTCACAATAATGATAGGTAAGATCAGACTTCCATCCACAAGACTTACTACGACCATGTGACTTGGACCTGGACTTCTAAGAGTCCCTGCCCTTATGATCATTATCATGCCTGCCATGTCTGTCACCTCTAACGGTCAATGCATGTGAAGAGCGGGAAGCATCATTGTTTCTCCTGTTGATTTTCTCAGTCAATAAAGCACTCTCAACATCTTTGATTTTCAGCCCATCAAGCTTGTTCGTGCATATGGCAGTATGGAAGACATCCCATGATTGAGGCAAGGTGCCAAGTAGAAACAATGGGTGCAAGTTGTCTTTGAACTCAATACCCTGTGACAACAGACTCTTCATGATAACACGAAACTGACTGAAATGAGATGAAAGGGAGGTCCCTCCTTCATGCGAAGGTCCATTAACTGCTTCAGCCAATACATCTGTGACACAGGACTTTGCTGCACATAGAGCTCCTGAATCTTCTCCCATAAATCCCATGCACTCTGATTCTCATCTTCAACAACATTATGATGGACCTCTTCTGAGAGTGACAAATTTATGGTAGACTTGCATAGCTCATCAACTTCCATCCAAACATCATCATCTATATCCTCACGTTTGACACCTTTGAAATGCAAGGGTTTAATCTACAACTTCTGCACCAAAACTTGCCATATTTGGGACTTCCAATACCCATAGTCGATACCATCCAACTTGGCAATGTTAAAGAGAGCTGTGTCTTTCAAATGACCAGCCATACTATCCCAAATCAATGCAAAAAGGTAAAATTGCAAGATGTTGTAATTAGTAGAAAATGCACTAAAACCACTGCTAAAACTGGCTGAAAGAGTGGATTTTACCAAGAGAAGCACCTATCCACCAAATATGACCAAGATAACATCAAATAGTAAGCATTACCCTCATAGAAGTGCTCAAAATCTGCAAATTTCAGCTCGCTGTAATAAATGACAGATTTGAGTAAATGAGAGCTAATTGTGCCAGAAGCGAATCCCAAGTCAATCATATACTGCCAAGACCATAACCAGCATCATGGGGGCATAACATAGGCATATGACAGTCGAGAAGCATGAATCCAACACCCAAACATGTCATGAAATATATGCCAGTGAGTAGGTACACCCTCCAGTCAATGGAGCAAAATGTTCCTACCACCGCCAAGACTTGACACAAGTAGGTGTCAGCTCACAAAGAGAGGGACCCAAGTCAAAGAGTCAACTCATAAGCATCGAAAATGAACCAAGACATATGAACCATGCATCATCCCAAAGGTAAGAGATCCCAAATAGTCTCAAAAGCTCAAATAGCATAAGATCCGCATGCTCAATGTCGATAAAGCATCCAAAGATGCTCCCACTGGCACAAAAGCTGTAAATATCAAGCAACAAATCTCGAACAAAGCATGTACAAGCACCAGTGACAAGTGACCATGATCAAGCATCAGTGAGACATTCCGGACATGGAGGCGGTGTGACATCCATATGTAGCATCCATAGACATCAACTATATCCCAAAATAAACTCTGGCAAGCCAATAAAGCTCCAAAATATGCTCCAAACAATCAAATGTCAATCCCAAGTAAAGTCCAGACAATGTAACTGACATAGGTAGGTGGCATGAGCATAAGTGCATGTCCAAAGTGGTCAAGCATAGACCGATAAGTGCCAAGATACATCCAAGATAAATATCCAAATGCTATGGAAAGCAGAGCTCAAGTTCAACCAATGATTAAGAAGTGATGCCAATCCATTAACATAGCATCTCCATACATGTAGACATCATCCGGGCATCAATATGCATCAAGTGATCAATCCTGGTAAGCATAGACTTCAAGAGATAAGTGCTACCCTATTTTGGCATGTCTGTGGACTAGTTATACAGTCCCAAATCTGAGCTAAATCAACTCAAGCCTAGCTCAAGCTCAATGCCAATGCCCAAGAGCTCAAACAAGGGTCAAGACAAGTGAAAATGACTTGTGAAGCTGCCTTAAAGTGCCAAGGAGGAAGGGGGGCTGCAGAAGAAGATTACGAATAGTTGGGACGGATGGCGCAGCGTGCGTGAATGGGTTGGGGGTCCTCTTGACCACGTGGCAACATATGGCTTATGGGGAGGGCCACAAAGGGGCCAAAGAAGCCAATGACAAGGCCTCAACAAAGCCTGATCAAGCCAAGTTGAAGGGGGAGCTTCAAACTCCAAATGGGAGCTCACTAATGGCTGCCCCTTTCCTGCATGACCTGTAACCAGCATAAACCCTACAAAGAAAGAGTGTATACCTCTGTGTGAATGCCATGAGGGTGCCTCAATATGCCGAGAAGAAGCTCGGGAAGCCGAGGAGTGACAGGAGCTCAAGGGAGTCGGCTATGGCTGCCAGGAAGGAGACCCATGGAGTGTAGATATTTAAATACGAGCTGAAGATGCCATGAACCAAGCTCAGGGAATTGGAAAGCCGAGCTCTAATACCAGTTGAAAGGTGAGAAGGATCAAAGCTTGCACGCGAGAGCTATGGCGGGAGAGCAAGAGCAAGAAAGAGAGAGACAAGAAATGGGAACTCTAACAACCAAAATGTGTGGCCGGGCCTTCATTTATTCAAACTGTCACTAAAAGAATAAAGAATAAGTGACTATGACGGGCATATGTCACCTACAGTGTGCAGTGGCGGGTACTGTAAGTGTAGTAATACATAGGCGGCTAGGCGGAAGCGCATTTACCCCCAACACTTTTTAAGTCTATCCGTCAATGGAGCTACCACATCAGCATAAATATTGATGAACCTCCTATAGAAGGATGGTAACCCAAGGAATCCTCTCAAGGAGGTTGCATTTGTAAGAGTAGGCCATTCTTTAACACATTTTATCTTATGGGGATCCACTCTAATGCCTTGCTCTTCCATAACATGACCTAAGTATTCAACTTCATCTTCCATGAAAGAACACTTTGTCATCTTGGCAAAGAGTGTGTGTCTTCGTAATGTGTCAAAGACATCTTATATATACTTCAAATGCTCATCCTTGGATTTGCTATAGATTAGGATATCATCAAAGAAAACAAGGACTGTTGTGAACAAAAATGGCTACAATATTTTATTCATGAGGGCTTGAAAAATGGAAATAAATCTTGCCTTTTTCACTTCTAGGATAATGGGTGAAGTACAATTCAAGCTTATTAATCCACTCCACCCATTCTGAAGGTGATATTGATCTTTTTCTTATATTCTTTTTCATTGTAAGATGGTTGCCCATAAGAATTTTGTCTCCATGAATCTTTGTTCCATGAGTTTTGCCTAAAGTTAGGTGGCCCAAAACCATGAGATGAAGGTTGACCATTTGAAACATGCTCTTGGTTTGGGATATCACGGGCCTTCACTCATCATGTAACGTGTCCGCTTGTCCACTTGTGGGACACATCTTAGCAGCCCATCGGGGAGGGGAGTCTAGAAAGCGCCACCTGGCACTCGCAAGGAATGTCACAGGGTTTGCGATCTAGGTCTTCCTGAGTATGCCCCGAAGCGGAAGTATTCGGCCGTTCCCACTTAGGACCGACCTGAAGTCAAGGTTTCTTTCCTATTAGCCAAGTCTCTAGGAAGTAGCTAGTGTTGAGCTCCAGATGAACCACTTTGCGTAGGAGCAACAGAGTCGAAGCGGATTTATGCTGCACTTAGTTCATGGAGAATGGGAAACGAGAGGGATGCGAAGCTCAACCTCTCTGCCCATGAGGCATAGTCCCATTCCACTCCCATAAAACAGCATAAATCGGGATTCTAACTCTACTGAATCTGGGTCTTCACAGTTTCGTTATTACGACTTTTGAGAAAAGTTCCTAGCTAACTGGGACCACCCTTCCATAGGACGGACCCAAGTCACATCCACCGCACTTTCCTCGATAGCTTTAGTTGTCTAATTAGGTCCTACCACATTTATATGCGACATTTAAAATCAACTTCATTAATTAAGCCTTTTAGGGCACAGAGTTTGTTCACATAATTTATAAGAAAACAAGTAGTCCTTTTATCAAACAAGTTCCTTAACTTATCTTTAAGTTAATCTTTGTCTCCTGCCCATACAGGAGAATTATGTATCCCTTCTGTCCAAGAGAAGTACCCGGTCCAAATCACATGGCACCGAAATTTCCATCCTTTATCTAGAATAGGATCTTCCAATGTCCTAGACGTCAGCCCTAATATCATCTTCTAGAAAAACATTCCTTTATTCCCATGGCAACCTGACATTATAAACCCCTGCCATTCATTTGCCATCAACACAAGCCTTGGAATATTTATCCAAATCACAATGCAACAATCCCTTGATTGAAAGAAAAACAGTTAGGGTGTTGTTTAATCAACCAACAAAACTAATTGTATTTTTTCCAAACATTACAATAATAGACGTGACAATAATTCCATTGCATATTCACTCTCCTCCTTGGGGCCAAAGAGTAGAATTTACTTAATATTCCCTCCTTTAGCCTAAGGCATATGCTTAAAGGTTCCAATACTATACATGACGTAAGTCCTATCATTCCAATGCAAATTAATCAATCTAGCAAGAGCATTTATGCCTCTTCTCTAAGTGACAATTATCTTTTAGCATTTTCCTACTATGCAACATTTTTTCTTGGCTTTATCTTCCTTTCTCCTAAGGCAAGGACTCGCATGTCATCGATGTAAAGTTTACATAATCTCTCCCATGTATGCACCGTGTATATGCATTTGCGAACTTTAAACAATATTATCCTCGGTAAAGATTAATCAAAGACTCATCAATGCTCAATACTTTAGTGTCCCATATGTTGCTTATGCTATGCATGGATTCATCACATAGCAACTAGGTGCAATTTAACTCCCTTTGATACAAGCACTTCACAAACTTCATCTTTGAATATTTGAGATGTGATTTATCCTTTTCAATGACCTATTCTAGCACCACAAGGTACGGAACCTAATGCATCTCTTGCAAGCATTAAAACAAGCATCTATCAATTTGAAAATACATTACTTACGACCGGTACCGCAATTGGATTGATAGTGATGCCTTCGCTCGAAGCTCTGTTGCTGGTTGTAGGATTGTCATCCGCACGCGACATTCTTCACTTGGAGGCCATCATCCGCAAGTAGACTCAAGAGATTAAGAAGGTGGAATAGATTCAAGATGGGAGAGTGAAAGAGAAGATGGTTAAATCAAGGATCGAGATAGAGGGAAATTGTGCAGCCTCTCTCTCTCTCTCTCTCTCTCTCTCTCTCTCTCTCTCTCTCTCTCTCTCTCTCTCTCTCTCTCTCTCTCTCTCTCTCTCTCTCTCTCTCTCTCTCTCTCTCTCTCTCTCTCTCTCTCTCTCTCTCTCTCTCTCTCTCTCTTGGAGGGGTGGAGCCCCAAGAGGAATACCAAGGAAAAGGGAATTCTCTTGCAAGAAAATCTATCTTATAACATCAACAAGCTTGTTTATCATGTTTCATATGATCACAATGAAGAAAAGAACACCACGCACAATAAATCTTCATGCAGCATCATGTAGATCTCCCACGGATTTGATAGAATCAACCATATTCTTCAATATCTTCACAAAATCCATCAATGGAACAAAGAAAGCAAAGGAATACACCATCTTTGAATGGAAATACATCACATAGTATTCATCTTCAATATCTTCATAGTCTTCTCTCTCAATCTCTCATATACAATCACTCAGTTTTTGTAGAATTGGCTATCTTTGACTCTCTCTCTCTCTCTCTCCATCAATAATACATCATATCCTCACTAAAATCTCCCAAAATCACTCTCAATAATCCTTCTTAGGTCGTGGATACCCCTCCCAAGTGGTATGTCTGATATGAAGAGTCACCAGAGCCACTACAGTGTCCTTTCATAGCTCACTACTGTCACTTCACTCTAGTCTTCACTTGAGTCTTCAGCAGCTACTTCTTCCACTTCTTTCAGCTCTTTTGCACTTGTATTCACCTCTTTCCAAGGCTAGAAAACTTTCCCAAGCTACACTCTCATCCATCAGAACACATACAAAAGCATACAAAACAGTCACAGAACAGTACCAGAACAGCTACAGTACAGAACAGAACAGAACAGAACAGAGACAGAAGCTCTACAGAAGACCTACAGAAGGTTACAAAAAGTCATCAAAACCACATAACTCATACTCAAACCATTCCAAACTCTCACAAACCATTCAATAAGCTTTCACAAGATCTCAATCTTCATCAATCAATACTCCATCCCTCCTTACAGAAGACAATCAGAACAAAACAGACCAAAACAGAAGGTATACAGAACCTATCAGAACATCACAGAACCACCAATAAACATCATGAACTTCCAAAACACAATCAATATCATCCAAAACACTCTCAAACCACTTCTAAACCAATCAAGCATCTCATAAAATCAACCATTCAGCTCTCAAAAACAACAAAAACCAGCCAAAAAACAAGTCATTTCAACACTCAACATATCCCCACACTTAATAAGGAAGCGTCCTCGCGACCCAGGAAAAAGGGAATACAAGTGCATTTAAAATCGCAACTTTAATCTTCAATTATCTTCTCACAAAGAATCCATCCACCACGACCCCAACTTATAACCTGTAGCTGATATAAAAATACAAAGAAAGGAAAACCCTTTATACATTAACACTTCTTATCAAACTAGAAAATCACAACAAATTTGTAAAGGATATAAGAGGTTGCTTCTTCTTCATCAGCATCAGTCTCAACTCTACAACCACGAACCCATCACCACAATTCTCCAAAATGTAGCTCGCACACTAAATCCAATCCAATAGGAAACCACCACGTTCGTTTTACATAAATAAACTCACAACACAAACACTACACGCAACACAACCATCTGAATGACTCCTTCAAAAAGAGAGATTTTCATTAAAAAGTTTCCACCATACATTGGAAAGGTATCAATGAAGATGATCCCTCTTGAAAGATTGATGTTGTCGGAAACGATCCATACACAAGGATTCATCTACAAAGGTTTTAGGAGGATTTTGAAAAAACTGAAGACAGCACATCCTTTCCAACATGATCAGGTATCTGCTAGGCAAACAAAGGGCATGAAAATACAAAATATCCAGCTGTTGGGAATCAATGCTCACATTGACATTCATGCACAACTTTGGAATAGGCTTGGAATCATTATGAGAGTACCTATACATATATGCCAAGTACCAAGCAAAGTGAGCAGTTAATCTCACTGAAGGATTTGCAGACTGTGAATACTGCTGAGCAAAATGAACATAGTTCTGATAAGCTTGACTGGCAGCTGTCCATTCTCCTGGAATTACTGGCCAATTGATCTGGGGTCATGTAAGGGAATCATCCAAACTCCATCCCCTTCTTCTGGAAATCTGATTATCAAACCCGCCACAATCACTAACCAACTGAGGTGATTGAGATATAGAAGTGTTAGGAGAGGGTAATGGAATAAGGAAAAGTGGATGAAGTGAGGGATAGGAAAAATCATAAAAGGAAGAAAAGTTTAAAGAAGGAGTGGTAGAAATTTGGAGGGAATCACTAAGGAAGGGTGTTAATTGATAAATAGGAAATGTGGAGGGTACATGAATGGGTGGAGAAGAACAGGGTGGAGAAGGGGAAAATACTCGATCCTCAATAAAGGAAGAGTATGTAAAAATGGAAATTTGAGGGAAAGATGAAGGTTGGAAAAGAAGGGGTAAAATAATTGTGGAATTAGATTGACAAAGGGAAAGATATATAGCATATCGGTGAGCCATTTGTTGGTAATAGAGGAGGGTAGGAACAGAAGGTCCTAAGAGAGATCGTCTATGATAGACATCAAAGAAGGTAGCATCAAATGGATTATGTTTTGAAAGATAGGCTAAGAGATGCATCCTCAGTTGATTAGTACTCTGGGCAGAGATAGGAGCTGTGTTTTGTCTTTGATTCAGGACCATAGAATCAATCATGGGATGCCACGAATTATCATGACAATCAGCCACTTTGGAGGAGTAACTCTGGAACATGTCAGCTATGTGCAACTCCAAATGATTGACATACAAAACAGCCTGTAAGACCACATCCCCCACATACCATGCCATATCCACCTCATCTGGAATTAACAAGTCTCCTCGTATATACATGTATGACATCAACATGGTATCTGGCGTGACAGAATCTTCAAACACCATCCTGACTACCTCTGTCAACAACTCAGCAGACCGAGCCCCACTCCATCCATCCTCTGGAAGAGGTAAATCCATCGTGGAAAGCTTCATGTAGAAGACCAACTTCTGTAAGTGGTAGTGGACAAAGAAAGAATGGTCTGGTAGAACATATTCCTGAAACTGCTCAAATGTAGACCATAACAAATCCATTCTGGATTGCAATCTTTTCACTTTATCTTGGAATAGAGGACACAAGGTAGCCTGTCTCTGAAGAGCAGCCAAGTCCTGCTGTGAAAGGGAAGGAATCAAGGGAACATTAGGGCTTGGAGGAACAGAGCAGGATTTCGCCAGTTGATCTTGCAATTTCTTGATTTGGGAGGCTTGGGATTCCACTGTGTCATTAGCAACCTGTAAAGCTGAAAGTTTGTCATCTAAGATAGCTTGGAACTCCTGCGCTTCTCTGGACATCCTCTCCTTCTCCTCTGAAAGGCTAGTAACCTGGGATTGAGCCTCTAGTAACTGGATCTTCAAAGAAGAGATCTCATCACTTTGGGTGGCAACCAGTTGGGTTTGTTGTTCCATTTGCTTAAACAAATCTGCTAGGGTATCCTTAGCAGAAGCTAACTCAGATGTTGCCTTATAAAACTGGTCCTTAGACTACAGGGAAGCATCAGGGAGGTCTGGATCATCCTGCTCCTCATCTGCAGTTTGTGGGATACGCGACAGATGATCAGCCAGAACATGGGAACGACCAGGCTTAGTAATCACCTCAAAGTCGAACTCCTGGAATAAAAGGAGCCATCTCATCATTCGTCCTTTCACATCTGCTTTGTTCATCAGGAAGGATAGGGCCTCATGATCCACATAAAATTTAAAGTGGGTAGATAGGAGGTAGTGGCGAAACTTCTCTAGGGCAAACACCATTGCCAAGCACTCCAGCTCTGTCACTGTATAGTTCCGTTCCCTATTAGTGACTTTTCAGCTTGCATAATAGATCGGTTGATCCAATTTGGAGGAGCCCTTTTGGCATAGGACTGCGCCTAAGCCTTCAATAGATGCATCAGTGTGTACATGCAACTCTTTCGTCCAATCAGGAGGTTGCAGAACGGGTGCCTCAATCAGACACTGCTTCAGAGTGTGGAAGGCTTTGTCACATTCTTCCGTCCAAGTAAACTCTGCATCTTTCCTCAGAAGCTTGTGCAAAGAGGTTGCCTTTGTTGCGAAATGAGCTATGAACCTTCTATAGTAACCCACATGGCCTAGGAATCCCCTCAATTGTTTGAGGTTGGTGGGTGCTGTCAGAGCTATAATCTTTTCGATCTTTGCAGGGTCTGTTGATATCCCTTGTGCAGAGACAATGTGGCCCAACAAAACTCTAGAAGAGACCCCAAAGATGCATTTGTCGGGGTTGAGGGAAATCCCATACTCCTGGCATCGGTCAAAGCATTGTTCCAGGTGTTCCCAGTGTTCACGGATCAAACTATAGACACAGAAGTCATCCAAATATACCTCAATGAAATCGTGCAGATGATTTTGAAATACGACCATCATGACTCGCTGGAAAGTAGCAGGGGCATTGCAGAGCCCAAATGGCATCACTCGGTAAGTGTAGGTCCCCCATTATGTGGTGAAGGTTGTTTTGGACTGGTCTTCTTCTATGATTTGGACTTGGTTGTATCCGCTGAATCCATCCAGAAGGGAATAAAGCTCATGTCCTGCCACTGTGTCCAACAGTTGGTCTGTGAAAGGGATAGGAAAGTGACCCTTCTTTGTCTTGGAATTAAGCTTTCGGAAATCCACACATATTCGCAATTTGCCATTCTTCTTGGGTACAACCACGATGGGTGAGACCCATTCACTATTTGCCACTGGATAGATGAACTCGGCTTCCAGAAGCTTCAGCAGCTCTACTTTCACCAATGTAGAATAATTCGGGTTCATTCGCCTCTGTCTTTGCCGTACTGGCTTGGCATCAGGCTCCAAGTCAATATGATGTTGACATATTGTGGGATCAATCCCCTTTAGGTCTTTGTAGGACCATGCAAACACGTCCAAATTTTCTTTCAACAAGTTGTACAAGGTTGACAACTCCTCTTCTGGGAGGCTGCTACCCACCTTCAAGTGGAGTTCAGTGCCTTCTGCATCCACAAAAGTTAATTGCCTTTCACCTTCTACTTCACGGATAAAGGTCCCACGGACTGCTTCTGGGTACAGATCCGACTCCTTCAAGGGAGTGGTGTCCTCTTCTGATGTCCCACTGGAACCAACTTCTTCTTTTGGTGGAGACTTAGGTTGCTCCTTAAGATGTTGTAATGGGATTAGGACCGTTTCGGGTTTGGTTTCAAAATTAATTACCTCTTGGCTTGAAGACTCCTCTTCTGAAGATGACACATCCAAGAACGTCACATAACAGGGACCCTCTAATGCCTGTTGGGTTTGTAGGACCGGTGCTTGTTGGCACGGTGCATCATCATCATCTTTCTTTGGCAAGGATGGGTGAGGATGGCATGAGCCACTGCTGAAAAACGGCTTGTTCTTCTTAATCCATTCCTTATAAAGATTTTGCATATGAGAAGATCCATTTACCAGACCAAATGGTACCATTGCCATTCTGTCCCATAGCATGAGCTCGTCTGCTTCTGAAGCTTCTGGAACTTCTTCTTCATATATATCCTCTTCACGTGGAATAGATTCTTCTGGCTCACTTTCATAACCTTCTTCGTCCATATCATATTCATCCTCTTCTATCTCTGTCTCTGCTTCTGCTTCTGCTTCTGCTTCTGTCTCTGTAAGAGCTCTGTAAGAGAAGAATAGGTTTTCTATTTCATCTTCTGCCTCTGTCTCGGCTTTTGCTATGGCCATGTAACAGGGAGAGTAATACATCCATGCTTCTATCTCACTGTCAGAAGTGATTTCAGAAGTTATTCCCGGTTCAGGCAGGAAGTATTCACCCATTGATAATGGCTTTGCATCTTTTGGAAGTCGGCTTACAGTATCCACTGTTAAGGAACGTGCCACTATTTTCTTGGGAAGGATCTGTTTGACAGCATCTTCATTTGCTGATGTTCCATCCGTAGCCTCATTAGGGGAGTCAGAAGATAATTCCAAGGAGGTGGATCCATGTCCTTTTTGAGCACCATAGAGCTTCATCACCACTTTGTTAGGTCCTCTACCCAAGGTCAAGGTTCATTTGAACCAATCCATCCTTGCTCGGGCTTCAAAAAGCCATGGTCTACCCAGTAACAAAGGGTAGGATGTACCATAAGAGTTTGGCTTCACCACCAGATAGGTTAGCCAATAATCTTTTCCAGCCACTGTAGTCTTCACATATGGGAGAATGCCCAAAGGCTTGATTCTACTCTGATCTGCCAGTCTGATGAGCCATTGGGTGGGTTGCACACCTTGTAGGCCTAGATCCTTCATTGTCACATCCATCATAATGTTCATTGATGAACCTCCATCAATCAGTGCATTTGCAATGAAGCAGCCTTCTATCCACACGCCAGTCTCTGGGGTACCCGGATCTAGGAAAGCGTTAGTCACATCCACTTCTTTTACAGGCTCTGGAGCTTTGTTGGACTTTGTTGCTGTTGAGGGAGCAATCCTTAAGCCACGTCTTCTTGTCAGTATACTTTTGAACCTTTTTCGGCAACTGGGAGACAACATCAATAATTGTCGGAATGTGAGGTTTGGTTTAAAGGTATCTAGATCTCTGACCAGATCGTATTCCTTAATAGGATCCACTGGCTTCTCTAATCGGTTAGGGAATGGGGCAACACCCATTTTCATTTTCCCTCTTTCTTCCAACAGGGGAATTACAGGAACTTCTTCTGCCACTTGTGGCACTTCCCCCTCTTCTGTCTCCTGGACCTCTGGTCCTGTCTCTGTAACTGTCTCTGTAACTCTCTGTGGCACTGTAGTGCTCTGTACAGCACTGTTAGGCTCTGTTCTGTTCTGTTCTTCTGGTGGAAGATTGAACTTCACTGTTCTGGCTGGAGGGTTATTTTCTTTCTGGATAGGTGGTTCCTTCTGCTTTGCACGCGTGATGGCAGCAACTTCCAATTCCACTAAATTGGAGGTAGGCTCTTGAGCCTTGGCCGGACTGTCAGTAGCACTGTTTTTCACTGGGGCTGGGCTTGGACAGTCCTTTGCAGTGTGGCCTTCTCCTTTGCATCGACTGCATAAGGGCTTGTAATCCACTGACCTTCTGGGATTTGGACAATTTGGTGAGATGTGTCCCTTTTCTCCACATCTGTAACACTCCACTTCTGATCTCTGACCACCGCCAGACTGTCTTCCTCTATAACTTTGAGAGGGAAATCTTCTAGGTTGTTCTGTATGCTTCTGTATGTGTTCTGATGGATGAGAGTGTAGCTTGGGAAAGTTTTCTAGCCTTGGAAAGAGGTGAATACAAGTGCAAAAGAGCTGAAAGAAGTGGAAGAAGTAGCTGCTGAAGACTCAAGTGAAGACTAGAGTGAAGTGACAGTAGTGAGCTATGAAAGGACACTGTAGTGGCTCTGGTGACTCTTCATATCAGATATACCTCTTGGGAGGGGTATCCACTACTAAGAAGGATTATTGAGAGTGATTTTGGGAGATTGTAGTGAGGATATGATGTATTATTGATGGAGAGAGAGAGAGAGAGTCAGAGATAGCCAATTCTACAAAAACAGAGTGATTGTATATGAGAGATTGAGAGAGATGACTATGAAGATATTGAAGATGAATACTATGTGATGTATTTCCATTCAAAGATGGTGTATTCCTTTGCTTTCTTTGTTCCATTGATGGATTTTGTGAAGATATTGAAGAATATGGTTGATTCTATCAAATCCGTGGGAGATCTACATGATGCTGCATGAAGATTTGTTGTGCCTGGTGTTCTTTTAAGGAAAAATATCAGGGGAAAAATGCTTGGTAGGGCTATGACGTCAGATCACGGTTCCGAAGCAAGCAAAGCGCGTTCACATGGAAAACCAGCTAATTTGCATAAAATGCTTCAAAAATTAATAACTCAAAAACCATACACCGGACCAAGGGTAGGTAAAAAGGAAAAATGGTCATGTCAAAGAGAGGAACAGGGCTATGAGGTTGGATGTGGACTTTGGTGAACGTAGGGTGCAATCACATGGCAGGACCTCAAAAGCAAGGAATGAAGGAAAACTGCAAGGGAACAGCCCCAAGGGTGGGTTGAACATGAACGGGTGGGTGGGAAGGGACCCCATCAGGGTAACAACAAGTCATGGCATACATGCATGAGCAGGTTGAGGCATAGGCAGAAGGGTATGCAATGTAGACGCACAGGGACACGTCCCCACACTTAAGACCTTAACAGATAGGGTTAATCGAGCAACAGGGACCTAGGACCACGCCACAGACCATCCACTAACTTCCCCACACTTAAAACATGAACGTCACTGAAAAACAACAGTTGTAGGGTTAGAAAAACTTGGCCCATTTTGTCAAGAAGCAAGGTTGAGTGTCGATGGCACATCCAGTGTTATTGTCGGCTTCTGGAGGTACCAAGGCATCTTCTCAGCACACATTCGTCATGGCACGGACCATGTGGCAGCACCCAGGGAGGTAGCTGAAAGCTCCCCAAAACCCACGGTTAATATCAAACTACAACACTCCACTACGAAAACCAACCACAATAAACAAACGAAACCCATCATTAACATAAATGAAACCTACACACCATCATGGCACGCGCATTCACGCTATACACACACATTCTTTTTAATTAAAATAAACCTACCGTTCACTTAGCACGCGCTACGTGCGCTACAAAGGCACTTTAATATTTTTAATTAAAATGAACCAGCCGTCACAAGAGCACGCGCTGGCCAAAAAGCGCTCCACATCACCTTAATTTGTAATCAATGAACTTGCATTTAAAGACCCAGTCTAGGTATCGAAGTCCGGGATTCGAATTAATGCACCGTTTTCACCTAATAATTGGTAATTTAATTTCTAATAAGGAACCGCCATTTTCTTGCTAAGGTTTATCACTTAATAAAACTTCACTCATTCTTAATAATTTCTTAAACTAAACCCTTCATTAAATTAATTCCCCCTCACTGCACTTAATTCCCCTTTTTAATGAACCGTTTCGTGGGATGGGTATGCGCAGTCATTGGAGTTCTTTCCATGGTCCAATCCTGGTTTATCAACGATGTAGTCTTGATATGTGTCGTATGTGGTATTGTTTTGGTTTCTTGTCTTTGTTACGATTACGGATATAGTATGTAGTTTTTTCTTTTATTGCCTGATACGGGGTTCTGGGTGTTTGTCTGATGCATAGCATGAAGCTTTCGGTCGCATTTGTCTCGAGGTCATGTCGAATTTTTTCTAGGATGTGGTTTGCTTGGGGTTAGTTGGTCGAGTCACGTTTTCTTATTTTGATTATTCTCTTATCCTTGGCTTTTTGTCTGTTGCTTTGCAGGCATTCTCCTTGATTGTCTGTGTTTGTGGTGTGTGTGTAACCATCTGAATGGCGCCTTCTCACGCTGCTCCCCCTATCCAGTACGTCCCATTAGTTAGTAGGGATTACTCTTCTCTACTTACTTTTGAGCCTCTCACGAAGGCGGGACTCGCTGCTTTTGTGGCTACTTCTTTTCCACTGCTTCCCAAGGATCCGTCGTTATGTGATGAGTTTCTAGCCTCTTACAGCAAGAAGACAGGACTAGTCCAGGGCATTTCTATGACTTTGACACCTCGAGGCTTAGGGAAGGCTCTGTCTCTTTCATCCAAAGGTGAACCTTTTGTTACCACTCGTCAGCTTTTCTCTAATGACGAGATTTTGAAGCTGTTGCAAAAGCAGACAAGGGAAATGCTGGATGTTAAGAAGGTGATCAACTCTTCAGGAGTTTCCTTTTCTATGATCACTGATCCCGTATGGAAGATGGTCTGTCAGTTTCTCCAGGACAGATTTATGCCTGCCAAAACGCCATCCCAGTACTTGTCCAAAGAGCTTTTTACAGCTTCCAGGATGGTGTTGAAAGGAGTTGCTATTGATTGGAGCACTTACCTCCTCACTAAAATGGATCAACATTTCGTCAAAGTCACCAGGGGTAATGTTACCAATGTCACATATGGATCATATTTGTCCGCCTTCTTGACCTATTCAGGTTTACAGAAGACTGTGCCTCCACCTCCTCCATCAGATTCAGTACCTCCTCCTCCACCTTCAAATGAGTCAGAACCTATTGACATAGAGGATGATGATTCTCCGCCTCCCCTGGTCATCCAGCGCAAACACTTGAAGCGGGTAGCGGATAAAGCTCCTTCAGTACTTCCTTCAGTGTCCATTCCTACTACCTCTGGCAGTGATCTCCTTGGGTATCTCACTTGTAATAACCTGTTCAGAGCACATTGAGAAGGATCATTGGACATATCAGTTCCCTCCTTGCACAGTCTAGTCTCAGGAGATGCAATTCCTTTCCTCTGTAAAGATATTCAAAGCTCCATTGAGTTGTTAGTGACAGCCTGTATTCAACAGCTGTACGCGTCTTTTTATGAAGAACTCATGCAGTCTAAGGACCAGTTGCATAAGGCAACATCTGAGTTAGCTTCTGCTAAGCATACCCTAGCAGATTTGTTTAAGCAAATGGAACAACAAACCCAACTGGTTGCCACCCAAAGCGATGAGATCTCTTCTTTGAAGATCCAATTACTAGAGGCTCAATCCCAGGTTACTAGCCTTTCAGAGGAGAAGGAGAGGATGTCCAGAGAAGCGCAGGAGTTCCAAGCTATCTTAGATGACAAACTTTCAGCTTTACAAATTGCTAATGACACAGTGGAATCCCAAGCCTCCCAAATCAAGCAGTTGCAAGATCAATTGGCGAAATCCTGCTCTGTTCCTCCAAGCCCTAATGTTCCCTTGATTCCTTCTCTTTCACAGCAGGACTTGGCTGCTCTTCAGAGACAGGCTACCTTGTGTCCTCTATTCCAAGATAAAGTGGAAAGATTGCAATCCAGAATGGACTTGTTATGGTCTACATTTGAGCAGTTTCAGGAATATGTTCTACCAAACCATTCTTTCTTTGTCCACTACCACTTACAGAAGTTGGTCTTCTACATGAAGCTTTCCACGATGGATTTACCTCTTCCAGAGGATGGATGGAGTGGGGCTTGGTCTGCTCAGTTGTTGACAGAGGTAGTCAGGATAGTGTTTGAAGATTCTGTCACTCCAGATACCATGTTGATGTCATACATGTATCTACGAGGAGACTTGTTAATTCCAGATGAGGTGGATATGGCATGGTATGTGGGGGATGTGGTCTTATAGGCTGTTTTGTATGTCAACCATTTGGAGTTGCACATAGCTGACATGTTCCAGAGTTACTCCTCCAAAGTGGCTGATTGTCATGATAATTCGTGGCATCCCATGATTGATTCTGTGGTCCTGAATCAAAGACAAAACACAGCTCCTATCTCTGCCCAGAGTACTAATCAACTGAGGATGCATCTCTTAGCCTATCTTTCAAAACATAATCCATTTGATGCTACCTTCTTTGATGCCTATCATAGACGATCTCTCTTAGGACCTTTTGTTCCTACCCTCCTCTATTACCAACAAATGGCTCACCGATATGCTATATATCTTTCCCTTTGTCAATCTAATTCCACAATTATTTTACCCCTTCTTTTCCAACCTTCATCTTTCCCTCAAATTCCCATTTTTACATATTGTTCCTTTATTGAGATTCAAGTATTTTCCCCTTCTCCACCCTGTTCTTCTCCATCCATTCATGTACCCTCCACATTTCCTATTTATCAGTTAACACCCTTCCTTAGTGATTCCCTCCAAATTTCTACCACTCCTTCTTTAAACTTTTCTTTCTTTTATGATTTTTCCTATCCCTCACTTCATCCACTTTTCCTTATTCCATTACCCTCTCCTAACACTTCTATATCTCAACCACCTCAGTTGGTTAGTGATTGTGGCGGGTTTGATAATCAGATTTCCAGAAGAAGGGGGTGGAGTTCGGATGATTCCTTTACAGGACCTCAAATCAATTGGCTAGTAATTCCAGGAGAATGGACAGCTGCCAGTCAAGCTTATCAGAACTATGTTCATTTTGCTCAGCAGTATTCACACTCTGCAGATCCTTCAGTGAGATTAATTGCTCACTTTGCTTGGTACTTGGCGTATATGCATAGGCACTCTCATAATGATTCCAAGCCTATTCCAAAGTTGTGCATGAATGTCAATGTGAGCATTGATTCCCAACAACTGGATATTTTGTATTTTCATGCCCTTTGTTTGCCTAGCAGATACCTGGTCATGTTGGAAAGGATGTGCTGTCTTCAGTTTTTTCAAAATCCTCCTAAAACCTTTGTAGATGAATCCTTGTCTATGGATCGTTTCCGACAACATCAATCTTTTAAGAGGGATCATCTTCATTGATACCTTTCCAATGTATGGTGGAAACTTTTTAATGAAAATCTCTCTTTTTGAAGGAGTCATTCAGATGATTGTGTTGTGTGTAGTGTTTGTGTTGTGAGTTCATTTATGTAAAACGAACGTGGTGGTTTCCTATTGGATTGGATTTCGTGTGCGAGCTACATTTTGGAGAATTGTGGTGATGGGTTCGTGGTTGCAGAGTTGAGACTGATGCTGATGAAGAAGAAGCAACCTCTTATATCCTTTACAAATTTGTTGTGATTTTCTAGTTTGATAAGAAGTGTTAATGTATAAAGGGTTTTCCTTTCTTTGTATTTTTATATCAGGTTATAAGTTGGGGTCGTGGTGGATGGATTCTTTGTGAGAAGATAATTGAAGATTAAAGTTGCGATTTTAAATGCACTTGTATTCCCTTTTTCCTGGGTCGCGAGGACGCTTCCTTATTAAGTGTGGAGATATGTTGAGTGTTGAAATGACTTATTTTTTGGCTGTTTTTTGTTGTTTTTGAGAGCTGAATGGTTGATTTTATGAGATGCTTGATTGGTTTAGAAGTGGTTTGAGAGTGTTTTGGATGATATTGATTGTGTTTTGGAAGTTCATGATGTTTATTGGTGGTTATGTGATGTTCTGATAGGTTCTGATTTGTTCTGTATACCTTCTGTTTTGCTCTGTTTTGGTATGTTTTGTTCTGATTATCTTCTGTAAGGAGGGATGGAGTATTGATTGATGAAGATTGAGATCTTGTGAAAGCTTATTGAATGGTTTATGAGAGTTTGGAATGGTTTGAGAATAAGTTAAGTGGTTTTGATGACCTTCTGTAACCTTCTATAGGTCTTCTGTAGAGCTTCTGTCTCTGTTCTGTTCTGTTCTGTTCTGTACTGTAGCTGTTCTGGTACTGTTCTGTGACTGTTTTGTATGCTTTTGTATGTGTTCTGATGGATGAGAGTGTAGCTTGGGAAAGTTTTCTAGCCTTGGAAAGAGGTGAATACAAGTGCAAAAGAGCTGAAAGAAGTGGAAGAAGTAGCTGCTGAAGACTCAAGTGAAGACTAGAGTGAAGTGACAGTAGTGAGCTATGAAAGGACACTGTAGTGGCTCTGGTGACTCTTCATATCAGACATACCACTTGGGAGGGGTATCCACGACCTAAGAAGGATTATTGAGAGTGATTTTGGGAGATTTTAGTGAGGATATGATGTATTATTGATGGAGAGAGAGAGAGAGAGAGTCAAAGATAGCCAATTCTACAAAAACTGAGTGATTGTATATGAGAGATTGAGAGAGAAGACTATGAAGATATTGAAGATGAATACTATGTGATGTATTTCCATTCAAAGATGGTGTATTCCTTTGCTTTCTTTGTTCCATTGATGGATTTTGTGAAGATATTGAAGAATATGGTTGATTCTATCAAATCCGTGAGAGATCTACATGATGTTGCATGAAGATTTGTTGTGCCTGGTGTTCTTTTCTTCATTGTGATCATATGAAACATGATAAACAAGCTTGTTGATGTTACAAGATAGATTTTCTTGCAAGAGAATTCCCTTTTCCTTGGTGTTCCTCTTGGGGCTCCATGTTTTTTACGGCGGTGGGTTTATTTTAATTAAAAAGAATGTGTGTGTATAGCGCGAATGCGCGTGCCATGGTGGTGTGTAGGTTTCATTTATGTTAATGATTGGTTTCGTTTGTTTATTATGGTTGGTTTTCGTGGTGGAGTGTTGTAGTTTGATATTAACCATGGGTTTTGGAGAGCTTTTTTTTGTTTTTTTTTTTTTACATAACAAAGAAAAGGGAAATACCTGGTAGTGGGTGTATGTAAATGCAAAGAATGCGCTCTCCTCAATCCAAAAATATCTGGAGTTTTGTAAGATGTTTAGTTGGCGTTTGGATGAAAAAGGTGTTGTTTATATGTTGTTTTTGTTTTGGTTTAATTTGCGAGGAATTTAAGTGTGAAAGGAAATAGTATGACATTTGAGAAAAATATGCCAGAAATAAATAAAAATGTTAAGGAAAATGTTATGAATTTTTTAGAAATTAATTTTTAAGCATTTTTAATGAAATTTTAGCATATTTTTGGGTATTTTGAAAGATTGTGGAATTTTAAAAATAGGCAAAAATATTTGTTCTGAATTTTACAGGTGTAGAAAAATAAGGCCATGGGTTGCAAAAATAATCGAAAAGTGTTCTAGATTTTTCGGCTTTTTTTCAGAATTGAAAGTAGTTTTTAATGATTTGTTTTGTATTTTTCAATGTTTGTGTTTGTTTTTTGTTTTTTGTTTTTTTTTTTAAATTGTAAAAGGGTTTGCGGGTGTATGAATTAAAAAGCTGGGAAAATACCTAGCAATAAGCTGCGTGGCAGCTGCGTGGCAGCAACCAACGATCAAAATCCCGCACTCGCGTACGAACACGCACAATCACACTCGTACGAACAGCCACGTGTGCGTATGTCGGCATCTCGAGGAAGAACAGGGGTTTGGATGGCTGCAGGTGGGACGGGGAGTTATGGAGGGGGTTTCGGTGGTGGGGTTTCTGCGGGGGAATAGGGGTTATGGAGGGGGTACGGTGGTTCTGCGGTTCTGCGGTGCTGCAGGGTAGGACAGGGGGCTTACAGGGGGGTAGGGTGGTTTTGTGTGGGTTAGCTGCGGGTGTGCGGGATGGGGGGCTTATGGAGGGGTGTGGTGGGGTATGGGTTTATGTGGGGGTAGGACGGGGGGAAAGAGGGCTGAGATGGGAGTAGGGGGTTTGAGTGGGTGTGGTTGGGTGGGGGTAGGGGTAGGGGTTTGGAAGGTTTGCGTGTGTGACGGGGAAAGAGGGGCTTAGATGGGGGGTATAGGTTAAGTGTGTGTGTTTGTGGGGGGGGAGGGTTTAGATGGGGGGGTATGTGTAGTGGGGGGAATGGGGGCTAGGGTGGGGGTGGGGGTGTGTTTGAATGTGGGTGGGAAGGCGGGCTAGTGGGAGGGTGTAGGGTGGAATAGGTGGGAAGGGGGGTTAGTGGGGAGGTGGTTTAAAGTAGGGGAGAAAGGCGGGAAGGCGGCAGGAGGGGACGTGGCCTGCGACGAGCGGGGCGACAGGAGGGGACGGGCGCTGCAAGAGCGCGGGCGGCACTGCGACGGGCGGCGGATTGCTGACGGCGCCGTGGGCGACGGTGACGGTGTCCAGGGCAGGAGGCGCGGGCGACTGGAGGGCAAGGGGCGACTGACGGCGTGGAGGGCGAGGCGGCGCAGGGACGGCCGACGAGGGGGCGGCTGCACAGCAACTGGCGGGCCGGCTGGAGGCAACGTGAGGGCCGCCCAAGGACGACGAGGGGGCGTGGTGGCGCGGGCTGCAAGGCGAGGAGGCGACGTGAGGGCGGCCGAAGGACGACGAGGGGGCGGCCACTGGCGACGGGCGACGGCGACGACTCTGCTAGCGACCTCCTGGTGGATGCGGCGGCTCGGCTGGCGACACGCAGGCGGGAGGCAGGAGAGAAGGGAGGAGCAGAGAAGGAGGAGGGGAGGAGAGGGAGGAGAAAGGAAGGAGGAGAGAGGGAGGATGGCGGAAGAAGGAGAGAGGGAATGGAGGAGGAGGGGAGGGGGGTGGAGATGGCAGGGAGGAAGGAGGAGATAGGGAGGGGGGTGGAGATGAAGGTAGGAAGGAGGAGATAGGGAGGGGGGTGGAGATGAAGGTAGGGAGGGAGGCACGCAGGAGCAGGAGAGGGAGAGAAAGGGGGGAGGCAGTTAGGATTGGGGAGGGGTCGGGGAGAGAGAAGGTGGGGAGGGTAAGGGTCAATGGGCAAGGGCCCAAAGGGGGGTGCCCATAGGGGAAGAGGGAAGGGTTAATGGGTAGGGGCCCATGCAAGGGGCGTACCCCCTCGTCCCGCGCGCGTGCGCGGGGCGAGGGTAAAAAAATTTGCCGTGACGGGATTGAATGGGCGCCGGAACGTCGCGACAGGGAACGTGGAGGCGATCGAGGCGCATTAAGACGCGTAAAATTGAAAAAGAGCGCATTCACGCGCAAGACGGACGCACGAAAACACATAAAAATAAAGAAAAAGTAATAACTCCCAATCCGGACGTCAAAACGAAATAGCGTAAAAACAAAAAGGGGCAGGACGACAGGGGGAAAACAAGAAAAATATGTGACGGAGGTTTCGGGGGGGGAAAAGGGCGGTCACGTGCAAAAAACACAAAAAACGAACCAAAAAACGCAATTAAAAATTAATATCGGGGCAAAAAACACAAAAAACGAACCAAAAAACGCAATTAAAAATTAATATCGGGAGATCCGTGCATCGGAATGAGGTGCAGAAAAAAGGAAAACGCTGCAGAAAGACGCGCCCGACAATCCTATCACATCAAAACATAATTCTGACTGAGATAAGACGCGTTCACGTGGGAAAACCCCAAAAAAACCCCAAAAATGGGATCGAAAATTAATATCGGACGAACCGTTCGCCGGAATGACATGCAGTAAGAAGGAAAAATGTTCGCAAGAAGGGGTGGCACAGGGTTGTCATGTTAAACCACAGTTCTGGTGGAAGTAGGAGGGGTTCACATGCAAAAAACTCCAAAAATACACCCAAAAACTCACTGAAAAATTAATAAGTAAAAATCCGAAAGTCGAAAGAGGGGGGAGGAAAAAGGAAAAAGGTGGGGGAAGACACAAGGGACACGGCTGTCAAATCAAATTGGAATTCCCATGCAAATAGAGCAGGTTCGCATTGAAAAATATCAAAAAGACGCACGAAAAACTCTTTAAAAAACTGGAAAATTAATATTGGACAAATCGTGTATCGGAATGACTCGGAGGAAAAAGGAAAAATATCAAGGGAAAAGTGGTTGTCAGGGCTATGATGTCAGATCACGGTGCCGAAGCAAGAAAAGTGCGTTCACATGGAAAATCGGCTAATTTGTGCAAAATGCTGCAAAAAGTAATAACTCAAAAACCGTACACCGGAATAGGGGTAGGTAAAAAGGAAAAATGGTCAGTTCAGAGGGAGAAACAGGGCTATAAGGTTGGATTTGGATTTCGGTAAACGTAGGGTGCATTCACATGGCAGGACCTCAAAAGCAGGGAAGGAAGGAAAACTACAAGGGAACAGCCCCAAGGGTGGGTGGAATATAACCGGGTGGGTGGAAATGGACCCCATCAGGGTAACAGCAAGTCATGGCATACATGCATGAGCAGGTTAAGGCATATGCAGAAGGGTATGCAATGTAGACGCGCAGGGACGTGTCCCCACACTTAAGACCTCAATGGATAGGGTTAACCGAGCAACAGGGACCTAGGACCACGCTACAGACCATCCACTAACGTCCCCACACTTAAAACATGACCGTCACGAAGAAACCAAAGTGGGAGGGTTAGAAAAACTTGGCCCATTTTGTCAAGAAGCAAGGTTGAGTGTCGATGGCACGTCCAGTGTTATTGTCGGCTTCTGGAGGTACCAAGGCATCTTCTCAGCACACGTCCGTCATGGCAGGGACCATGTGGCAGCACCCAGGGAGGTAGCTGATGGAAAGAATCGCAGGAAATTTATCGATGATGAGGGATATTGCACTCAACTCACAGTCACTCAAATGGAATGAAAGAACAGTCACTCACCCCATGACTAATATCACTCGAGGAAAAATGATTGAAACCCATATCTCGTACCCGGTTGAGGAATCGACAAGGGGAGAATGGTGCAGAAGGAGTATGCCAAGGTGCACAGTTGATGGTGCATTAGTGCGTCCAACCCGTCTGGCATAAGTGCAAGGAGGAAGGCAAGGGAGCCTTACAGTGCAGTGTACAGAACAGGGTGATGTGTCTTGTGAGGAGGGCAAAGACCCATCCCGTGGGTGCATAGGGAAACGGGAACATACCTGACGCCAAGTGTCGTAATGTCCCTCAATCTCACCTCTCGGTAATTGATTAAAGAAACTCCAGTCACACTCAACCCACCCTCTGTCTCACGCTCTGTTGATAGTTACAGGAGGGCAACCTTTTCCTAAAACCCATTGATGTTATCCTCACAGTCACTTGTGCAAAGGTTATATGCCTTGTGCGCATTTGATAGTGCAACTGTGCATCCCGCCCTGTGCCGGCATACGGTGCGAGAAGGAAGGCCAAGGAGCCTTATGGTGCCATGTACAGAACAAATTGTGCTTTGTGCATTGAGAGGCCCATCCCAAGCGTGCAACACTGCATTCACATTTCTCACCTCTCATTTGATTTGAAGGGAAAAGACTGGTCTCTCGGCCCACCCTCTGTCTCACGCTCTGTTGATAATGATAGAGGGCAACCATACTCACTTCCCCATCCGATTAGGATAAAAGCTCACATCACTCGATTGGTTGTCGATGAAGATCGTGTCGTCAGTTGTTAAAGAGGCGTACCTAGGGAGATAGCCATCAAATCGAACGTTGTGTTGGACAGGAACATGTCATCTGTGAGAGGACAGGTAGACACTCTGTAGAAAGACCCATGACACAGCGTACCAAGGGAGGCAGCTTCGGAATTGGATCCTGATAATTTCAAGTGATGAATCCACTTTCTGGACTGCTGGGTGTTGCCACCTTTTCTACAGCCAGCTTCCCGCCCAAGGGTGTGTGCCACCTTTTCTTGGAACGGGGCCTACTATGACAGGGAATTGCTTCCTTTTCTCTCATAACAGTTTTGTTTTTCTTATTTTTTTCTCTTTTTTTTTCTTTTTTTGTTTTCCCCTATTCCCGAGGGTGTTTCCACCTTTTCTCGAAGAATAGGTCGGCATGACAAGGACCTAAGTCCTTTTCTCCCATGACCGATATGTTTTTTTTCTTTCTTTCTTTCTTTCTTTCTTTCTTTTTCCTTTTTGTGATGTGTTTCCGCCATTGTGGGATGAACTTCTTGTGGGAAGTGGCTTTGATTATGAGAAATTTCAACTCTTCAGTGGAAGAAGGAACTTTACAAACATCCATTGAATTCTTCTCTTCTTGGCAATGCCATTTCCTTCATTTTCCACCTCTTCTGGTGCTTGTTGATGGCAAGATTCCCCGGCTGCGCACCAAAAACATGGAGCCCCAAGAGGAACACCAAGGAAAAGGGAATTCTCTTGCAAGAAAATCTATCTTGTAACATCAACAAGCTTGTTTATCATGTTTCATATGATCACAATGAAGAAAAGAACACCATGCACAACAAATCTTCATGCAGCATCAGGTAGATCTCCCACGAATTTGATAGAATCAACCATATTCTTCAATATCTTCACAAAATCCATCAATGGAACAAAGAAAGCAAAGGAATACACCATCTTTGAATGGAAATACATCACATAGTATTCATCTTCAATATCTTCATAGTCTTCTCTCTCAATCTCTCATATACAATCACTCTGTTTTTATAGAATTGGCTATCTCTGACTCTCTCTCTCTCTCTCTCTCTCTCCATCAATAATACATCATATCCTCACTACAATATCCCAAAATCACTCTCAATAATCCTTCTTAGGTCATGGATACCCCTCCCAAGAGGTATGTCTGATATGAAGAGTCACCAGAGCCACTACAGTGTCCTTTCATAGCTCACTACTGTCACTTCACTCTAGTCTTCACTTGAGTCTTCAGAAGCTACTTCTTCCACTTCTTTCAGCTCTTTTGCACTTGTATTCACCTCTTTCCAAGGCTAGAAAACTTTCCCAAGCTACACTCTCATCCCTCAGAACACATACAGAAGCATACAGAACAGTCACAGAACAGTACCAGAACAGCTACAGTACAAAACAGAACAGAACAGAGACAGAAGCTCTACAGAAGACCTACAAAAGGTTACAAAAGGTCATCAAAACCACATAACTCATACTCAAACCATTCCAAACTCTCACAAACCATTCAATAAGCTTTCACAAGATCTCAATCTTCATCAATCAATACTCCATCCCTCCTTACAGAATACAATCAGAACAAAACAGACCAAAATAGAGCAAAACAGAAGGTATACAGAACCAATCAGAACCTATCATAACATCACAGAACCACCAATAAACATCATGAACTTCCAAAACACAATCAATATCATCCAAAACACTCTCAAACCACTTCTAAACCAATCAAGCATCTCATAAAATCAACCATTCAGCTCTCAAAAACAACAAAAAACAGCCAAAAAACAAGTCATTTCAACACTCAACAAGGGGTATACTCTCTCTCTCCCTCTCTCTTGCAGCCTTTCCGGGTCTCCTTATGCTTGTGCCTCCCCATGCCTCATATTTATAATGAATTAGAGAGGAGGGGATAAGTCTGAGAACAAGAGTGGAGGGGCTCTTAGAAGACTCAGTGATCTAATGCTCAGATCATAAATCTGATGGTTGCATTGACTCCAAAAGGGGGGTAAAACCCCGAGACACTCAAGACACTTGGTTAGAAAGCTCTTAGTTCACTCCTTCTTTTCTCTATTCGAAGTGCTATCTACTACCTATAAACTGCGATCGCGACGCGCGCGATTTTGCTAGTCACTTTTCTTTATTTCTCTTTTTATAAAATCTCCAAAACTAACTAACTTTTATTGCGTGGAAATATTACACGTCATACCTTCCACTTGCATGTACTTGATTGTTGACTGTATTTCCTTTTTGTAAATTTGAGGGCTGATGATAAAAAGTCTTGTAGAAGGGGTCACATCCATGATAATCATTATTCCATCGAGTGTTGTATTGTTCCCCTTCATGTCTATGATTATCTTTTGGACTACTAAACTGAGGCCTTGGGGTATGAATGCCATGGATTTGTGAAGGTTGACGGTTGCCCCTCACTCTAGATGGTTCTCCCCTTTCAAAAGTGTGCATAACTGGCTAAGAATTCTCTTTGTTTGGATGGGAAGGATTACCAACAAAGGGAATTGCATGGGAGTCTTCAATAGTTTGAGGTTCCCTTTGTGTCTTGCTCCCAATTTCCTTTATGGCTGAGATGAGTTCTTGGAATAAAGATTTGTTGCTTTGCTGCAAATCAGAGATTTCCTTGTTTACTTGTGCCATTTCTTGCAACAAACCTTGATTTATATGTGTTAAGCATTCATTCAAAGTCTTCAAATCCTTAGAAAGGCCTTTATTGATGTGTCCCAATTCTTTTGACCGTAAAATGTAATCATTCCTTGCATGCACTTCATGTATGTCATCTTGTCCCTTGATGTGTGCTGTAAGTAATCCCAATACTTAAATCTTCATCTATTTGTTCAACATTATGGGATTCGTTTGTGTAATTTTGATCCTTTTGAAAGTCCCTAACAGCATCATTCAATGCTTCAATAATGGGATCTTTCTTCTTATTCTTGGCCATTAGGAGACAGTGATGTAGTAGTAGACAGTTTGTCAATTAATCCCATGTTTCTCTCAGAATATAGCACCAATCCCAATGCTTAATAGCTCTATGGGAAGATTATTATATAGGATATACCATATTTCAAAAGATATGAACTTGGATTGGATACTTTGGGTGGAACAATGTCAAACAATGTCCCCATGTATGTTGTCTGGGTGCTATCTGAGTATACCTAGTGTCAAAAAATCAACACAATAACTTGAGCTCCCAATATCAAATCACCAAAAATTTTGATTCAAATCGAAGCTTAGGATCCCCTCTTAAAAAGAATCTATCAAGTTCTCAATTTGGATTAGGACATTATTTTTTGTAATTGAATCTTTAGGCCTAAACAGGAATTTCCTACACCCTGTCCACCACCTATAAGTACCCTATTTGACCCTGTAGAAATACCTTGAGTGGAAGAAACCCTTGTAAGCCACTGTAGCAACTAGAAGAGGGTTATGGATCACCTTTAGGACTCAAGGATAACTTATAGATTGGTATGTATCTGCTGTATGACCTGTAAAAACTCTATCCAATACCTGTAGGTATCCTGAAAATAGGAGATGCCCCTAGACCTCTTCCAATCTTGTTCCAATGGAACCTTCAACCACCTGTGGTGCCCTAAATAGGGTTCATCACTATTGTATTACTACCAAACTCTGATGATGGGTAATGTACCTACACCTAAATTTGAGAATTGCATGGGCTCCGAGAGACAAGAGGCGTGTGCAAAGTTCCACCTCAAACCGGGTTGTGCACCCCTTCAGGGTGTTAATCACGAAGGGAGGGTCGCCTCTCTTTTGTCTTCCTAACTCGCCTAGCATCCACTTTTCCTCGTGGGAACCAACATGGCAAGTACATTCTAATGGCTTGATGCTAGGAGGCATATTTCACAGTGGATTCCGTGCCACGGTGGATTCTGTGAGGTTTTACGGTGGATTCCGTAAACTTTGATGACCGAGGCTCACACACAAAGTGGATTCTTTTGCGAGAAGTTGATGGGGACGCCTGTCCTTTTCGGGCGTTTCATTAATTTAGTGTGTACATGGGTGATTCCATAGCATGTGATTCCGCAAAATGCATATTAAATTAATAAACGTTTATGAGTTTAGAGTGCGCACTCGTAATAAATTAAGGTTAGGATTTATTTCTAACCAGTTGATTTATTTATGTAGCTGAAGACTGCTAGGTATTCACTTTTGTCAGTTTAATTGTATTATTTTACTAACGATTGTGAATGCTTCAGTTGATGTGTAGAGATAGCAGCAGTGAGACGGAGGAAAGCATTAGAGGATAGCGAGTATTCAATTTATTGATTATATTTTGATGGGCGCATATCTTAGGCATGGCGCCTATATTTTGTCACGCCTATTTATTGAGGCGTTGGATATTTATTATTATTTTGTATGCGCATGGGTGCACGATTATGTTATTTATACTTGCACATTGTATCTGAATACTTAAGCTTTCAATCAGTCAAGTCATATCAAATCTCCAAGTCACACACAACCAATCAAATTTTGCAAGTCTATCAAGTCGAAGTTCTGCAAGTCAGATAAAGCAACTAAGTTCTGCAAGTCTACAAACTCTGCAAGTCACATAAGTATGGTACTCTGCAAGTCAGACAAGTCATCTGAAGTCAAAACTGACTTCTGTTCAAAAACTCCGAACTGCAAAGTTGTTCATTGGAAGGTACTCTACGCATACGCAGGTTTGCTGAAGCATTTTCAGCATAGAAGAATGATAAAATGCAGATTTTTCAAAGATTGTGAAAGCCACACCCAAAAATATATAAGCCTTGTATACCCGATCTTGAGCTACTCTCATCCCACTAACTTGATTTTGAGAGTGAGAGGTCTTTTGAGTTTTACAGGATGACGGAACCACATATGGATGATTTAATGGCTGAATGTGACCTACCTGAACCTACGATGGAGCAAAAGTTGGACTTAATTATGATGCAATTGGATGAAGAACGACGAGCTAGGCAAGCATTACAAGTTCAATTGGCTAATTTACAAAGGACGACTACCGACAAAGACGAACCTCAATCTGAAGATCTTATCCGACGTACCATCGACGTGACTCTCGAAGCTCAAACCATCCGCAAGGAAGCAAAGATAAGTAAAAGAAATTTCAAATTCCATACTTTCAATGGTACTCGAGAGGGAAAAACTGTTCTTGCATTCATTAGTCAGTTTGATGACTATTTTCATGAGGAAACCTATGCAGAAAAAGATAAAATCAAGTGTGTCACTAATCATTTAGTGGATAGAGCATCTCTTTGGTGGACTGTGGTTCGCAAGAGTATAGATTGTCCCACTACCTGGGAGAATTTTAAGAAGAAGTTTATGCAGAATTTCCTTCCTCCACAATTTCATGAAAAAGCCATAAAACAATGGGACCTTCTTTAGCAACAGGATCATGAGCCTATTCCTCAATACACCGAACGCTTTTGGAATGCATTACTCCAGTTACGCATGCTTAAAGACGTACCTGAAGAAGCGACACACAAGCGCAAGTATATGTCTGGACTACTTGGGCATTACTACGCTGAAGTTAATATGTTCAAGCCTGCAACTCTTGAAGACACAATTTCATTAGCTCACGACACTGAAGACAAGCTGCGAGGAAGAGACAGACGTTCACAGCAATTCCAAGCCAATGGTAACTATGGATCTAAACAATTCAACTCAAATTTTAGAAGATTTAATCAAGGTCGTTTTCCTTCATTATCTTTCCGTAAAAATTGGGCAAAACCACCTGCTTTACCATCCAATGCCAATCAAAACCCCAAGCCTATTCCACAGCCAAATCCTAATGTACCTAGACTTCCTGCCATTGCAAATAATGTAACCAAAGCAAAGCCTATAGTGTGTTATAAATGCCACCAGCCTGGACATCTAGCAGCAAATTGCCATTCGAAGAAGCCACCTGTCCATATCAACTACCTTGGAGCAATGGAAGATGACAAACATGAAGATATGCCTGATTTCACGGAAGATGAGGATGACGCTACTACTCCTTCGGATACTTTACCAGGTATGCCAACTCCACATTCTTTATTGACTATGAAATGTTTGGTTCATGGAAAGGAAAATATTATTTTGCATGATGACGGTAGTACTCATGATTTTATTTCTGCAAAGCTAGTAAAAGAATTGAAGTTACAGACTGTACCTACACATTATCGCATTAAAGCAGCATTCTTAGGCACTAGGTATAATGGTACACAGGAAGTGCATGACTTAGAAATTCAAATTGGTCAATACACTGAAAGAAGAAATTTTCTAGTTGTACCACTACAGTCTATTGATATTATTTTAGGTATGCCTTGGCATCATCAGCATAACCCAGATATAGATTATTCCACACATTCAATTAATATTCAATTTCAAGGAAAATATATTACATTGTATGGTATGCATGCATCTAATGCTTTTCCACTGCTTTCGCATACTCAAGCTAAACGTGCATTACGCAAAAGTAGTAAATCTTATCTCATTTGGGTAAATGAACTGCAAGTTAAAGAAAATCATATGCACCCTAGGCATAAAGAATTTATTGCACATTTTAAAGACTGTTTTACCGAAGATCTACCACCTGGTTTACCTCCTTCATGTCCAGAAGACCATAAAATAGATTTGATTCCTGGTACCCAACCACCTTGTAAAGCACCATATAGGCATAACCAAATAGAGCAAAAAGAAATTCAAAGTCAAGTTGAGGAATTACTAAATAGAGGATTGATTAGACCTAGTAGTTCTCCATTTGGTGCACATGTTCTGTTAGTAAAGAAAAAGAATAATACCTATCGTATGTGCATTGACTATCGAGCTTTAAATAAGATCAATGTAAAGAATAGGTATCCAATTCCTAGAGTCGATGACCTTATGGATAAACTGCAAGGTTCTACCATATTTAGTAAAATAGACCTTAAGTCTGGTTATCATCAAGTGAGACTAGATAAGTCAGACATATTCAAGACTGCATTTAGGACACAGTTTGGTCATTATGAATTTTTAGTGATGCCTTTCGGATTGACTAATGCACCTGCTACATTTAGTAGAATGATGAACTATATATTTTTGAAATATCAGTATTGTGTAATTGTCTTCTTTGATGATATTTTGGTGTTTAGTCAAAATGAGAAAGAACATTATGAGCATTTGTATTGGTTTTCCAGTTATTAAAAGATAATCAACTGTATGCAAATCTGAAAAAGAGTGAGTTCTTTAAAACAGAAATTGAGTATTTAGGTCATATTGTATCATCTGATGGAATTAAAGTTGACCCTAAGAAAATAGATGCAATATTGAATTGGCCTGTACCTAAAAATATGCATGAGTTATGATCATTCCTAGGTCTTGCTAGTTTCTATAAGAAGTTTGTCCGTAATTTTTCATTACTTGCTTTACCATTAACCAAACTTCTGACGAAAGGTATTGTCTATCATTGGTCCGATAATCAACAGAAATCATTTGACTTATTGAAACATGCATTAACCCATGCCCCTGTCCTACAGTTGCCTGATTTGAATAGACCATTCTTTTTAGTAGTGACTGATGCTAGTGGATCAGGAATAGGAGCCGTACTTATGCAGGATAATCATCCTATAGCCTATTCTAGTTGTAAGCTGAAACCCTCTGAATTAAAATATTCCACATATGACAAAGAATTATTAGCTGTCGTACAAGCATTAAGACAGTGGAAACACTACTTAATGGGTTCAAAATTTATGATTAAGACCGATCAGCAAAGTATTAGACATTTACTTAGCCAACCTCAAATATCTGACCGACATATCAAATGGGCTTTATTCAAAGTTTTCATCCTATCATTCAATATCAACTCGGAAAAGAAAATGTAGTGGTTGATGCATTAAGTAGAAGACCTGCCATTCATAATATTTCTGTTATATCATTTGATTCTTTGATTGCTATGAAAGATACTTATCATCAGGACATTACTTTTCATGCTGATTGGAATAAATTAGTTCAAAATAACTTGATTCCTATTGATTCACTATCTTATAATGATGGATTTATGTTTTATGAAAAGAGATTATTTGTTAAAGTTCCATTCAGATCTTTTGTTTTGAATGAGATTCATTGTCCTCCATATCAAGGTCATAGAGGTATCATATCTACTTTACGTACATTAACCGAAGATTTTTATTGGCCGCATATGGACACTGATGTATCTAACTTTGTTTCTGAATGTTTGATTTGTCAAAGAGTTAAGAGACATCATGGTAAACAGTATGGATTACTTATGCCTTTGTCTATTCCATCGAGACCATGGGAACAAATTTCTATGGACTTTATTACTGGTTTACCTAATACTAAATCTAACCATGATATGATTTGGACAGTAGTAAATAGGTTTAGTAAACAAGCATATTTCATTCCATGTAAGAAAACTTTAACAGCATCACAGGCAGCACAATTGTTTTTGAAAATTGTTTTCACTAACCATGGATTACCAAAAGTTATTATTTCTGATCGTGATTCTAGATTTTGTAACAACTTTTGGATTACTCTGTTTGCTAACCTTGGCACAAAAATTGATTTCTCATCTGCATTTCATCCTGAAACTAATGGACAAACAGAAGCCACTAACAATACTATACTAGATCTTTTACGTGCTTATACTATTTCTAAACCACAGATATGGGACACACATTTGTATTTATTACATTTTGCATATAACAATACACCACACACATCTACAAAGAAAGCACCGTTTGAAGTGATTTATGGTTATAGATTGTCTACACCTGTTGCATCTTTGTCAAATAGAATTCAGAGTGCTGATGATATTGCTAGTATGCATAATACTATTTTTGATGAAGTTAAAGTCATGATTGCCAAAGCCCAGCAATCATATACCAAACAAGCGAATAAGAAAAGACAAACAATGAATTTCAAAGTTGATGACTATGTTTGGTTGAGAATAGAAAAACGTAGACTACAAAGTGTCGATAGACACCCAGTTGTGAAATTAGCCCCTAGATTCTATGGACCATTTAAGATCATTCATAAAATTAATGACAATGCATTCAAGTTAGAATTACCACCTCACTAGAAAATTCACAACACATTTCACATTAGTTTATTAAGACCATTTAGAGGCCAATTACCTGTACACCCTGTTTATGAAAACCCACCTTTGTTAGAGGAAGAGACTGAAATACTTGAACCAGAAGCTATCATAGATACTGATTTTATGACCACTAAAACTGGCCGAAGATATTCTAGATATCTAGTTAAATTTAAGAACCATCCTGTAGAGGAAGCAGAATGGATGCACGCTAGAGACTTAAATGCTTTCCCCACTCTGTTAGCTCCACATTGAGCTAATAGCAATTGAGGTCAATTGCTATCCCACCCCGGGGGTATGATGCCAGGAGGCATATTTCACGGTGGATTCTGTGAGGTTTTACGGTGGATTCCGTAAACTTTGATGACCGGGGCAAATACACAAAGTGGATTCTTTGTGCGAGAAGTTGATGGGGACGCCTGTCCTTTTCGAGCGTTTCATTAATTTAGTGTGTACATGGGTGATTCCATAGCGGGTGATTCCACAAAATGCATATTAAATTAATAAACATTTATGAGTTTAGAGTGCGCACTCGTAATAAATTAAGGTTAGGATTTATTTCTAACCAACTTTGATTTAGTTATGTAGCTGAAGACTGCTAGGTATTCACTTTTGTCTGTTTAACTATATTATTTTACTAACGATTGTGAATGATTCTGTTGATGTGTAGAGATAGCAGCAGTGGCGGAGGAAAGCATTGGAGGATAGCAAGTATTCGATTTATTGATTATATTTTGATGGGCGCATACCTTAGGCATGGCGCCTATATTTTGTCACGCCTATTTATTGAGGCGTTGGATATTTATTATTATTTTGTATGCGCATGGGCGCACGATTATGTTATTTATACTTGGACATTGTATTGGGCATGCCAAACTCTTTGGGCACCGCCCGTTAGCTTTGTTCCTATTTTGTGCTAAAGCAAACTCAAAAGCTAAAAGCTTGCTATTTTGTAATTTGGGCTATTATTTGAGCTTGAAGATGAATAATACATAAAATACATGCTTTGTGGAGCACTCACACAAGGCATGGGGGGAGATTGCACCCAATTGGTCTCTTGTTCATGTCGTTCATGCTTTTTACATTGAATTTTGTGCAAAAAGTAGAGTTATATTGTTCTTGGGGACCTTCCGGCATTCACTACACAAGCGTACAGCATTCGATCCGCGCACCATGGCTAATCAAACAAGGATGTTATGCGTTGACTGAAAAAGCCTTTAAATTCTTCAATGAAATGCAAGTGGGTATTGGGAAATGAGTGAACTGAAAGGGCTATGAATAGGGCATTACCCTTTTGTAGTGACTCACTACTTTTACAATATTTCCACTTGCCATTTTTATCATTATTTCAGTCCTATAGCCTCAATGTTCAATCATCCAACAAAAATCCAAGTTAAGTAAGTAGTAAGTAGCATTTATGCAATCAGTTTAACATCAACATTTGAATGGGCAGGAAAGAATTTTATCAATCAATCATAATCAGTCCTAGGCTAAATTCTACATGGCCTTCAATGGGAATTAAAAGGCTCTATTACACTCAATCTCTCTTATGAACAATAGGACTGGTTCAACGATTGGATGAAAAGAGAGATTAAGCTAAAAGCAATAGAATTACCTCTTTAACGTTGATAATGAGTAGTAGATGAATCCAACCAATCAACATTCAGCATAAACCACCATCAGTGGACCATGATTGCATATTATAAGACCAAATTCAAGAAAACTTTATCCAATATGATTGTTCCCATGTAATCTTCAGCTCCCAATCAATAAGATTGCTCCAATGCAATCAAGAGAAGTCAATGATTTGATAGAAGTCTACAATAGCTTATTGGAGAAGATCCTTTGAGCTTTGAAGATTGTAAATTCTTGTTAGAATCAAGGATTCCATGAATTTTCAAGCATTGCCATGTTCAAGAGGCTAGAAATGAATTCAATCTTGAATAAATTCTTCAATATAAGCCCAATCTTTATGAAATACCTTCAATTAAACCTTCTCGGGGTTGTATACAATAAAAGCCCCATGAATTAAAGCCTCAATGAAGAAAATTTTGATGAAGATTAATGGTTGCCCTATTTTTTCCCAATTTGAGATGAGGAAAATACTTTAGTCTTGCTTGGAAGCTCCAATTTTTGCCTAATGTCGATTGTAGATGCTTGCTTTCCACTTCTTGAAGCTAGAAGAGACCAAGATTGACTCAAAACTTCAAGAAAATGCTGAGATCTTCATGCTGTCCACTTTTAGCCATAGCTAGGGTTGTGAAGGAAGATTTAGGGCTAAAGGAGAGTGAAAGATCAAGCAGTATAGGGTAAGTACTTCATGTCAAGGCTGCCATTGATTAGTTAAAAGAGGAAGAAGCTTGAATGATAAAGAAGATTGTTGATTCTTCATGAGGAGGCACAAGTTGTTTAGCCCCTTCTCCTGATCCACGTGATCAGTATATTGTTTATGCTTGGCCAAATAGGTAGTCCACAGGTTTCTTGAGACATTAGGAATCATTCTTTGAAGGTCTCATGAAGAGATATAGTCATGGCAAAGAGAAATAAGAAGAAATCTCCATGGCAGTTTTCAATAAGAAGCTTGAAAAGAGGAAAGAGAAGCTTGCTCCAAAAAGTAACCACGGTTTAACCTTTCTAAACCCTATTTAGGCTTCAGTTAAGTCCATGATCCTTCAAAATGGTCCCAATTTGACCACGAACCACCAAAATGACCATGAATCCACCATTATTTCTTCAGGCGTTCTTCAAGACTATCAAATTTAGTCACGGCTTACTGCAGAGACCTTGACTAGTCATGGTTTTAATTGAATCAAATCTTGTGACTAATTCTTGTCCTCTAGTTACTTTGTGCCTAAATGATAACCAGATTCCCATGAAAATGACCTTCCCATTGGATCAAAGATGAGCTCTGATACCAATGTAAAGAAGCTAATTTCCACAAGTAACCATTAAACTGAAAATACAAAGAAATAGACTAAATGCCAAGAAACCATAGCCAAGGTGGTTAGGCACAAAATGATTTTACCAATCTTGGCTGAGAATCAAATGATGAGTGGCTGCAGCATAGTATGCACCCCAAGATATGGTGGCCAAGAGTATTCTCCCTCTTAGATGGTGGGAGGTTGAGACCTCAAACATGTAATGTTGTAAAATAGCAAAAAGATCCTTCATATGTTACATATCCACCTTTTATACTTAACCCTAGACTAAGGCATTTATGCTTTATTACACTAACTTATATATTATTACATATAAAGCCAATTTTTGTTACATGTAGTATCTTGAAAAAACTTTTGCATTAGTGTTTTGCTATTTTGAACTAACTTAAAGTATATGATAATGCCTTCCAGATGTGAGACATAAAGCCAAACCACCCTTTTATGAGACATTGTGCTTCTTAGAATAGGATCCAGCTTAGAATAGCACATAGGGAGATGCTAACTAGTAAGTAGACAATTGTGGCCTACCATGCAACCCACAAACCTTCTAACCATCATAAAACCCATAGATAGCTATTAACTATCATCTAGTCAATAAATGCTAACTAGCAAGTAGAGAACTAATTAAGATACAACTATTGGCTACCATACAACCCATGGACCTACTAACTAGCATACAACCCGGCCATAGAAAGCTACTAACAATGTAGGCAGTTGCAATCCAATTGCTAGTTAGCATATTGGCATCTACACCATGACCCTTAAGTAGAATACTAACAACTGTTATCTTGCATCCAGTAATTGCTAACAAGCATAATGTTGAGTATAGTGACTACCAACCAACATACAACCCATGGAAAGCTATTGAAAATGTAGGCAACTACAATCCAATTGCTAATTAGCATACTGGCATCTATACGTTATCTAGCATCTAGTAATTGCTAATAAGCATAATGTTGAGTATAGTGAGTACCAACCAGCACACAGCCCATAGAAAGCTACTAACAATGTAGGCAACTGCAGTCCAATTGCCAATTAGTATACTGGCATCTACTCCATGACCCTTTAAGTAGAATATTGACAACTATTATCTAGCATCAAATAATTGCTAACAACCATAGTGCTAAGTATAGTGACTACCAAATAGCAATTAGGTGACTAGTATAGGACTGTTAGCTAGCAGATGCCTAGAGACAAAATCATCATGAGGCAACTATAACATAAATGTGGGCATATTAAGCATCAATCAAGCCCACTCGAAGACTATAACATTGACTATCCTAAATTTACTTGTATATTCCAAGATAGCTATTGAATTCAATTACCCATGTAAGTTCCATATTCATATCGATGATATAAAGGACCAAAAGCGAGAAAGGTCCATTCAAAAGGCCAAAGGCATGCTATTATAAACTTACTCATAGGTTTCTAGAGTCAGAATATAGATTTCTCTTGTTTTGGATATGCTCCATGGGTAGCTTGATACATCACACAATATGCGATAATATGTGCACTACGGATATATTTCAGGAGTTTCAAGGAATACATGGCTATCTACTTATAATACAAACCCTTTATGACATATGTTCCTCTATATCATTCTACCATTCATCCATGTAATCGTATTCAATCCACTCCTTCTCTACAATACATTTGATAAGGTAAAAAGTAGATTCCAATGTGTTGGTTGCAACATATGGTTGTATTGCAAATGTGTCATCAATTTGTAATGCAATGCTTGACAAATCATGACATCCCTCATATGACATGTTGTATGGATCTTCCTCATTAGAAAGGGGTCCACAATCATCTAAGGGCTACAAGATACGATACTCCCACTATGGAACATTCACTTTATTGACACATCTTTTCTAACAGCCATGAATGCATGCATCATAGAAGCAAGCCAACTATCTAATGGAAATTCTAGTAGATACCCATGGGTTAGGAGCATGAGCAACACCTGCTAGGGATACTTGCATGGCTCCATTTCACCTCTCTCTTTACATCTTTGAGCGAATTCTCCCCAAAAACATGTGAACATTTTCTCTGCTTTGAAGGATCAGAAGCTTGGTACCCTTTGACAAGTTGGCCCTACAAAAGGCAACTAAATCAATAGTTCATTTTAATGTCATGACATCTGGCTTCAATTGTTCATGTGTCAACGTTCACTTGATCATAGCTCCTACTCCATTGTGTTTTCCCTTGTGCTGTGGCTTGAAGCTAAGAAGAAATGACTCATACGTGTGTTTAACCTTCCATAACTTGCTACAAATAGCAACCTTGAACTGCAAAGCAACACCCCTTGTGCTCATTTATTATTACTTTGAGCTCCTACAACCACTTGAAGTGCAACCTAAAACAATGTTGCACAAACAATGTGTCATGAACTCTATCATAAAAAATGACAAAGTCTACAGTTTTGATGAGCTCAATGGCCTTCTTTATGTAAGTGATGTGTACAAATATGGTAACTTGGGTCAAATTCCAATGCAAAGATTGGATCTCATTTTACTCTTTAAAAGCATAGTTTTTAGCAAAATCTAACATAGATACAACATATTATCTAGAAAATTTTGAATACATTCTTTAAATTGTTAGGATTGCCATCAAGTAATGTAATTGCATGTAATCAAGGACTTGAGCTTTGGCTTTAGCAAGGCAAGAAACTCATAGCTCTAAATCTCTTTGTTCAAAAGATCTTCCACCTTCTTTGTTTTCCATGTTTATCTACAATCTTTGCATATGCAAATATCTTCACAATAATATAGGGACCTCCCTGTCTTGTCTCCAAAGGGTAATACACCAATCTCTTCACATCGTAGTTTTTGCATTCTCTTGTCAAGCACTTTCTTTCATGAAAAGACTTGTCTTTTGTCTTTTGACATAGTACTAACTCCAATAGGTGCGTATAACATTGTAAAAAGTATGCCTTGGAGATGAACATGTTCTGTGTGGGTACCATCTTACCCACATGCCTCATTTTGCATGGACATTTAGTGGAGGCCAAATCTTTGAGAGTGCATGTGATTGAGTGCATTCTTCAAGAAAACCATTTGAATATTATATTCATAGCATCACATATATTTTTCATGCACTTGATGGATAATAAAAGACTTCAGTGTCTCAAAAGAATGCAATTGAATTTTGCATTCTGGATGGAGTGCTTTGAATATGCAAAAAATTTTAATCTACAAATGAAACACCAAATAAGTATGTTGATTGCAAGGTAATGGCCCCTTATACATGAGACCTGCCAATCATCCACATATGCTAGCTAACAATCATACTAGTTGTAGTGGGAGCTCACGCTCAATAGCCAAGACCCATGGACCACTTATTCTTTCAAGCGTTTCAAGCGAGCACCTATGGCTATCTCTCACCTAGCTGACGCACCTTCGATCCTACCGAGATGTAGTGAGATTACATTGATGCCTATACGATTTGCCTCCTCCCTCAAGCACTCCAATAGCTGCACGATTCGTGATGCAAGCTCAAGCATCTTCAAGCCTCCTCCTCCAAGCTCCATCCTCCATAGCCACACGCGAGACGAGAGAAGAGGAGAGAAGAGAAGAAGAAGAGAGGAGATGATGGAGAGCATCACCTCCAAGATCCCTCACTCTCACACACTCACTCCCTCACTCACTCACTCTCTCTCCCTCAAGCACTCACAAACAAGCAAAGAGAAGAGAAGAAGATGATTCCACTTTTGTCACACACCAAAGAATGAGCTCTTCATTCACTTTTTAACTTTATATACAAAACCCTAAATCCCTTTTGGGTGGTCATCCCCTTTTTTACATGGTCGTCCATAGCCTAGGCCCTCTTTCCCATTGTCCTCATATCTTCCTAGCTTCCTTTCCACTACCCATCTACCTTTACAATTTGCATAGGAGGGAGCATGGCTCTCTTTTACAAAAAGCTTTAGGGGTGCCTTACATTTAAGAATGCGCTTCTACCTTCGGCTTAGCTTTTGAGACCACCCTTGCACTATCAACTACTTCCCTTCTTGCTTCTTCCATTGTGTTCAATTTCCTCCTAGGCCACCTCTTTTAGGTCCCAACTTGCACTTTTCCACTTTTTTCACTTTCTTCTTATGCTGAGGTTAACATTACCCCCTCCTGGCCTAGTGCCAGTCCCATGCAACTGATGCGTAGTAGTTGAAAGGTGGGATGGGTGTAGCCAGATGGCTTTTTTGAGTTTGTATACAAGCCCTTGCGGGGGATGGTGTTGGATGGATGGGCCCTTGAAATTGAAGATATAGTGGGGGCGGATCCCTCCTTGACATTGACCCTAGGTGGATCTGTCCTTTGAAATTTAAGATTGTGTTGGACGGATCCCCCAATGGAGAATGGTTGGTGGATGGATCTATCTTTGAAATCGACGATGTTAGACGGATCCGTCCTCTTGCCCTCCGCAGTTGCTACAATGCAATCTTACCATGGCTTTGCTCTATTCCCTTCAAGTTTCCTTATCCCTTTACCGATGTCTGTTTGACATGCTGATAAAATGAATTACATTGCACCTTGTGCTTTCCTTGCAATAGCCCTCGAAGGCTCTCCCTCATCCTTGAGAGAACCTTGCTAGAATATTCAATGCTTATCTCCATCCTTGAGAGAGCATCCTTCATCCTTGACAAGGCCTTGCCAAAGTAGTTGGAGCTCCCTCTTTTTCTATGCATGCTTTCTCCTGTACTATTCCAAATGAGCTTCTTCATTCACTTTTTGATTGGGGTGCCTCGGTCTGCCTCTGTTGTGTTTTGTTTGCATGGTGTCATGTCGTATAAGATGACCTCCCTCCTAGATAGGTGCTAGTTCTAGGACACTTACAGTTTCGAGTGGGTGAAAGTTCGGTGATTTAAAAGGGTAATCATATGTGTTGATGATGATGGGGTCTCGAGGAAATTGATCTTGGGAAGAAATTGATCAACTAGTTAAGGTGGTGGAGGCCAAGAGTGCATTGCATGGATGATGGAGCCTCCGAAGTTGGGGGGGTTGGAGCCTTTGTTTGTACTTAAAAAGAAAAGAAGGTGCACTACATGGGGGTGTGTTAGTCTTGCCATGTGATGCATTGTGCTTGTGCTAGTGGAGCCGGGAGTTGGGTCGAAGCTTGGGTGTTGTCCCACACTTGAGAACCCAGTTTGTGCATAAGGGGGGTGTGGTGCGTGTAGCTTAGGGTGACAAGTCTAACCATAAATGAGTGTTACCTCCCTAGGTATGCCCTGCCCTTGATGTGCCCTAAGCATGAAGTGGGAAATCAAAATGAGGCTAGGGGGTTAGGGACAGAGTTGACTGACCGAAGCCACCGAACACACCTAACTTGAGAACCCCTAGGTGCAGTGGCTGTAGCCTATGTGGGGTAAACTGCACGTTGTGATTCCTTCTCTTTTCTTCTTTTCTTCCTTCTTTCTTTCTTTCTTTCCTTCTCTTTCTCATTCACTTTCTTTTCTTTTTCTTTTTTTTTTCTTCTTCTTCCCTTTTTTTTTTTGATTACGTAGGCTTAGACAAGAGCTAAAGCTTCGTCATCTGAGTGGGGTGGAGAAGGGGGCCTAAGAGACTTATTCAAGAATTACCAACTTTGCAAGTACCCTTTGAGGTTCAAGCCGATTTGCAGAGTAGTGGTAGAGAGAAATGGATGATTGCAATGTGTAAAGCAACTATCATTCATATCTTCTAGAAGGGATAAACAAAATGAAGGGAGAAGAGCAACGTGCATCATCAGTCAAGCACCATGGCACAACTTTCTATGGTGTTGGGATCAAAGTAGAGGGGTGGAAGGTTGCGTTCTTGTGGAGTGGGATTTTGCTTAAGTAGTATTCTAAGTAGCCTAAGGTAATTATAGGTAGTAATGAATGCAAGGTCGGGGCATGAGGAGAATTCATCTACAAGATGGACTATAGAGTCACCTAGATTTTTTGGGGTGAAGATAAGGGCCTCTTTCGCCTTAATACAATTCACATTGTAGATTATAAGGAAGTCGTACTGGCCATGGACATTGGGTTCAAAATCCACTCCCATTCTTCGGGGGTAGTGCATGAATGTCGGGTTGTTGCATTCAAATGGGAGGGTGTTGCAGAAAGCCACCCAAGTGTCCATATTTATGTCATAGAGGTGCCTTCTCCATGTAGGCTAGCACTCATAGCCCGGTACTGATCTCAAGACCTCAAAAACCTTGTCTTGCCAAAATTATGCATCCTCTGTGCCCCAAAGGGTGGGATTCTGCTCTCTCTCCACCAGTCATTTTTTCCTGAGCCTGCTTCCAATGTTGATTACTTCTTCCACCTCCTTCATCGGTAGAACCCTGCGCAAATTGGCGGGGAATTAGAAGCTCAAATCGAATGGGTTTCTGGAAGTTTCTTGTTGTTTCCAGATTATCAGATTAGCATGGAAGCTTGCTGGGAAACTATCATGGCTCAACGGAATAGGCACGGGTGGCACTTGTACCAGTTTGGCATTCAATCTTCTCCTTGCTTCCTCCACCACTTGTTTTCTTATTTCCTTAACTGCAGCCCTTCTTTCTTCAGATGTGTCCTCTTGGGGCTGGAACACCAAGGAAAAGGGGATTCTACTGCAAGAAAATCTATCTTGTAACATCAACAAGCTTTTATTTCATTCTTTTGGTGACCAAAACAAAGAAAACAGCAAATCTTCACGCAGCATCATAGTAGATATCTCCCACGGATTTGATAGAATCAACCATAATCTTCAACATCTTCATAGAATCCATCAATAGAACAAGGAACATAAAAGAATACACCGTTTTTGAATGGAAATCAATCACATAGTATTCATTTTCAATGTCTTTATAGTTTTCTCTTTCAATCTCTCATATATAGTTACACTGTTTTGATAGAATTGGCTCTCTCTCTCTCTCTCTCTCTCTCTCTCTCTCTCTCTCTCTCTCTCTCTCTCTCTCTCTCTCTCTCTCTCTCTCTCTCTCTCTCTCTACATCATCTCCTCACTACAATACTCAATAATCCTTCTTAGGTCATGGATACAGAGATATGTCTGATGTGAAGAGGTACCACAGCCATTACAGTCTTCATAGCTCACTACTATCACTGTCACTCTAGTCTTCTCTTTAGTCTTCAGCAGCTACTTCTTCCATTTGTTTTAGCTCTTTTGAACTTAGATTCATCCTTTCCAAAATCTAGAAAACTTTTCCAAAGTCACACATACATTCTACAGAATACTTACAGAAGATCTACAGAACAGAACAGAATAGAGATAGAACAGATACAGAACAGAGACAAAGGCTCTACAGAAGATTTACAGAAGGTTACAGAAGGTCATCAGAGAACATCAAATCCTCATAACTCGTACTAAAACCATTCCAAACTATCAAAAACTATTCAATAAGCTTTTAAAATATTTCAACCTTCATCAATCATCAATTCATGCTTCATATAGAAGAAAATCAGAACAAAACAGGGGCTATACAGAAGGTATCATAATCAATCAGAACCTCAACAGAACCTATCAGAACATCACAGAGCTTCATATTTCCACTAGGAATCATCATGAACTTCCAAAAAATAATCAATATCATCCAAAACACTCTCAAACACTTCCATTATCAATCATACATCACTCTAAATCCATCAAAAATTAATCATTCAGACCTCAAAAACAACAAAAATCAATCAAAAATTCAGTCTTTTTCCACTCTCAACATATCCCCACACTTAGAAAGGAAGCATCCTCACGACCTAAGGAAAAGAAGAATATAAGTTCACTAAAGAGCTCAATTTTGATCTTCTGTAGTGTCTTCAATAATCACTCCACCATGACCCCAACTTATCACTTGTATCTCTAAAAAAGAATACTACTAAAGGAAAACTTCATTATTCATTAACACATCTGATAAATAATAAAAAGTCATAACAAATTTGTAAAGGATATAAGAGATTCTTCTTCATCATCTCGAACTATCCAACCAGCATCACCACCACTGCAATTCTCCAAAAATGTATCTCTCGAAAGCAAATCGAATAGGAAACCACCACGATCTCATCACATAAAATTAACCCACAACACAAACACTAAACACAAAACAACCATCTGAATGACACCTCCAAAAAGAGAGATATATATCATTAAGAATCGTTCAAAATACATTGCAAAGGCATCAATGAAGGTGATCCCGTTTGAAGGCTTGATGATTACGAAAATGATCCATGGATAAGGACTCATCCACAAATGTCTTGGGAGGATTTTGAAAGAACTGAAGGCAGCACATCCTTTCTAGCAAAACAAGGTATATGCTAGGTAGACATAGGGCATGAAAATATAGGACATCCAACTGTTGGGAATCAATGTTCATATTGACATTCATACAAAGCTTTGAATGGCCTTTTGATTGTTATAGGAATGCCTATGCATATATGCTAGGTACCAAGCAAAATGAGCCGTCAATCTCACTGAAGGATCTAGAGATTGTGAATATTGGTGAGAAAAATGGAGGTAATTTTGGCATGCTTGACTAGCAGTTGTCCAATCCCCTGGAATTAATGGCCAATTAATCGATGGTCCCGTGAGAGATTTAGTTGAGCTCCATCCTCTTCTTCTCGAAATCTTTCGATCAAATCCTTCGTACCCACTAACCAACTGAGGGGGTTGAGAAATAGAAGTGGCAGGAGATGGAAGTGGAATAAGTAAAAGAGGATGAAGAGATAGGTAGGCAAAATCATAAAATGAGGAATAAGCTAAAGAAGGAGTGGCTGAAAATTTAAGTGAATCAGTTAGGAAAGGTGTCAATTGATAAGCAGGAAAAGTAGAAGGTATATGGATAGATGGAGAGGGGCATGGCGGAGAAGGGGAAAAGACTTGATCTTCAATGAAAGAACAATAGGTAAAGATAGGAATTTGAGAAAAACTCCGAGATTGGAAAATGAGAGGTAAGATAGCTGCTGAATTGGATTGATAAAGGGAAAAATAAGCATCATAGCGATTGTCCATTTATTGGTAGTACAATAAGCTAGGAACAGAGGGACCTAAAATAGATCATCTATGGTAGGCATCAAAGAAGGATGAATCAAATGGATGGTTCTTGGACAGATAAGCTAGAAGATCCACCCTCAGTTGGTTAGTGCTTTGCACATAAGTAGAAGTTGTATTCTGACGTTGGTACATGACTACAGAATCAATCATTGAATGCCATGAAGTGTCAGGGCAAGTAGCCACTTTAGAAGAATAGCACTGCAACATGTCATCTATCCTCAACTCCAAATAATTGACATATAAGGTAGCTTGTAAGACCACATCCCCCACATACCAAGCTAAATCTACATCATATGAAATTAACAAATCACCTCGTAGATACATATAAAATAGCAACATGGTATCCGTCATCACAGAATCTTCAAAGACCATATGGACAAATTCTGTCAGCAAATCAGAAGACCAAGCTCCACTCTAACCATCCTTTGAAAGAGGGAGATCTATCGTTGAGAGCTTAATATAGAAGGCCAACTTCTGCAATTGATAGTGGACAAAAAAGGAATGGTCTGAAGGAACATACTCCTGAAAGTTCTCAAATGTAGACCATAATAAATCCATCCTAGATTGCAATCTTTCCACTTTATCTTGAAACAACGGACATAATGTGGCCTGTCTCTTTAGAACCGCCAAGTCCTGCTGAGATATAGAAGGAATCATGGGAACACTAGGGCTTGGAGGAATGGACTGTGACTTCGCCAGTTAGTCCTGCAACTGCTTAATCTGGAAAGCTTGGGATTCCAATGTATTATGAGCAGTCTGCAAAGCTGACAGTTTTGTATCGAAAAGAGTCTTAAACTCGAGCTTCTTTGGACATTTCCTCTTTCTCCTCCGAAACTCTAGTGACCTCTGACTGAACATCTGCTAACTGAATTTTCAAAGAAGATATTTCTTCTCTCTAGGTCTCAATCATTTGTGTCTGATGCTCCATCTGCTTAAACAGATCAGCAAGAGTGTCTTTAGCAGAGGCTAACTCTGTAGTTGCCTTATGCATCCGGTCTTTGGATTGCATCAATTCTTCATAGAAAGAAGCATATAACTGTTGAACACAAGCTATCACTGAGAGTTCAATAGAACTCTAGATGTCATTACAAAGGGAAGGAATAGCATCTCCTGACACTAAACTGTTCAGTGATGGAACTGATATTTCCAAAGAACCCTCTCGATGTGCCCTAAATAAATTGTTGCATGTGAGGTAGGCAAGAAGGTCACTTCCAGAGGTAGCAGGAACTATTACTGAAGGAATGACTGGGGGAGTTTTCTCTGCTACACGCTTCAAGTGCTTCCACTGAATGACCAATGGAGGAGGGGAATCAAGATCCTCTATGTCAATGGGTTTTGAATCCTCTGAAGGTGGAGGGGGAGGAACTAGATCTGATGGAGGAGAGGGTAGCACACCCTTCTTAAGGCCTGAATATGTCAAGAAAGCATATAAATAGGAACCATTGGTGACATTGGTGACATTCCCTCTAGTCACTTTAACAAAATGTTGGTCCATCTTCGTAAGCAGGTAAGTACTCCAGTCAATGGCAACCTTTTTTAACACCATTTTGGAAGCTATGAAGAGCTCCTTGGACAAACAATGGGATGGTGTTTTGGTAGGCATGAACCTGTCTTGGAGAAATTGGCAAACTAGCTTCCAAAGAGGATTAGTGATCATTGCAAAAGACACTCCTGAAGTGTTAATCACCTTCTTGACATCAAGGACCTCTTTAGTCTACTTCTGTAATAGCTTGAGAATCTTGTCATTTGAGAATAACTGTCTGGCTCTAACAAAGGATTCTCCTTTGTAGGGAAGAGACAAAGCCTTCCCTAACCCTCTAGGTGTCAAGACCATGGAAGTACCACAAACCAAGCCCGATTTCTTACTGTATGACGCAAGAAACTCATCACACAGGGTTGGATCGTCTAGAATCAAAGGGAGTGAAGCAGCCACAAAAGTTGTAAGGCCTGCTTTTGCGATAGGCTCAAAAGTTAGTAGGGAAGAATAATCCCTACTGATTAATGGGACATACTGAACAGAAGGAGGAGCGTGAAGCGCCATTCAGATGGAATACACACACCACAAACACAGACAATCACAGAGAATGCCTGGTAGGAGTGTGATACAAGAGACAGAGGGCGCATTGAGTAGTCCCAAATGCAAGGAATCCAATCAAAAAAGCAAAAACCACTGACCAGCTACGTGTGAACAGCTGTGTGTGCTTAGGGACGGCAAGCACCACCTCACGAAGAAGACCAAACGTGCGTCCTCACACGTGAACACCCACTGGCCACACCTGTAAGTGCACCCTCGCTGCGTGTGGAGGGTAGGAGTAGAGTGGAAAAGGGGCAGGAATGGGGGCTAAAACGGGGGAAAATGGGGGTTAGTAGAGGGGAGGGAATTAAGTTATCTAAGTCAGGGTAGGTGACTTAAGTTAGTTAAGTGAATTAAGGTGATTAAGTTGATTAAGTTGATTAAGTTGATTAAGTAAGGTTAAGTTGTGAAGTTAATTAACTTAAGGGAACTAAGAAATTGTGTGGTTGGGGAAAAACCAACTAGGAGGAGGAGCGGGGTGGAAACGGCGGCCGGCAGCGGGGCGGTGGAAGGAAGAGGGGAGGTGGGCGGTGGCCCGCGATGGGAGGAGGAGGAGAGGAAGGCGGAGAATTCAGCGGCGGCCCATGGTGGGAGGAGGAGGAGAGGAAGGCGGAGAAGAAGAAGGTTCGCGGGGAGGAGGTGCGTAGGGAGTAGAGAATGGAGGAAGAGGGTGAGGAAGGAGGTGCGTGGGGGAGGGAATGCGTGGGGGGAGGAGATGGAGGAACGCGGGAGAAGATGGAGGAATCATGGGAGGGGATGAAGTGTCACGGCAAGAGGAGGCGCATGGGGAGAGGAGACGTGTGGGGGGAGGGAATGGAGGAAGAGGGCGAGGAAGGAGGTGCGTGGGGGGAGGACATGGAGGAACACGGGAGCAGATGGAGGAAGGCGATGGCGGAAGGGAGGGGGAGGGGATGTATCCGGAGCACGCGAACAGGTAAGGTAACAGTTTTTTTTTTCTTTCTTTTGTTTTTTTTTTCGTTTGTTTTTGTTTTTTTAAATTTAATTTATTAGTGGTGTTTTGTGTTTGTGGGGTGTGTGGGTTATTGTTCTTTTGTTTTTTGGATTTTTTTTGTTCTTTTTTTGTGGTTTTATTTTTTATTTATAAATTTGTTGGAATGTGTGTATTTGATGATGGTTTTTTTGTTTTTTCGTGTTTTTATATTTTTTGTCATTTTTTTTGCTTGTGGTGTGTGTGTGTTTTTTTTTGTGGGATTGTTTGTTTTTTTTTCGTTTGTTTTTTAAAATTAAATTTGTTATGTTTGTTAAAAATGAGCGCACCCCCGTCCCACGCGCATGCGCGGTGTGGGAGTTAAAAAATTTTTGCATCTACAGGATTAGACGAGGCGGGGACGGCAACACCCGAGGCATAGAGACCGCGGGGGCATCCCGAGGCGCTAAAAACCAAAAACAAGCGCCTTCATGCACGACACAAGAGACGCGACCACACGGCGAAAAAGAAGAAAATTTAATAAACCCAAGCCATACATCGGATCGAAAAGTCGTAAAAAAGAAAAAGGTATCGGGAGACGAGGGGAAGATGATAAAAAAATACTACACGGGTCGGAGGAAAAATCAGGGTGTTCACATGGAAAAAATGTAAAAAAGAGACCTAAAAACACATACGTGTGTCAATATCGAAAAATCCGCTCGTCGGAACGAAGTGCGGAAAGAAGGAGAAATGTGCAAAATAACGTGTCCAACAACCCTATCATGGCAAAACATAGTTTCGACTGAGAAAGGATGCATTCACATGGAAAACTATCCAATTTATGGAAAGTGCTTCAAAAATTAATAACGTTAGAACCGTATGTCGGAATAGGGGTTGGTAAAAAGGAAAAATGGGCAGTTTGAAGGGACGAACATGACAATAAGACTGAATGGGGAGTCCGGTGAATGTAGGATGTGTGCACAAGAAAGAACATCAAGACAAAGGACAAAGGGAAATAGAATTGCCGAGGAGTAATGTCAACTATCGAGGTTGCGTCTTGTGTCGTTGTCGGCTACAGGGGATACCAAGCTATCTTCACAGCACACGTCCTCCGTGGCAGGGACCACGCGGCAGCACCTAGGGAGGTAGCTGGGTGAAGGAATCGCAGAAAATTCGTCGATGACGAGGGATATTGCACTCAACTCACGATCACTCAAATGGAATGAAAGAACAGTCACTCGCGCCCCATTACTAACATCACTCTAGTGAATAATGATGAAATCCAGATCTCACACCTGGTTTAGGAATCAAAAAGGAGGTGGGGTAGGGGGAGTATGCCAGGGTGCACAATTGATAGTGCATTAATGCGTCCAACCCATCTAGCATAGGTGCAAGCAGGAAGGCCAGGGAGCCGTGTAGTGCAGTATACAGAACAGAGTGACGTGTCATGTGCTGATGGCAGAGACCCATCCTGTGGGTGCATAGGGAAACAGAAATGTACCTGACTCCAATGGTCATAACGGCCCTCAATCCTCACCTCTCAATAATTGATTGAAGAGCCATCTGTCACACTCAACCCACCCTTTGTCTCACACTATGTTGAAAGATACAAAGGGCAACCTATTCCTGAAACCCATTAATGTAATCCTCACCGTCACTTGTGCAGAGGGTATATGCCTTGTGCGCATTTGATGGTGCAACTGTGCATCCCGCCTTGTGCCGGCATACAGTGCAAGAAGGAAGGCCAGGGAGCCTTATGGTGCAATGCACAGGAATAGATCGTGTGTTGTGCATTGAGAGGCCCATCTCGTGTGTGCAACACTTCGTTCACACATCTCACCTCTCATTTGATTTGAAGGGAAAAACTAGTCACTCACCCCACCCTCTATCTCACTCGTTGTTGAAAGATACAGAGGGAAACCCATACTCACATCCCCATCTTGTTAGGATGAAAGCTCACATCACTCAAGGGGTTGGTGATGAAGATTAAGTCTGTTGTTGTTGTCATCAGGATCTTGAAGACGAGGCGTACTTAGGGAGGCAGCCAACAAGTCTCAAACTTCAATGATTTGTAAGAAAGATCGTCTGTTAAGAAGGACAGACGGACTGAAATTGAAGAGATAGCGTACCAAGGGAGGTGGCTTCAAATTACTTATTGAAAAGGTGCTGCTGGTGAATCAGCTATCCTGAACTGTGGGGTGTTACCACCTTTTCCACAATCAGCTTCCCGCCCAAGGCTGTTTCCACCTTTTCTTGGAACGAGGCCTATTATGACAGGGAATTTCTTCATTTTCTCCCATAACAGTTTTGTTTGTTTTTTTTCTTTTTCTTTTTCCTTTTTAAAAAAAAAGAGAATGGTAGAAATACCATAGGTCAAGACCAACCTTGCCACCGTTGTTGGATCAGACGAGAAGAGAACAAGGTCGAGTTGAGAGGTATCTGTGAGGAACTAGTAGAACGAGACCGCCTCATGAGGAGAATCATAAGGGCTATCAAAAGCACAAAGAGAAGGACAGTGCGATGCCCAAAAGGGGGAGGGTAGGTCGACTATGATTGTCAAGATCCCCAGGGAGAAAAGTACTTCTTCAGACAATAGCCATTGATCAGGAAAGGATCATTAGAGGCATCAACGGCCTGCACCTGAACAAAGCCATTAGGATTGATAGCGAGTACCTTGCATGGGCCCATCCACCACTATTGAAGCTTGCCAGGAAACTTGCCAAATCTCAAATCATAGGCTACGATAAGATCACCTTCTTTGAACTCCTTGTGCTTAATGAAACTATCATGATAGGCCTTGTGTCGCGCTTGAGTGGTTTCCATACACTATAGGGCCATCCGTCGTATCTCATCCAAACATTCCAAGTGTAGGAGGCAGTGTTGCAGTGACTCATCATCTCCCAAGCATTCTTTAACTGCCACTCGCAAAGAGGGCAATTCCAGTTCAACAGGGAAGACGGCTTCTATACCATACACTAGCTAGAAAGGGGTCTGTCTTATAGCTGCCTTATGGGAGGTTCTGTATACCCAGAGTGCCTCTGTAAGTCGATCGTCCCGATCGCGATGATGTGCGGCAATCGTTCTTATCAGGATCAAGCAGAGGATGCGATCGGTGACTTCAACTTGGCCATTGGCTCTGGGATAGTAAGGAGTGGACTTGCGATGGCGGATTTTATACAGCTCTGTCAGCTTCTCCATGATTTTGTTAAGGAAATGAGTACCTCTGCCACTTACCAGCTCGAGGGGACTGCCAAAACAGGTGATAATATTCTCATACATGAACAAAGCTATGATGTTACCATCGTCCCGCTTCAAAGCTTTAGCTTCACACCACTTTGTGACATAATCCATACATACTAAGATGTATCTGTTCTGCTTCCGTCTAATGGGTGGATCAATGGGACCCACAAAATCAATCCCCCACTTCTCAAATGGCTTTAGGGAAAGAATGGGTTGCAGTGGCATGGCACTTGCTTTGGTGGGTTTTCCCATTCATTGACAAGAATCACATCTCTTGCAGTAGTCATATACATCCTTGTGGAGGGTCGGCCACCAGTATCCTGCTAACAGAGCCTTCCTGGCTATCGCTTCTCCAGCGAAGTGTCCACCACATGGTTTATCATGGCATGCTTTCAATACTATACCAATTTCATCCCCTGCAACACATCTTCGCATCACTTCATCTTTGCCTCTCTTGTACAATGAACCACCTAGCAAGGTGTAGGGGGCTGATTCTAACATAAGCTTCTTCTTCTCATGGCTTGAGATGCCAGGAGGATACTATTGAGTGGCCAAGAGGTTGGCTATGTTTGCATACCAGGGAGTAACTGTTTCAACTAGAAACAAGGAAGCATCAGGAAGGTCTGGATCATCCTGTTCCTCTTCTACAGTTTGAGGGATCCGTGATAGATGATCGGCTAGGACATGGGAATGACCAAGCTTAGTGACCACTTCAAAATCGAACTCTTGGAATAGGAGCAACCATCTCATCAGTCTTCCTTTAACATCTGCTTTGTTCATCAAGAAGGACAGGGCTTCATGATCCACGTAGAACTTGAAATGCGTTGACAATAAATAGTGTCGAAACTTCTCCAGTGCAAACACCATTGCTAAGCACTCCAGCTCTATCACTGTGTAGTTCTGTTTCCTATCAGTGACCTTCTGGCTTGCATAATATATCAGTTGATCTAATTTAGAGGGGGCCTTTTGACATAGGACAGCACCTAGCCCTTCAACTGATGCATCTGTGTGCACATGGAACTCCTTCGTCCAGTCAAGAGATTGTAAGATAGGTGCTTTGATAAGGCATTGTCTTCACAGTCATCAATCCAAAGAAAATCTGCATCTTTCCTTAGGAGCTTGTGCAGAGGGACTGCCTTGGTTGCAAAATGTGCAATAAATCTTCTGTAGTAGCCCACATGGCCAAGAAATCCTCTCAATTGCTTGAGGTTATTGGTGTTGTCAATGCAACAATCTTCTCAATCTTCGCGGGGTTTGTTGCAATCCCTTGTGCAGAGACAATATGGCCCAAAAGAACTCCCAAGGAGACGCCAAAGACACATTTGTCAGGATTGAGAGAAATCCCATACTCTTGGCATCTATCAAAACATTGCTCTAGGTGTCCCCAGTGCTCACGGATTAAACTATGGACACAAAAGTCATCAAGATACACCTCAATGAAGTCATGTAAATGATTCTGGAAGGCAGCCATCATTACTCATTGGAAGGTGGAAGGAGCATTACAGAGCCCAAATGGCATTACTCTATAGGCATAGGTCCCCCATTCTGTGGTGAAGGTTGTTTTGGATTGGTCCTCTTCTGCAATTTGAACTTGGTCATATCCGTTGAATCCATCCAAGAGGGAATAGAGCTCATGGCCTGCAACTGTGTCCAACAGTTGGTCTGTAAAAGGGATAGGGAAATGATCCTTATTTGTCTTTGAATTGAGCTTTCTAAAGTCCACACATATTCAAAGTTTCCCGTTCTTCTTGGGTACCACCACAATGGGCGAAACCCATTCACTGTTAGCCACAGGATAAATGAACTCAGCTTCAAGAAGTTTCAATAATTCAGCCTTCACCAAAGCAGAATAATTAGGATTCATACGCCTTTGTCTTTGCCTTACAAGTTTGGCATCAGACTCTAGGTCAATGTGATGTTGTCATACTATGGGATCAATCCCCTTTAGATATTTATATGACCAAGTAAACACGTCTAAGTTCTCCTTTAATAAGTCTCATAGGACCACTAGTTCTTCTTCTAGAAGATTGAGACCCAGTTTTAGGTGACGTGCAGTACCGTCAGTATCCAAGAACGTTATTTGTCTTTTACCTTCCACTTCACGGATAAATGTCCCATGGATTGCTTCTAGATAGAGGCCTGACTCTTTCAAGGGAGTAGTGTCATCATCTAATGTTCCACTAAAACCAGTGTCCTCCTTCTGAACAGATGACTCATTTGTGTGTTGAGGTTGTTGGAAGGATATTAGAGCTTTGTTTGATTCTGTGTGAGTGGTACTTTCTTCTGGACTTAGGGATTCATCTTCAAAGGATGCGTCCAGGAATGTCACATAGCAAAGACCTTCTAGAAGCCGTGGCTCTGATAGCTCTGGCTTCTGTTGGCATGGAGCATCATCATCATCTTTTTTCTGGATTGAACGGTCATGGCGACATGAGCCACTGGTGAACTTAATTTTTATGCCTTTGATGCATTGCTTATGCAGATTTTGCATACTTTGTGGTCCATTGGTCAACCCAAATGGAACCATAGTCATTCCATCCAACACCCTGATATTTTCGGCCTCTGAGGTCTCTGTAGGGACATCAACAAGATCATCCGCTATCAGAGGAAATTCTTCATCTGCACTTTCATATCATGCTTTGTTTTCTTCCTCATCATTTTCATCCTCTTCCTCTGAAGGCTTTGTCTCTACTTCTGTAGAGGCTCTGTAGGAGAAGAACAGATCTTTTGCCTCCACGTCTGTTTCTGCTTCTGCTTCTGTCTCTGGCTTTGTCTCTGCTATTGCCTTTGGCTCTGTCTCTGCTACTGCCATGTAACCGAGAGAACAGTACATCCATGCTTCTATCTCACTGTCAGAGAGGTGATTTCAGAAGTCGATTCAAGTTGAGGCAGGAGGTATTCTCCCATGGACAAGGACTTTGCTTCCCTTGGTAGTCGGCTTACAGTGCCCACTGTTAGGGATTATGCCTCTGTTTTCTTGGGAAATATCTATTTAACAGTTTCTTCGCCTCCTGATATACCATCTGTTATCTCGTTGGAGGAGTAAGTTATGACTTTGAGGGATGTGGATCCATTGCCTTTTTGTGATCCATACAATTTCAACACCACTTTGTTGGGTCCTCTGCCTAGGGTTAGGGTTCCTTTGAACCAGTCCGTCCTGGCTCTCGCTTCGAAAACCCAAGGTCTTCCCAATAGCAAAGGGTATGAGGTCCCATAAGAATTTGGTTTAACCACGAGATAGATCAGCTAGTAATCTTTTCTTGCAAGGGTTGTTTTTACGTATGGGAGGATGCCCAATGGTTTAATTCTGCTTTGGTCTACCAATCTGATAAGCCACTGTGTAGGTTGAATTCCTTGCAACCCTAAGTCCTTCATTGTCACATCCGTCATTATGTTTACTGATGAGCCTCCATCAATCAATGCATCTGAAATAAAGCATCCTTCAATCCATACACTAATCTCTGGGGTTCCATGATCTAGGAAGGCATTAGCCACATCTACTTCCTTCGCAGGTTCTACGGCTATGTTGGACTTTATTGTTGTTGGGGGAACAATCCTTAGTCCGCGTCTTCTTGTGAAGATACTTTTGAATTTCTTTTGGCAGCTGGGAGACAACATCAACAACTACCGGAATGTTAAGTTAGGTTTAAAAGTGTCTAGGTCTTTTACCAAGTCATAATCTTTGATAGGATCCACAGGCTTCTCCAACCTGCTAGGGAATGGGGCTACATCCATTTTCATCTTTCCTTTTTCTTCTAACAATGGCAACATCGGCACTTCTTCTATTTCTGGAGGTGCTTCTGCATCTTCTATCTTCTGGACCTCTGATCCTATTTTTGGGACTGTCTCTGTGACTCTCTGTGGCATTGCAATGCTCTGTACTACACTGTTCTGTCCTATATTGCTATGTTCCTCTGTTGGCAAGTTGAACTTCACAGTCTTGACAGGGGAATTATTTTCATTATGAACAATGGGTTCCTTTTTCTTGGTGCGCGTGACAGTGGCAACTTCCAACTCTACCAAATTGGAGGCATGCTTTTGTACCTTTTGTTGGCTATCAGTGCCATTGGCCTTTACATGTGTTGGACTTGGACAGTCCTTTGCAGTATGGCCTTCTCCTTTGCATCGGCTACATAAGGGCTTGTAATCCACAAATCGTCTAGGATTTTGACAATTCGGGGAGATATGACCCTTTTCTCCACACCTGTAACATTCCACTTCTGATCTCTGACCACCGCCAGACTGTCGTCCCTTTGTAACTTTGAGAGGGAAACCTCCTTGGAGCAAAATTAGGACCAAACTCCCTAGACTTTGGTCCAATATCCTGTGTTGTCATTTTGGATTCTAGCAAGTTGAATCTTGCATTTTCATCCTTCTATCTTCGTTCGTGCATCTCTTTCAGAGAGCAAATATCCTTTGTATGGTTCTTTCGCAAACAGTAGGAACAAAAGGCTCCAGGAATGGTTGGTTTTCGGGTACATTCAGTGGCTAAATGTCCTGCTTGATAACACTTTCCGCACCATGTATTAGAGCACATCACATCTCTCCCAGCTCCCGCAGGAGTGGATATAATGGTGGTATTTACCTTCAGCTTCTGTAGCTGCTCTGTAATCACATCCATAAGCTCTTTCTTGATACTTGCAACTGAGTTGGATAAGTAGATCTTCTGTAATTACTGCATATACTGGTTGGGTCGATCTAGAGGGTCCTCTATTCTGGTTCTTATTCAAAGCTCATGTTGAGACTTGGGGTTGTTGATTCCAGTTGGTAGGGTTCCATTGTTGTTGAGTCACCATTGGAGAAACTGTTCCACTGTTGTTGTGGTTGAACCATCATTTGAGGCACTGTCGTCTGTGGTAACCACAGTGGATTAGGTGCATTATACTGTAGCACTGTTTGCATCTGGGGATAGGGGTAGGGAACTATCCCTGGGATTGCATTTGGTGGGTATACCATTCCTGGCACGGGAGGAGGTAAGACTCCTCTTCCTGGAGTCATTGATAGCCTTGCTTCAACTTCGTCATACAATCTTGCACCTTTCACTACAGCTTGCAAATTGATTGGTCTTCTCAATTCCACGAGCTTGCGAACTTCTAGTTGTAGGCCTCTGAGAAACACTCCTTTCTGAATACCTTCATCCAAATGATGGTTAGTCCATCTCTTCAGGATGGATTCCATTCGCGAGACATAAGCTTCTACTCTTTCTCTAGAGGACTGACTTAGGTTCACGAACTCCTCTCGCATCCGCTCTTCAAAACCTTCACGCCTGAATTTAGTGAGGAAGGCCAACTTTAGGTCATCCCAAGTGCCAAAAATTACTGTTGCTTGTCTCTCATACCACTGAAACGCCGCACCCTTGAAAGTGGCAGAGAATATTGCTAACCAATGCTCAGGGGTTCTGGCATTGTTAGCCACACATGCTACCATGAACTCTGCTACATGAAGATCACGGTCTTCATTGTACTCTCCCTTAAAAAATGGCAATGGGACTATATTTGATGGCCTGTCATCAATATTTCTAGGACGAATCTGACTAGGAAGGGGACCTTGAGTTGCCATGGGAACTTCTGTAAAGAGTGCTTTTAGGGCATCAAAGGAGGCTTCTGCTGCGAGCTCGTTCTCAGCTTTGATTTTTGCCTTCTCTCTTCTCACGTACCTCTTGACTCGTTCTAACGCTTGCCTCTTGATTGCATCATTCATCAGGGGCTTGGCTCCAACCAGTTGTTCAGTACTCAACATAACAAAATCAGAGAGAGGCTTCAGTCTCTGGGGGATTCTCTGGCCAACATCTCTTCTACTTCCTTCTTTTCAACATCTCTGAATTTGGCTTTCAAACCACTACAAAGGGGGGATGTTCCATTTTGAAAGTATCAAAACTCATTCTTCTTAGGATCGTTGTTGTGCCATTATAATAATGCTAGCTTCTAAGGGTTTCAACAGTGTATGTTGTGGAAAACACTCTGTCTACCAACTTCCAGTGGGTTGCTAATTGGACAAACAGAAGATTGTCAGTGCACCAAGCATTTCACATATCTTGCTGTTGAGCATCCACAAACAAATTCCAACTCTTTTCCTTCTTATTTTCGTGAATAGTACATCACCTCCTCACTACAATACTCAATAATGACTCTCGATAATCCTTCTTAGGTCGTGGATACACCTCCCAAGAGGTATGTTTGATGTGAAGAGGTACCAGAGCCATTACAGTGTCTCTTCATAGCTCACTACTGTCATTGTCACTCCAATCTTCTCTTCAGTCTTCAGCAGCTGCTGCTTCTTCCATTTGTTTTAGCTCTTTTGAACTTAGATTCATCCTTTCCAAAAGTTAGAAAACTTTTCCAAAGTCACACATACATTCTACATAACACTTATAGAAGATCTACATAACAGAATAGAACAGAGACAGAACAGATACAGAACAGAGACAGAGGCTCTATAGAAGGTTTACAGAGGGTTACAGAAGGTCATCAGAGAACATCGAATCCTCATAATTCATACTAAAATGATTCCAAACTATCAAAAACTATTCAATAAGCTTTCAAAATATTTCAACCTTCATCAATCATCAATCCATGCTTCATACAGAAGAAAATCAGAACAAAACAGAGACTATACATAATATATCAGAACCAATCAGAACCTCAACAGAACCTATCAGAACATCACAGAGCTTCATATTTCCACTAAGAATCATCATGGACTTCCAAAACATAATCAATATCATCCAAAACACTCTCAAACACTTCCATTATCAACCATACATCACTCTAAATCCATAAAAAATTAATCATTCAGACCTCAAAAACAACAAAAATTAGTCAAAAATTCAGTCTTTTTCCACTCTCAACACCTCTCGTTGTTGATCTTCCATTTCTATTTGCAATCTCTACTGCTCTTTCTGTGCTAAGGCTGCCTCTTGTGTCAATTTCTCCACCTCTTTTTCGTACATGTGTGCTCTTTCCTCCCTCAGTGCATCTAGTTCCTCTGTGGCTTTGGTGATCTTTTTCATTTCGGCTTGCAAATCCTCATAGAGCCCTACAATCTCTTCATTGTGTCTTCGTAGGCACACCATGGATTCAATTCCATCATTCAATCTTGCAAGCCATTCAACATCTGCTTCTTCTTTAGGCTATAGCTATTCCTTGAGCTCACCGATCTCCCTTTGGGCCATGGCTATTTGGTGGGTTTTCTCCATCTGAAATGTAGCCGTGGCCTCTTTTTTTGCTTCTAGCTCTACCCATGACTAGTTTTTTCTCTTCCTTGGCTTTCTCTAGTTAAGAGAGAAGCTCCTTGGCATATTCATCATACTCCACAGATGCCATCTTTGTTGCAAGGATGGAGATCATAAAGGTTGCCATCTTTTGCTTCTTCGGGTCTTGTATCAACTTGGCGTCTGCTCTACTACTGGTCTTTTGGTTCCTGCCAAAGGGGACTCTCCTCTGGCAAGTTGTCCTCCTATTGCTAGAGCCTTTGCCAAGGTCTCGATGGTCTTTCTTACAAAGCCGTTGAGCTTCACCTCATCCAGTGATCGTGCTGCAATGCTCTCTAGCAAGGGAACATTAATACGACTCATAACTGTGTTATACCTCTGATTAGAGAACAATGCATGCACCATCTTGGCCGAAAGTTGGATTTTGGGATCCGAAATATCCACCAAGCCGATGCCATCGTTGGTGTGGACCTTCACCTTGTCCATCCCCAGCATGGCGTATACACCTCTCTTCGTCGGCTTTCTCACTACTTTGTTTGCCAATCAAATGCTCTTTCTACCAATCCAGGGTCAATTCAATCTGCACCCGATGAGTTTCTTCTCCCTCTCGCACGGTCACGGTTCCTGTGAAAAGTTCATAAGAACTCTGCACAATGGATATAGTCTATGCCTTAGCCCACTGCTTCCATGTATTTTTGCAAATTGCATTGCTCAATGATATGCCTCATGGCTCATTCTTCAATGGATACATCCTCTAGGATGAAGATATGCCAAAATTTAAACTGATTGAAAGCCCTCGTCTCCACCAAGAGGCCATATTTCACCTGTTCTTCTTCTAAGAAAGGCAATCTGCTAGTCTTTTCTTGGCCTACCATGATGGTTGCCTGTCATGAAGCCATATTCACCGTTAGTGCTTCACAAAATAATAACTCACAAAAGGAAAGACTTCATGCTTGCTGACTCGAGATGCTTAGGCACATTAGTAGACTTTTCCTTCAAGCAATCCCTTCATTCCAAGATTTCATGACACTTTTCCTCAATTCACAAATTAATTTTTCATCTATTTTGGGCATTGACTAAGGCTTTTTAGTTTTCCTTCCACGTTTTATTCACATTACTTGTTTGATTTTACCCTTTGATTTCACCTTACCCCCTCCCCCCTTGAGAATGAGAAGGATACTTCCTAGGATTAGAGGTTAAAGGGTTAAGGGCATTCAACACCCTGTGCATAGTGCTTCACTTCCGTATAAGCCAAGCATAGAAGTTTGGATTATATTTCATTTTAGCATAGTGGTCCATGTTGATAGGTTGGATGCTTCCGTGAGTGATGTAGGTAAGGACATCCGTTAGCTGAGTTTGGCGTTGGTGGATTGTAACTGCGGTCCACCAATGTGAGTCCAATGATCGTGAGTTAAGACATTAAAGTCGACTCTCTCGTTAATCAATGCATGGAAGGTGTGTGTGTGCTTGATAGTGACTGTTATACTCAGGTAGGCTGGTTCTACTGCTTCCTCATCCTCCTTGTCAATGACTGTGATAGTGGCCACTCGCACATTGACAGGGGATTCGAGCATTGGCAGCTCATGCAGTGGGTGCACGGGAGGGTAGTACTTCTTTATGAGACTGCCATTGAAGAAGCCTATGCCCTCACCCTCTAGGGTTTCAAGTTCCACATTGCTAGTTCGACTGATGGTGCAGACTTGAAAAGGACCTAGCCCTCTAAACTTCATTTTTTGCTTATGTCCCTTGACCGAGTATAGGAGTATCAAGTCTCCCTATTCGAAATTGCACTGCTTGACATGCTTGTCAAACGACTTTTGTGTCTTGCCTTCTCGCATATTAGTGCATGGGTGGCTAGAAGTCAAGTTTCCGATAGGCATTCTAGCTCAACTAGGCGCTCTGTCCATGCCTCCTTTCCATCCCATCTCTCTTGCTGAGCGATTCTTAGGCTAGGAATGAAGAACTCTACAAGTAGAATTGCTTCAATCCCGTAGATCAACCTGAAGGGAGTCTGTCTCACTGATGTTTTGTAAGCTATGCGGTAGGCCCATAAGGTTCCTAGTCGTTGCATGAAGCAAAGACTACCTTGGTCAGGATGTTTACTATAATTTTATTCGTAGACTCAGCCTGGCCATTAGCTTGAGGATAGTACAGTGAGGATTTCAAATGGATGATTAGAAAAGTGGATAGGAGATGAGCAATCACTTCATTGATGAAGTGTGTGCCTTGGTCAGTAACGAGTTCAACGAGGCAACCAAATCTTGAGATTACCTGTTCCCAAAGGAACTTGGCAGAGATCCTAGTGTCAATTTTTTCTTATAGCTCGTGCTTCCGCCCACTTCGTGAGGTAGCCTATGGCAAGAATGATGTATTTCACTTATGAGTATTGTGTTATGGGACTGATTGGCCCAATGAAGTTGATTCCCCATTTCTCAAATGGTTGCCTTGCAATGATTGGACTCAACTCCATTTTGTCATTGCCAACAGGTATCTTGGCCCTTTGGCACTCATCACAGTGCTTCACGAATCGTGGTGCATCTCGCAAAAGAGTAGGCCACCATAGCTGAGACTACAACACCTTGTGGGCTGCTGTGTCTCCATTGAAATGCCCTCCTGCTATTCCATCGTGTGTCTCTGCAAGTGCATCGTGCTTTCATGCTCACACACACATGTGCGCAACAGTCCATCTGGCCCTAACCGATAGAGTTGGCCTACTATCAACTTGTACAATTGGATTTTGAGAACGAGTCACCTAAGTCGAGCTTTTTCTATCGGTCGTTCAAGGAGTCTGTGCTCAAGCACCTGGACTATGTCATTTGCCCAATAAGGCGTCAAATCACCTCTAAACAAATCTTTTGTGCTAGATAGGCTGAATAGATAGGAATCAGATAGTTCGTCTCTACAATGCCTTGTCCACATCAGCTTCTCCTGTGGGGATGCAAGACATTTGGTTAGTAATATAATGCTACTTTTCTTTATGCATGACCAAGAGAAGCTGAATTTTAAAAGTAGAAGTAACCATCGAGATATGCATCCTGTAGTGCATGGTTTATTAACAAGGTAAAGTAGGGCTTGATGATTAGCAAAGAAGTTAAAAGGTGCAGCCAAAAGATAATGTTGAAACTTCTTTACAGCAAACACCATGGCTAAACCTTCTCTCTCCGTTGTTGAATAATTCATTTTCGTATAGGTGAGTTATCTACTAGCAAAGCTCACACGATAGTCTAAGTTGTGTTTACCATGCTAGCACATCACAGCTCCTACAACGAACTTAGAGTCATCAATGTGAACATGAAAAGTGATTGTTCAATCTAGAGCTCGTAGAATTGGTGTGGTAGTTAGAGCCTTTTTCAACTCCTCATACACGCATTGACATTCCTCAGTCCATTCGAATATAATCAACAGCTTGTATAGATGTCTGGCAATCTATGCAGAGTTCAACACAAACTGCCGATAATACCCCATATGGTCTAGGAAGCATTGCACTCCCTTGTAATCAGTTGGTGGTGGAAGATCAATGATAATCTGGACTTTCGAGAAGTCGGTGGCAATGCTCTTCTTTGACACCATGTATCCTAGGATGCATCCATGCTTTACCCCTAGAACGGGCACTTTAAGGGGTTCAACGAGAGACAATATAATCGATACCATTCAAAGACAGCTTGAAGTGTATCTAAATGCTCCTTCTAAGTGGAGTGAACACACAAATTGTTGACGAAAACCTCTAACTCCTTCCTAAGAATATATATAGCTGGCGCATTAGTCAACCTGAAGGGCATGACTATGTAGGCAAAGACTCCCCATTTAGTGGCAAAGGTAGTCGTCAGGATGCACTTGCACCTGATTATATCCCAAGAAGCCGTCCAAGAAACTATAGGCCTCTTTACCAGCCCCTCTCTCGAGCATGTGCTTAATGTATGGCAATGGATAATTATCTCTCTTTGTAGCAGCGCTTACCTTTTTGTAGTTGATACACACTCTGATCTTTCCATTCTTCTTTATTACGATGACTATGGGTGAAATCCAATCCGTATGCTCAATCCCGTAGATGAATCTTGCTCTCATTAGCTTATCAATTTCTTCCTTGATAGCATGAGCGTGTTTTGGATTCATGGGATATGGTCAATGCTTGACCGGCGTTGTGTCATGGGTATATTGTGAGTCACTACACTTGGATCTACCCCTTTGAGTTCCGCCAAGGTCTAAGCAAAGACGTTTATATACAAACACAAGAGAGCAATGAGACTTGCTTCCTCTTTCTCAATTAGGTAATCAGCTATAAAGACAGGTCGAGGGGTCTCCCCCTCCTTGGCCAAATTGACTTCATTGACCTTGGCGGGTCCTTCTATTGGCTCGCTTGCTTGCCCCTAGTGTTTGGCTCCCACCAAGATCACTACCCTATCACCCTTCTTGAACTTAGTGAATCTCCATGGTAGGTCTTGCGGTGTTCTTTGCTTTTATGCCTGCACATCCTTAGGTTGTTTCCTCTTTTCCTCCTTTAACCTTCGGTGCGTGAGGTGGACGGGTAAGTCCCCTTTGGTGCGTCTAGTCTTAGAAGGTTGAGGTAATTCGGGATCACTCTTTGAGCTTAATTCTGATTCAGAATCAAACTCTCTGTCTTCACTAGAAGAGGGAGTCTCTCCAAGTGTGGTCATAGCTCCGATGGTGAATCTGTCCTAAGCAATGGCGTGGCACTTGGTTGGGCTAAGTTTGATCGCTCAAAGTCTATTGCACCTATGTGCTCCAACCAAGTGCAATCCCAGTCCATGTGCATGAATCCTCTTTCGATCCTAAAGGCATTTCCTTTGCGTGGTTTGGAGTCTGCTCGTATTTGCTCTATCACCTGTCTCTTAGTGTCGTATTCTATTGTGTCAATCTCCCATTCACTCTCATCATTGAAGGACAACAGTCCTCATATTCGTCGTAAGAGCTATCTTTGTCCGATTGCTCGTTATCCCCTAGGTCTTGACAGTCCGATTGCTCGTTATCCCCTAGGTCTTGACATGTCTCATCCCTCTCGTCAGTGACTAAGGCCCAATTGTACATCAAGTTTAAGTCATGCACTTTGGTCCATCGCTACTCAGGATCATTCAAGAGATCTTCACATGGTTTAAGGTTTGTTGATGGGCTACCAACTAACTTGTCAGTCAAGTGCTCTAAGATCCCATGCAGCTCTTGCTTGTTCTTCGGTACTTGGAATAAGACCAGGTCAGGTCCTCTCTGCATGCTCCTAGAGCCATCATGTAGATTGCCACTAAGGGTTCTTCTCGGGTCTTACCAATTGCTTTAATAGCTTGCTCGTATTCCTCGTTGTCTGAGAATGGTAGGTTGATTGTAGCAAGGACATGCATCTAGTCTCGCTTGTCCTCAGGGCAAGGGATATACTTAGTCAGTGGCCCGTAAGATTTTCTATTCTGGCTGTCACCCTTTAGCATAGTGGAGATGGCATCTAAGTCAACTGTCATGGTCTTTGAGGTGTCTATCTCTACTCTTACGGCTTTAGTTAGATTTCCTAGGAAGATTAGACCATTGCCCTAGTCTTCTATGACTCTCACGTTGCACATCCAGTGTCGACCTAGCAAGATATCATAATCCACTCCCTTCATGACTATAAAATCAACCAATAATTGGACTCCTGTGATTTTTACTGGCCAAATTTTAAACACGCCAAATGGCTTCACTTTCATCCCATTAGCCAGTGTGACATTAAACTTGGCGGTCTCGATAGGTGGGTTACCCCAGGTCTGGAGCACTACATGGCTCAGCACACTGACTCCTGCTCCAGTGTCTACAATTCTTTTCCTTGTGGTATTACCCAGCAAGACTGCACGCATTTTAGTGTCCTCCCAAAAAGCATTAACATGTAAAGATTTTGGCACTAATTGTAGGGTTAGACTCGGTATCTGTGTCTCATCATTTGGTTGGTGTGAGTCAACGGGGCAGCTTGCTCCATTGACCCTTCAACCCACTGTTTCAGCTCTTGCCACAACAACAGATGTTGCCTAAGCAGATCTCCTAGGCTTAGCATAACGGGGGCGGTCGCCAGTGAGGTGAGGAGATTACTAGCTACTTGCCACTCTCTTGTCCCTACGTTTCCTAGCCAATGGTCTTGGCTGATTTGCTAGCCCGTAGCGTTTAGGCTTTGTTTATACAGCACTGCCTGTGGTCCAATCATATCTCTTGTTTTTGGTCGTGGAGGCGACACTGGTGTGCTTATGCTTGAGAGATCATCGATCTCACCTTCAATGTGGGCTCAGTATCTTTTAGGTGTTCCTAGGCTTCTTTCACCCACTCCTTCACCTTTTTGATGGCTTTGAGTTGGCGCTTTGGGTTGAGGTACTCCTCGACCTTTACACTTCCCTTCTCAGCCATCCTTAGGGCTGATGTTTCTGCTTCTATGTCCGTCACTTTCTTTCCCGTAGGCAGCATTATGGCACTCTCTATTTTCAATGTGACCCTTGCATCTAGTTTCTTCTTTCTTCTCCTATGGCTCCTCTCCCGATTGAGGCTGCATCTAAGTTGCTAGGCCCTGTGCAATGATATGCCAACTCACATAGTGGACTAGAGTGTCACTTGGTGGGTGGGTGACATAGGGTCCAGGTGGTCTAGGTATACCCGTAGGATTTATCTCCATCCTAGGAATGGCTTGGCATCATTGGGTGCCGAGAGAGCCAATGGGGCTCCCCCTTCAAGAAGTTTGGCGGCCTATTTGCTAGGTATGGTTGATTATATGGTTGCGAGTACGAGTCTCCTCTGTAGTTTGCAATGCATGGCATCGTGGCCGAACCTACCACAATTGGCACACAAGGTTGGGACTGAGGGTCCTGACACTTTGCTAGCAAGTAGTGTCCATCACAATACACACATTGGATGTGAGGGTGTGTTGGTCATCTTATCATCTCTTGTAATCTAGCTAGCTCCATCTTCATCTCCGCTAGCTCCTGGCTTGAGTTAGTGCCCTTGCCTTTATCCTAAGTACTTGAGCTTGATCTTTCACTTGTCGTCAAAGCTCTCTCGAAATCTACTCTAATGGCCTCTTCAAAGACCCTCATCAGCATATCTCCCTGTAAGCTCGAGTTGCCAGCCAAGGCCTTGTAGAGCTCTTCGCTTCGTATTCCATTAATGAATACTGTGGACACTGCTCTCTTGGTTGGTCGCTCGTCAGTTAGGATTCTCTTGAAGAGATTCCTCACATGGGTCACATAATCACAGATATCTTTACTTATCCCTATGCTTGACATTCATCAGCCGCACTAGTAGGTTGTTTGAGTACCCAGCCTCTGTGAATTTCTTAATGAAGATATTCTTGAGGTCATTGAAGTCATTGCGCTTTGCGACATCTAGACTGGTGTACCAAATCCTTCCCTTGTCACCTTAGCATAAGCCGAAGGCTTGCAATCATCTCCCTAAGCGAGATCGGTGAGGTTGTTGGCTTCACAGACCTGCTCAAACTACTCCACAAAGCTATAAGGGTCCTTGTCTAGCTGGTATTTATCTAATTGCTTTGCAACTATAGGGATTTTAGACTAGCTCTTGGAGCCATGAGTAACCCCTAATCCTGCAAGCAACGAGGTTTCCATTGCAGTGGCACTTCGCTCAACGGAAGCATTGTCTAACAGTTGCTTCATGAGAAGCTCACTCAGCATAAGATCTCCTTCTAGTGCTCTTTCCCTCTCGACATCATGTCCTACTATCCTATTCCTATTTGCTAGCACTAGCACCGCTCTGAATTTCATGCACTTCCATATTCTGCCACAAGCTCTTGACCTGCTATTCCTGATTGTAGGTCATTAGGCTTCGCAAGGCCTCCTGTGCTAGTCTCCTCTCCTCTCCTAGGTCTACTATGACATCCTCAGAAATCCTACAGTGGTGGTCTATTCGGGCCTATAGATTGTAATTGGTGACCAGCCGCTGGATTTCTATCGGGAGATCGCCTAGGTCGAACTCCTGGTCCTATCCATGGTTAGTGCTTGTCTCTGCCATGTTCGTAGTCTCGTGCTCCACCAAGTTGCCGATGAGATTGATTAGGTTGGGTAGATCCACTTCTTTGATGGAGTCTGTCCTTGCTGCGCCTGGCTTCTCTGTTGCGTTTTCAACTAGGTCCTACTCTTGGGTTTCAATCACCCAACTATGTCTCAAGGTCTTCTCCTACTGTTAGGTTCCTTCAAGTTATTGCATCTAAGTGAGTTCCTTGTTAATTATAGGAAATTCTCAATTTACATTCACTCAATGTGTGTGTGTGTATACTCTTTTCCATGCACTATGTGCAATCAGACTTTTCACTTTTATTAAGTGTAATTCAAGTACTGGAAAACAGTATGAGTGCGAAGACAAGATGACTATTCAGCTTCCGCACTCCCACTTGTGTTCATGGCCTGATGGGGCTCTAAGCTCAGTTCCTAACCTACGGTCTCCTAGCCGTTCGGTTATGATTTCTAGGTCTAGAACTGGCTGTAAGGCATTCGACAGATTCTCGTGGTATTGGTTGCGATCTACATTGTGCTTGGATGTATAAGATTCCCAAATTTGTCAATCCATATGTGTTCGATTGTGCAGGGTCCAATTCTGGAAATCAAATGTCCGATTTATCAGTGGTCCTTGGTCCGATTTTGGTGTGTCCAACTTTCAAAATTAGATAGGTGATGTCCGATTATCAAAATCAAATAGGGTGTGTCCGATCAAATGGGGTGGCTAGTCTAATTTGGATGTGTTCGATTTCGAGGATCGGACACCAATCAACTAGATAGCGAGTCCAATTCTCACTTGTCCGATTCTCAGAATCGGATAGTAAAATTAGTCTCATTAAGCACATAAGTACACTTTCTTCTCATCATCATTTACAATTTATAAGATGGCAACAATGCATTTGACAAGTAACCTACTCTTTATTACAATAAAGTACTTATTATGTTATGTGTCGATCATACAACCAAGTTTGAAGACATGTTAGCCTCTCATTAAGAATGTTGAGCACACCAAACAACATTGCATTCACATCTAAGAGAGGCATCCATGCTCACTTATAGTTCTCCATAAGAGGAGGACTATGGTTGAGCTTTTATAATCTTATCTACATGCAACTAATGAAGTTAACATATCTCAATGAATGAGAAACATGCCACTTCATCGTTCATCTTGTCAAACTTAATCCTTGCAAATATTGGTGTGGCTCTTCTCCTTTCCATAATATTCTTTAGTTGTGCCATAGGATTGTAACATGAAAGGGGGAGAGGCAACATGTTGAGGTTATATAGTTCTTTTTTGGCCCTTGGGGGGGGAGGGGGATTCACATAGGTATTTGATGAGGCAATTATCCCATTTGTTCAACAATAACTCGTTGTGTTCAAATGTTAGTTGTCTCACTTTATTTTTGTTGAATTATGGAACTAGACCACATATTTGAGCAAGGACACATTCTTTGAGGGAGGACACATTCTTTTCATTCTATGTATTGGATTGTTAGACATTGCCTTCCAAATAGAAGGCATTCCCCTTAGTGGTGAATTTCTATCTATCTTGGGAGAAAGGTTGTTCATCTCTAAACTATTGGCAATTTATCGCGTAGTACACAAGCGTGCAAGTGACTTTAGAGTCATATGGATGTCAAACTCATAGAAACACACTCTTCTACTCCACATTTAATGTGTATCAAAGTGTTAGAAAAAAACATTAGTCCTATAAAAGACCAAGGTTTGTACCTTCTTTTTTATCCCCATCAATCAAATCTTTTCATTAGTGGAAGAGATTCTCTCCTCCCCCCCCCCCCCCCCTCTCTCTCTCTCTATGTGTGTGTGTGTGTGTGTTTTGGACTTGACCATGTGCTTGATATTTTACTTACTTTCTAAATGGGAATCAAAGTTAGTACATCAATACTAATAGCTTTTGGGTTAAATATCAATAGGTGTCATTGATTTTACCATAACATCAAAGTTAGAGTTTTTACATGTTCTATAGCTCACTTGAGGACATGTTCTTCAAAAAATGCTTTAGCACAAGAATCAAATCTCATGCACTTTGCAAGAGTAAATAATGATTCATAAATTTCCCATACAACCTATTATTATGGGAACATTTTATCTAAAATAAACATGGAGCACTTAATGGAATGTTTCTATTGAAATATTCATGAGAGTAACACAACAATGTAGTTATTTTGGTAAATAAACTATGACCTTTTGTACGTAGCTCCTAGGGTTTACATTTCCCTTGACTTTGTAAATTACTTTAATACTAGTGGAATGTTTAGTTAGTTAGTAGTAGCAATTGCTACGGGGGATGTGAATGCACAATGTTGTGATGATAGAAAAGTCACACCTATTTAGAGCCTACTTATAGTTGTTACTTTGCCTTAAAACTACCAGTTTTAAAATCAAGTAACTATTTTCAAAGAAACCCACAAAACATAGCTTTGTTAATGATTATGGGGTGCTAGAGAAAAAAGTTGGTGTGATATGAATGCATTGTGATAACAAGGCAACTACTTAGAATGGCAAGACACATTAGATTATATTAGGTTATGAGCAATAAGGACATAAAAAAGCTACAAACCCCTAGCATGTTGTTTCCTTTAAGCAAGGTTTTAATAGGTAGCTGAGCATTGTACAATATGATTAATCAATTTACTTATTGGCACTTTTTGGTGAATAGTGAAGATTGTTGTATTCTCATGTCAAATTGAGTAAAAGGAAACTAGACCATATCATTCACCTTGCATATGGTCTTCATATTGAAGTGATTCTTTATATATAAAAATTAAATGTAGTAAAGGTAACAAAAAACTAAAGATGCTAACCAATTTGGTGAACTGAAAGGTTGCTAAGCAATATCTATGAACATGAAACAAGCTTGCAATGAAAGATAACAATATATATAGTTTCTTATAGTTGTACTTGAAGTGAGCAATTACATCAAGCTATCTTTGCCCAATGGCAAGAAAGTTGCCCACAAGATTCAAGTTCCTAATATTCTCTCTCTCTCTCTCTCTCTCTCTCTCTCTCTCTCTCTCTCTCTCTCTCTCTCTCTCTCTCTCTCTCTCTCTCTCTCTCTCTCTCTCTCTCTCTCTCTCTCTACACTTCAAGGGGACAACACACTTAACAAAAAGTAACTACAATAGCGTAGAGGATTGTTGGCATTCAATGTAACTAATGACTCTTTTCATCTTTCACTCAACCATAATCTCAAATTGTAAACAAGGACTTTCTTATAACAACTTGGTACAAAAAGCATATTAATACCTTTATTCATGGATGGACATATACCATATGAAGATTGTGTAGGACTAGAAGCATATTTGCAACTCCAACTCATCAATCCAAGTAAATGCGTACACGTAAACAAAGGCATGCACTAGAAGTGGCTACCATTTATTGTCCTATAAGACATGCAACATCAAAGAGAGGTATACCACATTGAATGATCATTGGGCATTATCAAGAGTGTTGAAAGTGTAAGATAGATATGTGATGTCTTCTTGCATTAAAATAAGTTAGCAAAGCATTTGCAAGAGATATAGGTTGTTGTATTGGCTCTCTACTAGATATTAGCAGCTAGTGGATGATCAAGCATTCATAAGAGACATCATTTGTGGTATTTGAGTCCATAGTCAATAAGATGATTGCATCTTAAAATGGGTGGCGCTAATAAGATACATCAATGAAAGGAAACATGACATGGGGAAGATAGCAATGAGCACAAGCACAATACAAATAATAAAATTAATAAAATTTGATGTTATATCAAGTTGTAGATTTTTATGGATGACTTTGTCCAACCCTTCACTCCTACAAAGCAGTAATGGTGATCTAAGTAGTGGCTCAATGGAGGACATTGAATGTAGAAGGTGTGCTTAATAACTATTAAATATTAGCATGTGGCACTACATGCTTATATATAGGTCTACCAATCATATGCTCATATGAGTTGTTTGCCTAGGCTTAATAACTATTAGATATTGGAGCGTGGCACTACATGCTTATATATAGGTCTACCAATCATATGCTCATATGAGTTGTTTGATTAGATTTTATCACCCTTTTTGGTTCAATTGACCCTTTAATTGCAACCCCAGTAACTAAACATAGTGACTTTTGCATCTTGGCGAATACAAAATCATAGTTGAGGCTAACTCATATAGGGGCCCTTGCTAATCTACCACTTAATGCAAGGTGCCTTGGGTGCTTGCTCTGCTATCTTACTTTAACCTTTCCCACTTGTTTGAATGATCCAGTCCACATAGGGAATCTCCTAATAATTCGTTCTGTAAAGCTAGAGCCCTTCCAATTTTGGAATTAGGACCAATGCCCATGCTCATCATGGCTTCTTATTATTTGGGGGCCTTACAACATTTGGCACTTGAAGCGTAGGTAGGCAATGAAGAGGTGGGCATTTGAGTATCCTTTGATGAACAATTCTTGTATTTGAGTTGGGAATGTATATAAGCCAAGTGATGGTTAAGCAAATATGTGTCGATAAGACATGGTAGGTTGTATTTGGGACGAGAGTTGACGAGATGAGTGATGATTAAGCAAATTACCTCTTGATAAGAGACAAATGCTTCTGTATTTGAGACAAGAGTTGATAAGACGAGTGACACATCAGCTTTGATAAGAGGCATAAGTTGTTGATTTGAGAGCTGATAAGATGAGTGACAATGAAGCCAACTTAGCCTTGAGTTGAGGTGTAGATTGTTGTACTTGAGACAATAGTTGATGAGATGAGTGATACCTTAGCTTTGATAAGAGATAGGTTCTTGAGACGAGAGATGATAATATGAGCGATAATGAAGCCACATTAGTTGCATTGTCACTCATATTAGCTTTGATTTGAGATGTAAGTTGCTGTATTTGAGACGAGACTCAATAAAATGTGTGGCAATTGATAAGATGAGTGCCAATAAAACCAAATTGAGCATTGCCCATAAACAAATATTGTTGTAGTTGAGAAAAAAGAAAGGTGACAAGATGAGTGACACTCTAGGCAATTAGAGTCAACAAGACATACATATAATACAACTTAAAAAGTTCTAGTAAAGTTATAATAGAGAACAATGCAAAAGCAAAATTATGTATCTCCTCATTTATTAGGATAGTTCTTTCTTATTAACATGAAAAAGTAAAGTTGGTGGGGATATCGGGTGGGTTGTGTGCTCATAGGTTCGATTCCTAATCGAGTGGCTCAGGGTCTATTTCATTGATGGTGAATCTGTTTGAATATAATAGTATGCTGCAAAGGCATCACGTTAAAGAAAAAGAAAAGGAAAGAGTTAAATGACTATTTGATGCACTTCGATGGATGATCTAGAAAAGCTCACCAGAGGCTTTGAGAGAAGTTATGATTCACAGCTCACTAGAGGCTCTGGGGATCCTCAACTTCGAGGTTCACAACTCACCAGAGGCTTCGAGAGGAGAGGAGTTGTGATACCTACACAAACTCTGGGGTTCACGACTCGCAAGAAGCTTCGAGAGGAGTTTGGGGACAAAGTTGATAGAAGAGCATATGGAGAAGGCCCCTCTTTGCAGCGTGCAAGAGAAGGCTCTCAAAACAGGAGAGAGGTGTAAAGAGAGATCGGGAGGACGTGTTAAGGATGACCTGGAGGGGCCGAGTCCCATGATGAAGAAACAAAGCACAAAAGGAAGAAGGGCCGGACCTCTAAAAATGCTAGGCTGGAATCAAAAGTAGCCCATCCTACACACACACATACGCACACACTCCCCTCCCCCTCTCTCTCTCGGCCTGCCCTTGCAATTTTTTTCCCTCCTTCCTCCTCCTCCTTCTCCTCCCCCCCCTCCCTCTTCCTGCGAGGGCTCGGCACCGCTTTCCTCCCCTCCTCTCGTCCCCCCCACGCCATCGCCGCCTGCCGTCCTTTCGGTCCCCCCGTTTCCGCCTACTCGGTTGCTTCCGCCATGGTATGTCTCCCTTTCTCTTCTTTCTTTGCGTGTTCGACGATCTGTTCACGAAAACCCTAGTGTTTTCCAGGCCTGCTTAGCGTGCTTTTCTTTCTTCCCTCGTCATTAACGTTGCTAGATCCGCAGATCTTTGCCCTCTTTGACCGGTTTTGACCCTACCTTGGTTCGTACGATCAGTCCGCATAGTTGACCAGGCTGTACGACCTTCCCGATCGTAGCGTTGCACTCAGAGTTGTACAGAGAGGTCTCCTCTCCTCTTAGATCGTCAAGTCTTAGCCCTGCATCAGAAATGTCAGGTGTTCAAAGTCATTCTTTTGTTGAACAGTTGGTCGTGCATCAGGTTTTTCTGAAAAGGCAACAGTTTTGTAACCGTTTACAGATTAATGAGGGAAGCGAAGAGTGTGACGATAACCTCGTGGTTCGGAATGATTAACTGCAGGAAAAATCAACTGCAGTTTTGATCGCTTGCATTTAGAAACTTTGATTCTCCTTTCGTGTTTTCAGGCCAATGCTGCATCTGGAATGGCAGTTGACGATGAATGTAAACTCAAGTTTCTGGAGTTGAAGAGGAAGAAGACCTACCGTTACATTGTGTTCAAGATTGACGAGGCTACCCAGAGGATTGTCGTGGAGAAAATGGGTGGTCCGACTGAAAGCTACGAGGAGTTTACAGGATCACTTCCCGAGAAAGACTGCAGATATGCTGTTTACGATTATGATTTTGTGACTGAGGACAACTGCCAGAAGAGCAAGATCTTCTTTATTGCATGGTTTGTCTCTGAACTAATGAATCTATGGTGAATTCTTCCATGATTTACTTTGTGGGGAAAAGTTCATTCTGATGCTTGCTTGTTCAGGTCTCCTGATGTATCCCGAGTCAGGACCAAGATGCTCTATGCCAGCTCCAAGGATCGTTTCAAGAGGGAGCTTGATGTGCATTTTGAAATCCAAGCAACTGATGCCACTGAGATAGAAATTGGAAACATGAAAGAAAAGTCCTACTAAGAGCTGTCCTGATCTGATGCTGCTTGCTGACATGATATGTATCTGCTGGTCAGGTTTTATTGATCATGGCAATTTGGCAAACATAGCTTTTGTTACGTAGTTGTATAGCGCTAGGGTGTTTGAAGCAAGGATTTACATTGAACTGTTTCGTGGAGCCTGGGCCCTATATGAATGGCCTTTCAGCTGTTAGAGGTTATACTTTGCCAGATTTCATGTTGTAGGCTCACCCAGAGACTAAGAAGTTTTTGAAGGGGGTTTTGAACTGAAGTATCTGTTATTACAACATATCTTTCTACTAGATTTTGTCTGGTGCTTCTGTATGAAGCATATTTGGGTGGTCAATGTATTATCCAAGCTCTTTATAAATGGGTGCTGTGGTTTTGGATTTCCTCTCAAATGGGATGAGGCAGCAGTGGACATGTTTTGTGACTAAGCGCAAGTTCTGTGTGTTCATGAAGATAAGTTTCTGCACGACATAGCATAAGCTGTTAAAGGTTAGAACTATAGTCTTTCAAAGTTCTAGAATTTTCTCCTACAACTTTGTCAGCTATGACTATTCTGAATTAGTACATTATATTATGTCTTTTGAGTTTTTCTCTGGTATTGACATGTTCTTGTGACTCAACGCAAGTTCAGTCTGTTCATGAAGATAAGTTTCTGCACGACATAGCATAAGCTGTTAAAGGTTAGAACTATAGTCTTTCAAAGTTCTAGAATATTTCTCCTACAACTTTGTCAGCTATGACTGCTCTGAATTAGTACATTATATTAGGCCTTTTGAATTTTTCTCTGGTATTGATCTGCAGAGGAGTTTGGTTCGTATTTGACATAGTCATTTGTTGAAATCTGTAGAGGGGTTGGTTCGTATTTGACATTGTCATGTGTTGATAGACGAGTGCAAATATGTGAGTCACACCAGAGAAAACATTTGATAGTCTTGTGTATAACTTTAATAAAAGTATCTACGCTAAGCATTTCCCTGATGCCAAGTCCAGGGCCTCCCATGCTCACCAGTGGCTTGCCAGGTTGTAGTTGACAAAGGGTCTTGAAATATACTGACTGACACTTTGTAAAGGATATGCATTTGCTTTAGCTTTGAAGCTTTGTAAGGCTTACTTTCAAGCCAGGGATATAGTGAGCAGTCCTGGTCTGAAGTTTTGCAAGGTACAGTAACTTGATGAATAGTTGATGGTTAGCTGTGACTGGGCAGACGCTGGGTGAGAAGTCTTTGGTATGCACTATGACTGCCTGTCAATGAGGTTGATGATGCTAAGTTTGATGAATAGTTGATGGTTAGCTGTGACTGGGCAGACACTGGGTGAGAAGTCTTTGGCATGCACTATGACTGCCTGTCAATAAGGTTGATGATGCTAGGTTTGATGATGACTGCTAATCAAGAGTGCTGGGCTCGCATAGTGATCAACATGAGTCCAGTGGGCAGGATACGCTGGGATTGTTTGTCCATTGGTTAGAAAACGTGCAAAATTAGTTTACATTCTGCTTATGCTATCTTTTTTATGACGGGATTGTGCATCCTCCAGAGAGGTGCATAAAAGAAAATTACGTTTTGCTTAGGCTGTTTTTAAAATGCCAAAACAACTATCTTTTGAGTCTCATCCGGCAGTATAAATGTGGTAGTTGACATGCAGTTCCACACATCCAACTAATTATGTTGGGGTCCCACAAGGTGTGCAGGAGCTGTTATTTTAAATGACTTTGGATTTTGTACAATTATTTGTCAAGGTTTCTTTGTTCAAAATGAAGGTATTCTGAGAAATTAACCTCACAGTATTCATATGTTGAGTAGTGACAGAACTCAGGAAGGTATTCATTAGATGGGGTCTTTAATCCAACTTAAAACTTTGTTTGTGGTAGGTCTTCTTCAAAAGTTTGAAGAAATGATTCTTAAACCAAGAGCCCTAGATAGTGTTTATAGTCTGGAAACATTTTTGGATGTACCTTTGGATCCAACCTCTTATTGGTTTTACTGTTTTGCCCACCAGCAGAGTATATAACGTCTTTACACTAGTTTGAGAAGGAAGCATGCTCTGTCAGGTAGGAAAGACAGTCAGCCTGCTATTGCAGAATGTAGAGCTAAAATGCAAACGACAGTGGAAGCAATAAATAGCTAGAGTCGGGCAAAAAGACTCTTTCTTGAGTAATGATAACTAATGGCCCTTGACCTGGGTTGCTGGGTTGAAAAGCTTGATGATATCCTCCCTGATTTATCACTTGCAACCTTTTCTCTTTTTAATAAAGATGTTTTCATATTTCTCCTTTCCTAATTCTGGGTAACATGTAAGAAGCATGACCTTTACCAACTTAGTCCTAAGCATTGTCAATTCATATTTGTGACATTAAGGTCATTGAAAAACTAGTGTGCTCTCTCTCTCTCCTTCCCCCTGTGCTGCCCCCCTCCCCCCCCTCCCCCCCCAATAAAAAAACACAAGTTATAATAATAATGAGGTCTGTGAAGCTTGTTAAGCTTATGGTCTTGTTTCTATGGTGCTTTTGGCATCAAACAATGGTATCTTCTGATCTGTGGACAGTTTTCTCTCAGGTCAGTGTAAACTACCTTCTCCACAGTAAACTATCCATCAAAAGATAAGCAGTCCCGAGCCTAGGTTGCTGACTCCTATGTTGGTACTTCCCTGGACTCTCTTTGAAACATCAATGGTCTTCCCTAGCACAACATTCAATTGGTTTGATTATGCTGCCATGGTCCTTGACAAATATTTGGATCGATTTGTTTAGCCTATAAGTAGATGATGGCTGCAATTCTTGCAAATCAAGGGCTTCTTTCCATGTACATCATGTGAGGAGTTACTCGCTTGGCTATGAACCATTTGTTGATGCCTACCTAATAATGCCAAGAGCAGCTACCAATCACAATGATCAATCGCATTTGGCTTACCTTGAGCCCTGCATTGACAGAAAATCGGTTTCCATCATCAAAAAGCCAAAATGTACACTTAGTTTTGATGTGCAAGTGGAAAGCAGTTGGAAGTAGTAAGATGCATGCATATAAGGAAACATTCAGTGATCAGGTTGGTCTACTTTTGCATGTGCATCAAGTAGATCTTTGATGATGGGGCCTACTGTGATTCAAGAAGGTTTGAGATTGTGGGCGCTTAGGTGCCACTATTCTCCTTTGTTCCAATTTGACTCCATGTATGAGGAAGTCAATAACAGAAAGTCGTGGAATCCACAATCTATGTTGAAATCCATACTGCTCTAATCATATACTACTTCCACTCCTTTATACTTGATGCAACCATAAATCTCAAATAAAGATCTTGGCAGTATAGAGGGACTTAATGTAGGCAAGAAGCCACAAAAACCCATGAATACTTGGAAAACTTGGAACAAGTGAGACTTCTAGTAACAAAAAACAATCAACTTTGTCATTTCAAAAGGCATCCAAGGAAAAGTACAAGGTTTTTTCACTTCTTGTTTGCAAATAAAGGCTTTGATTACATTTGGTTGGAGAAGTCTTTTATGAAATGACAATAGAATTTGGTTTGCAGTATGTGTGATCTAACAATAGAATTGCATATAAGCCTAAAGAGGTTTTTGATGAACATTTTGTTCCTTAGGAGACTTGCATTTGTACTTTATCTAGAAAACTTGAAAGGAAATAGAAAATTTTGTGGCACATGTCATTATAATTGATGCCCTTGTTTTTCATCACCCTTTTGGGCAAGATGATATTAGCAAAGGACTTGATCGTATCCCCTTAGTCCCTTTAAACAATTTCAACTTGGTAGATGAATTTTTGATTGGTTGGCAATCATTATGCAAAAGCAATGTCTTCATAGCCTTTAGTAAAAAATTTCCTAAGCATAAGCAAAATAACAAACCTTGCTTTTTGGACAACAGATTGATGAATGAACAATAAATTGATTGATGAACTTAAATTCATAACCAAATGTATTTTTAATTTTGGCTTGGATAAAGCTACCCAAACACCCTTATTTATATGCAAAAAACTTTTTAGATCACTTTCTTTAAAAAGAATTGTAAGCTTGAGTTTGTGGGAAGTGATCTTAATGAAACCAATATCTTTATATGTTAGATCCCACTACTTAAAGAATTTGACTTACCAGTTCCTTCCATCTCCAATATTCCCATCATTAAGGGTATCTATAAGATTTGCTAAAACTCATTTTGATGGATCATCAATGCTCATAATTGTTTATTCTCATTTGTAACAGTACTGCTTGCTAGGATACTTCAAGCTTTAGATGCCATCCTTCAAGACTATCCAAAAAGCTTGTAGAAGGACCTCACCACCTTTTCTAGGTGTTAGACCAATGCATATTGGATCATTCAGAACCAATATGATTTTTTGGTTAATTTACTAGTCCAAATATATACCATTCATACCTTTGACATTACCTCATGCTATGAAGCAATCCCACCTTTTCTAGGTGTTAGAGCAATGCATATTGGATCATTTAGAACAAATATGATTTTCTAGTTAATTTACCAATCCAAATACATACCATTCATACCTTTGACATTACCTCAAGCTATGAAGCAATCCCACATGAAGGACAATATAGTCTTATGGAATCAATTATAGGCTTGGTTGGGTTTGCAAAAAAGCTTGGATATAATGGCTTCAAAATAAATAATTCATAATGATAAAAAACGGCAAGTCAGTCCAAATCAATTTGGAAAGCTTTATTGAACTCAATCAAGAAGTACTAAGCAATTGCTTTACCAAAGTAGGGCAAACAATTAAACAACAAATTAACGGTATCCAATGGAATATCCTTGCTTCCCACTTTGGTGTAACCTATACCTTTCATTTTTAAAAATGTGTTTCATGAAAAACATTAGTGGGAGTTTGAGGTCATTTTTCGGCCTTTTAGCATGTAGAAAGAGTGCATTCCACCAATGAGAAGGCTTTCGTGACATAACTCTTTTTTTCGAAAATCATTTTCGTAAGTTCGAAAAATAAACTTAGCAATTTTGATATTGTTAGTTTTATTAAAATGAGTAGAGTAATTGTCGCTTTCCAACGATTAAGCAAAGTAACTGCCATTGTCCAATAGTAATGTTTTGCCCACATATTTCCAAAGGGGAAAAAAGGTGGCGGAAGTCTCTCCTCATTCGAAATCTTTGATTGTTCAATGCCCATTTCCTCTCTCTTGCCTCCACTTTGCCCTTTTGGAGTTTCCATTTCTTTTCTCTTCACTTAGCTGCATGTTTCTGCTCGTAATCTTCCTACTCCATGGAGGTGTCTTCTCAATGGAGAAGAGTGTCAAGAATCGCGTGGTGGGTGGACTTGCTTAAGATGCTGTGCTGAACACACACAGAATGCACAAGGAGAAGCTCACTCAAGAGACAAGAAGAGGGATGGAGGCCAAAACGTTTTCTTGCTAGTTTCTTCTTCTTCTTCCCCACACTTTACAATGTACACAAAGTATAGATAAGATACAACATAAAGGAAAGTGGCATACTAAGTCAAACAATGCATAACCGACTACACTAGTCGACTGGCGCTATAACTATGCCAGCTGTAAATAGGTGTAACTACCTGAATATAATAAGTAATGAGTCAGTGGCCATGTGAGAGTCATAATGACCACCGACGTGCTAAGTGTAGACGTGTGGACCTATCTAACCAGGCGGTCCATTATCAATGTCCGCATGTGTTGAGCTTGTTATTTTAACACTCCCCCTCTGTCAAGAATCGCGTGGTGGGGGGACTTGCTCAAGATGCTGCGTCGAACACACACAAAATGCATAAGGAGAAGCTCACTCAAGAGACAAGAAGAGAGATGGAGGCCAAAACATTTTCTTGCTGATTTCTTCTTCTTCTTCCACACACTTTACAATGTACACAAAGTATAGATAAGATATAACATAAAGGAAAGTGGCCTACTAAGTCAAACAATGCATAACCGACTACACTAGTCGACTGGCGCTATAACTATGCCAGCTGTAAATAGGTGTAACAACCTGAATATAATAAGTAATGAGTCAGTGGCCATGTGAGAGTCATAATGACCACCGACGTGCTAAGTGTAGATGTGTGGACCCATCTAACCAAGCGGTCCATCATCAATGTCCACATATGTTGAGCTTGTCATCTCAACACTCCCCCTCAAGCTCAACTGCATCTCTGCAACTCCAAGTAAGCTTCAAAACTTTTGAAGCTTCTCTGTACCCAATGCCTTCGTGAAGATGTCAGCTATCTGATCCTGTGTGCTGGCATACACCAAGTCAATCTCACCTGCTAGTACCTTCTCTCTCACAAAGTGATAGTGTACCTCAATATGTTTTGTCATGGCATGGAACACAGGGTTCCTAGCCAACTGTATACTGCTCATGTTGTCACAATAAATGACAACTGGACCTTCCACCTGCACATCCAAATCAGCCAATAACTTTTGCAGCCATACTACCTCACATGCTGCAACAACAACACCTCTATACTCAGCCTCTGTACTCGACAAAGCAACTGTAGATTGCTTTTGGCTGCTCCATGCAACTGCTGCACTACCAAGAGAGAACATATATTTGCTGGTAGATCTTCTATCAGACATACTACCAGCCCAATCTGTATCTGTGTATCCAAACACCTGTATATCTGCACCTGCCTCATAAAAAAGTCCATAATGTAATGTGGACTTCACATATCTCAATATGCGTCTGACTGCATCCAAATGTGGCTTTCTAGGTACTTGTATAAACTGACTCACAAGACCAATAGCGTAGCTCAAGTCTAGCCTTGTAATGGTCATGTAAATCAAACTCCCCACTATCCTCCTGAACATAGTAGGGTCTTCTATCTCATCCCCAACATCAGCACTCAGCTTTACATTCTACTCTAACGGGACTGAAAGTGGTTTGCATGTAGTCATACCATACTTGGACACCATATCCAAGCCATACTGTCTTTGGGACAGCCATATACCATCATCACATCTGATCACCTCAATGCCATGGAAGTACCTTAGCTCACCTAAATCCTTCATCTCAAACTTCTTCTTCAAACAGCCCTGGACTTCAGCAATCCCACTATCACTATCACCTGTAATAATCAAGTCATCCACATAGATGACTATGATGACCAAACCTACATCTCCCTTTCTCACATAAAGTGAGTGATCAGCATCAGAAGCATAAAAGCCAATATTGACAAGATACTCTCGGATCTTGTCAGACCATGCTCTAGGTGCTTGCTTGAGCCCATAGAGTGCCTTATTTAACCTACACACATACGTGGGATGCTCTAAATCTTCATAACCTGCTGGTTGATCCATATACACTTCTTTCTGCAAATCACCATGTAAGATGGCATTTTTCACATCCATTTGCTGCAACCTCCAACCTTTGGCTTCTGCTGCCAAAGCAATCACACATCTGACAGTTGCCATCCTAGCAATTGGACTGAAGGTTTCATCATAATCTATGCCATATGTCTGGGCATAGCCTTTTGCAACCAGCCTAGCTTTATACTTGCTAATAGAACCACCTGCATTGTGCTTAATCTTATAAACCCACTTACATCCAATAGCTTTCTTTCCCTTCGGCAATGATACTAGATCCCAAGTCTTATTGGCCTCTAATGCAGCCATCTCCTCATCCATTGCTGCATCCCAATGAGCATGACCAACAGCCTCCTCAAAACATGTGGACTCAACATCCTCAACTAGTTTCACCATATAAGCATAATGGTGAGCTGCATAACCTTCAAAACTAAATCTTTTAACAGGGTATCTCACCCTGCTAGACATGCGTACCACTAGATCACTCAATGGAGTCTTTGCATTAATGTGTGCTCTCTGCACACCTGGAGTCCTCACTGAAGGAATGCCAAGCTCATCATCCAAGCTCTCTGAGCCACTGGAGTCTCCATCAAGAACTGCATCAATGCCATTTGACACTTTATTCTTTCCTTTGTCTTTACCTATAGTGTTAGTAGATGCACCTGAAGATGTAGAGGTACTTCTTAGTCTCCCAGACCAAGGACTACCAGATGATGTCTCTGGTCCACTAAGAGTTCGTGATTCTTGCTTTTCAGCCTGCACATGAGTGTCATGATCATCATCATCATCCAATGCATCACCACTAGATGCATACGAACTGCTCATTTCATCAAAGATGACATCCCTGCTCACTCTGAACTTACATGTGACAGGGTTATAACAGCGATACCCTTTCTGTTCTAAAGAGTATCCGATAAAGACACATTTTTCAGCCTTCGGATCCAGTTTCTTCCGCAACTCATCGGGCACATGAACATACGCAATGCAGCCAAACACTTTCAAGTGTGATACATCAGGCTTCTTGCCAGTAAAACATTCTTCAGGAGTCATACCATGAACTGCAGCTGTGGGGGTTCTGTTCATAATATAAACAGCAGTATGAATAGCCTCAGACCAGAAATGCTTAGGTATAATTTTTTTCAGCAATCAAGGCGCGTGCAACTTCTGCAATATGCCTGTTTTTCCTTTCTGCAATGCCATTTTGCTGTGGTGTATACCTGCATGTGAACTGTCTCTTTATCCCATGAGACCTCAGAAAATCACTGAACTCATTCGAGAGGTACTCTCCCCCTCCATCTGACCTCAAGCACTTTACTTTCAAGCCTGTTTCTCTTTCAACTACAGCCTTGAAAGTTTTAAAGTGCTCAAATGCTTCACTCTTTTCCTTCATAAAATATACCCACAGCTTCCTAGAGCAATCATCAATGAATGTGACAAAGTATGAACTGCCTCCAAGAGATACATTTTGTGTAGGCCCCCAAATGTCTGTATACACAACATCAAGGATATTTCTGCTTACATCTCTGTCATGTGAAAAAGGTTGTCTTGCTTGCTTACCAAATTGACATGCTTCGCATACCTTATGAAATTCTGCAACTCTAAATGTAGGCAAACCTGTAACCAACCCTTTGGACTGCATTAATTTCAGCCTTTGTACATTTGCATGTCCAATGCGTTTGTGCCAAATTTCAATATCTGCAACAACACCTTTTCCTTTAGCATACATAGCAGCATTCATAGTAGGAATCCCAGCATCTAGAGTAAACATACATCCAACTCTACTTCCCTTTGCTACCAACCTGCACTTGTCATTGAAGTCTTCTACAAAGCAGCCCTTTGCATTAAATCTAACTTGCAGCCCTTGCTCTACCATTTGACCGAATGGCACCAAGTTCTTTGTAATAGATGGCACATGTAATACATCTGAAAGACTCTTTGTCTTACCATCATGCAAGGACAAGGGAACTTTTTCAATGTGTGAAATTGGGTGGGATGAATCATCACCTGTCTGCACATAACCTGCATTTTGCAAATCCTGCATCTGTCCAAACCATTTTGCATGGCTGGTCATATGATTGGATGCACCTGAATCAACATACCAGACATCATCATGTGTTCACTTTCCTGTAACAGCATTCAGCATATGCTGCATAACAAACAGACGTTCATTTTTGTCTTCATTCTGTTGTGAAGACGATGCATAGTTTCCTTGCTACAACTTACCACTGCGGATATCATCTTTCTTAGCATAACATTGGACTGTAATATGAATTGTTTTGCCACAATAGTAACACACAATACCAGAATTGTTAGAACCTCTGTTCTGCCATCCACCTCTTCCTCTAAAGCTCCCCCTACCTCTAAAGTTACCATGACCGCCTGAAACCTGCATATCGCCAAATTGCTGATTCAATCTGTTTTGTTGGTTGTCACTACCACGTCCTGTACCATGGCCTCTTGAAGAGAACCTGCCACGTCCCCTTCCTGAACTGGAGTAGAAAGCTTGGACCTGTTCACCACCTTTTTCAGATGTCTCACTCTGCATGTTGATCTCTTCAGTGATCATAGGGGAGACCAACTCATCGAAATCTGGAAATGGCTTTCTGACATATACGGAAGTTACAAAAGACTTCCAAGCCTTTTCATTGTTAAGTCCACCCAAGGTAGATGACACCAAATCATCATCATTGGGCATTGCATCAATCGCTGCCAATGCATCTGCAATGCTTCTTACCTTCAGTGCATACTCATTGATAGACATCTTCCCTTTCTTCAATGTATTCAACTCTTGCTTGAGTTGAATCTTTCGTGACTTTGCATTTACAGAAAACATACTTTCAAGTATGGTCCAAGCTGCATATGAATTCTCTGCATTTCTAATGTGTCACAGCATATTATTGTCAATTACTGCAGACAACCAATACATGACCTTCTTGTCTTTTGCATTCCATTCCTTCCGTGCCTTTGTCTCTTCTGCAGTTGGAGGATCACTCACCTCCGGCTCCTTTTCTTCACCTGAAACAAACTCGTAGAGGCCTTTTCCAATAAGGAAGTTCGTGACACGGAACTTCCATGATGGATAGTTGTTCTTGTCGAGCTTCTCAATGATGGGGCTTCCACTGTTCTTTGCCATTATCACAAAATTAATACCAACATCAAGCAAATCTTATAAAATCCTCGATCTGTAGTGCACAGCAATACACCAGACAGCCTTTTTCACTGTCTGCTCAACAATACATGCAATTTGCAATCTGTTTGTAGATAAACCTTGTGTTTACTTGCTGGTAAACACCTTTGAACTTACAGATCTGAAATCTGTAACCTGCGTATCCACTTTCGGTCAATATAGTCGAAGTCACAGTGTACCCTGAAATTGCTGTCCGCAACCTTGTGGCTCTAAAACGGACTCTGAAACGGCCTCAGATGCCCAAAATAACTGCGAGAAAGTCCTACAGGGCATATCTGTAGAATATACAGTACTCTTTGTGCACACCAAATCTCACTGCAATCTGAGATTTTTGCTCGACCCTGCTTCTGGTGCCTCCACAAGCACTATCCAAGAGAGAGAGAGTGGAGGAATGGGAGAGCTTCTTACCCGTGGCTTGCTTGCTCGAATCTTGCTTCTTCTCCTTCACTTCAGCCTTTGAAATCAGCCTCTCTCAGTGGCGCGGCTCTGATACCATGTCAAGAATTGCGTAGTGGGGGGACTTGCTCAAGATGCTGCGCCGAACACACACAAAATGCACAAGGAGAAGCTCACTCAAGAGACAAGAAGAGAGATGGAGGCCAAAACGTTTTCTTGCTGATTTCTTCTTCTTCTTCCACACACTTTACAATGTACACAAAGTATAGATAAGATACAACATAAAGGAAAGTGGCCTACTAAGTCAAACAATGCATAACCGACTACACTAGTCGACTGGCGCTATAACTATGCCAGCTGTAAATAGGTGTAACAACCTGAATATAATAAGTAATGAGTCAGTGGCCATATGAGAGTCATAATGACCACCGACGTGCTAAGTGTAGATGTGTGGATCCATCTAACCAGGCGGTCCATCATCAATGTCCACATATGTTGAGCTTGTCATCTCAACACTCCCCCTCAAGCTCAACTGCATCTCTGCAACTCCAAGTAAGCTTCAAAACTTTTGAAGCTTCTCTATACCCAATGCCTTCGTGAAGATGTCAGCTATTTGATCATGTGTGCTAACATACACCAAGTCAATCTCCCCTGCTAGTACCTTCTCTCTCACAAAGTGGTAGTGTACCTCAATATGTTTTGTCATGGCATGGAACACAGGGTTCCTAGCCAACTGTATACTGCTCATGTTGTCACAATAAATGATAACTGGACCTTCCACGTGCATATCCAAATTAGCCATTAACTTTTGTAGCCATACTACCTCACATGCTGCAACAGTAGCACCTCTATACTCAGCCTCTGTACTCGACAAAGCAACTGTAGATTGCTTTTTGCTGCTCCAAGCAATTGCTTCACTACCAAGAGAGAACATGTATCCGCTGGTAGATCTTCTATCATACATAATACCAGCCCAATCTGCATATGTGTATCCAAACACCTGTACATTTGTACCTGCCTTATAGAAAAGTCCATAATATAATGCGGACTTCACATATCTCAATATGCATCTGACTACATCCAAATGTGGCTTTCTAGGTACTTGTATAAACTGACTCACAAGACCAACAACGTAGCTAAAGTTTGGCCTTGTAATGGTCACGTAGATCAAACTCCCCACTATCCTCCTGAACGTAGTAGGGTCTTCTATCTCATCCCCAACATTAGCACTCAACTTTACATTTTGCTCCAACGGGACTGAAAGTGGTTTGCATGCTGTCATACCATACTTGGACAACATATCCAAGCCATATTGTCTTTGGGACAACCATATACCATCATCACATCTGATCACCTCAATGCCAAGGAAGTACCTTAGCTCACCTAAATCCTTCATCTCAAACTTCTTCTTCAAAAAATCCTTGACTTCAGCAATCCCACTATTACTATCACCTGTAATAATCAAGTCATCCACATAGATGACTATGATGACCAAACCTGCATCTCCCTTTCTCACATAAAGTGAGTGATCAGCATAAAAAACATAAAAGCCAATATTGACAAGATACTCTCTGATCTTGTTAGACCATGCTCTAGGTGCTTGCTTGAGCCCATAAAGCGCCTTCTTCAACCTGCACACATACGTGGGATGCTCTAAATCTTCATAACCTGCTGGTTGATCCATATACACTTCTTCCTGCAAATCACCATGCAAGAAGGCATTCTTCACATCCATTTGCTGAAACCTCCAACCTTTGGCTGTTGCCAAAGCAATCACACATATGACAGTTGCCATCCTAGCAACTGGACTGAAGGTTTCTTCATAATCTATGCCATATGTCTGGGCATAGCCTTTTGCAACCAGCCTAGCTTTGTACCTACTAATAGAACCATCTGCATTGTGCTTAATCTTATAAACCCACTTACATCCAATAGCTTTCTTGCCCTTCGGCAATGATACTAGATCCCAATTCTTATTGGCCTCTAATGCAGCCATCTCCTCATCCATTGCTGCATCCCAATGAGCATGACCAACAGCCTCCTCAAAACATGTGGGCTCAACATCCTCAACTAGTTTCACCATATAAGCATAATGGTGAGTTGCATAGCCTTCAAAACCAAATCTTTTAACAGGGTATCTGACCCTACTAGATATGCGTATCACCGGCTCACTCAATGGAGCCTTTACATTACTATGAGCTCTCTGTACACCTGGTGTCCTGACAGAAGGAATACCAAGCTTATCATCCAAGGTCTCTGAGCCACTGGAGTCTCCATCAAGAACTGCATCAAGGCCATTTGACACTTTATTCTTTCCTTTGTCTTTACCTATAGTGCTAGTAGATGCACATGAAGATGTAGAGGTACTTCTTAGTCTCCTAGACCAAGGACTACCAGATGATGTCTCTGGTCCACTAAGAGTCCGTGATTCTTGCTTTTCAGCCTGCACATGAGTGTTATGATCATCATCATCATCCAATGCATCACCACTAGATGCATACCAACTGCTCATTTCATCAAAGATGACATCCCTGCTCACTCTGAACTTACATGTGACAGGGTTATAACAGCGATACCCTGTCTGCTCTAAAGAGTATCCAATAAAAACACATTTTTTTGCCTTTGGATCAAGCTTCTTCCGTAGCTCATCTGGCACATGAACGTATGCAACACAGCCAAATACCTTCAAGTGCGATACATCAGGCTTCTTGCTCGTAAAGCATCCTTCAGGAGTCATCCCATGAATTGCAGCTGTGGGAGTTCTGTTCATAATATAAACAGCAGTATAAACAGCCTCAGACAAAAAATGCTTAGGCATATTCTTTTCAGCCATCAAGGTGTGTGCAACTTCTGCAATATGCATGTTTTTCCTTTCTGCAACCCCATTTTGCTGTGGAGTATATCTGCATGTGAACTGTCTCTTTATCCCATGAGACCTCAGAAAATCACTGAACTCATTCGAGAGGTACTCTCCCCCTCCATCTGACCTCAAGCACTTTACTTTCAAGCCTGTTTCTCTTTCAAACTGCAGCCTTGAAAGTTCTAAAGTGCTCAAATGCTTCACTCTTTTCCTTCATAAAATATACCCACAGCTTTCTAGAATAATCATCAATGAATGTGACAAAGTATGAACTGCCTTCAAGAGATATATTTTGTGTAGGCCCCCAAATGTCTGTATGCACAACATCAAGGATATTTCTGCTTACATCTCTATCATGTGAAAAGGGTTGTCTTGCCTGCTTACCAAATTGACATGCTTCGCATACCTTATGAAATTCTGCAGCTCTAAATGTAGGCAAACCTGTAACCAACCCTTTGGACTGCATTAATTTCAGCCTTTGTACATTTGCATGTCCGATGTGTTTGTGCTAAATTTCAATATCTGCAACAATACCTTTTCCTTTAGCATACATAGTAGCATTTATAGTAGGAATTCCAACATCCAGAGTAAACATACGTCAAACTCTACTTCCCTTTGCTACCAACCTGCACTTGTCATTAAAGTCTTCTACAAAGCAGCCCGTTGCATTAAATCTGACTTGCAGCCCTTGCTCTACCATTTGACCGACTGACACCAGGTTCTTTGTAATAGATGGCACATGTAATACATCTGAAAGACTCTTTGTCTTACCATCATGCAAGGATAAGGAAACTTTTCCAATGTGTGAAATTGGGTGGGATGAATCATCACCCGTCTGCACATAACCTATATTTTGCAAATCCTGCATCTGTCCAAACCATTCTGCATGGCTGGTCATATGATTGGATGCACCTAAATCAACATATCAAACATCATCATGTGTTCCCTTTCCTGTAACGGCATTCAGCATATGCTGCATAACAAACAGATGTTCATTTTTGTCTTCATTCAGTCGTGAAGACAATGCATAGTTTCCTTGCTGCAACTTACCACTGCGAATATAATCTTTCTTAGTATAACATTGGGCTGCAATATGACCTGTTTTGCCACAGTAGCAACACACAATACCAAAGTTGTTAGAACCTCTATTCTGCCATCCACCTCTTCCTCTAAAGCTCCCCCTGCCTCTAAAGTTAACACGACCTCCTGAAACCTGCATATCGCCAAGTTGCTGATTCAATCTATTTTGCTGGTTGTCACTACCACGTCCTGTACCACGGCCTCTTGAAGAGAACCTGCTATGTTCCCTTCCTGAACTGGAGTAGAAAGCTTGGACTTGTTCACCACTTCTTTCAGATGTCTCACTCTGCATGTTGATCTCTTTAGTGATCATAAGGGAGACCAACTCATCGAAATCTGGAAATGGCTTTCTGACATATACAGAAGTTACGAAAGACTTTCAAGCCTTTTCATTGTTAAGTCCAACCAAGGTAGACGACACCAAATCATCATCATTGGGCATTGCATCAATCACTGCCAATGCATTTGCAATGCTCCTTACCTTCAGTGCATACTCATTGATAGACATCTTCCCTTTCTTCAATGTATTCAACTCTTGCTTGAGTTGAATCTTTCGTGCCTTTGTATTTACGGAAAACATACTTTCAAGTATGGTCCAAGCTGTATATGAATTCTTTGCATTTCTAATATGTCCCAGCATATTATTGTCAATTACTGCAGACAACCAATACATTACCTTCTTATCTTTTGCATTCCATTCCTTCCGTGCCTTTGTCTCTTCTGCAGTTGGAGGATCACTCACCTCCAGCTCCTTTCCTTCATCTGAAACAAACTCGTAGAGGCCTTTTCCAATAAGGAAGTTTGTGACACGGAACTTCCATGAAGGGTAGTTGTTCTTGTCGAGCTTCTCAATGATGGGGCTTCCACTGTTCTCTGCCATTATCACAAAACTAATACCAAACAGCAAGCAAATCTTTTGCAACTCTCGACCTGTAGTGCACAACAATACAGCAGACAACCTTTTTCAATGTCTACTCAACAATACATGCAATTTGCAACCTGTTTGTAGATAAACCTTATGTTTGCTTATTGCAAACACCTCAAGAATTACGGATTCGTAATCTGTAACCTATGCACCCACTTTCAGTCAAAACAGCCGAAATCACAGTGCACCCTGAGACTGCTGTCCGCAACCTTGCGGTTCTAAAACGGGGCCTGAAATGGCCTCAGATGCCCAAAATAACTACAGCAAAGCCCTAAAGGGTTTATCTGCAGAATACATAGCGCTCTTTGCACACACCAAATCTCACTGCAATCTGAGTTTTTTGCTCTGCCCTGCTTTCGGTGCCTCCACAGGCACTATCCAAGAGAAAGAGTGGAAGGATGGGAGAGCTTCTTACCCGTGGCTTGCTTGCTTGAACCTTGCTTCTTCTCCTTCACTTCAACCTTCGAAATCAGCCTCTCTCAGTGGCATGGCTCTGATACCATGTCAAGAATCGCGTGCTGAGGGGACTTGCTCAAGATGCTGCGCCGAACACACACAGAATGCACCAGGAGAAGCTCACTCAAGAGACAAGAAGAGAGATGGAGGCCAAAACGTTTTCTTGCTGGTTTCTTCTTCTTCTTCCCCACACTTTACAATGTACAAAAAGTATAGATAAGATACAACATAAAGAAAAGTGGCCTACTAAGTCAAACAATGCATAATCGACTACACTAGTCGACTGGCGCTATAACTATGCCAGCTGTAAATAGGTGTAACAACCTGAATACAATAAGTAATGAGTCAGTGGCCATGTGAGAGTCATAACGACCACCGATGTGCTAAGTGTAGACGTGTGGACCCATCTAACCAGGCGGTCCATCATCAATGTCCGCATGTGTTGAGCTTGTCATCTCAACAAAGACCTAGTGCTTCCATGGAGTCCATAGTCACTTTCAGTATGCTCGATAAGTAGGATATGTGGGTTCCCTTGACTATAATGAAGGGAAGTTGGATAATCATGCATTGAAGAAAGTAGAACAGATCTTCAACAGTGCCCCTTTTTTATTATGCTGAAAGGGTAGGGTAGCATATTTTAGACTTGGTGGCTCCAAGAAGACAATCAAAGAAGTGTGTGTGTAGCATGGTTTCATGCATAATGAGCTTCATTGATAGCACCAAAAATGGGTCGGCACTGGCTATGGCACTAGCCAAACTTCATGCACACAATAGACACCTCCATCACCACACGGCCTCACAAGCCAGGAGCATTTGTAATAACTAAATGCACACTAGATACATCTAATATTGTGTTTGTACCTGGATAAGAGTCCAACGGCACCTTCCCCAAAACCCCTCAAAGGGGGTATCCCGCACATATTGGCAATAAGTTCCACGTATCACAGACATAGGAGGCACCCCCTTGGCTAATTGTGCCGTGGCCCCAATGCAGCTCTCCTACATCTTAGGGATTGGCCCCTCGATGCACTGCTTTTACATATAAACACATTCGCACAAGACTCCCCTATTTTTCAACGAGATCCAGGAGATACCATGTTTCCTCACCAATAATTTTCTCGAAGAAACGAATCGCTAACCTATGGAAAGGGGAATCTCACCCTCTCAAGCGTGGGTTAGCTATAATTCAAACAATTGCTATGCATTTCTAGGAGTTGATACCATATGTATGATCAATGCAATAGTGGATATCTCATCGTGCACAAACAATTATGTTTCGAAATCAGTTTGTGTGCTGGTACGCAAGCAGTATTTTCATGAATTCCAGCTAATACGTATATGCTTCGTTGCAAGAATCTAGCACCATGGCGAACCTTGTGCTACTAGATCTCTTATTTCCAAATAGGCTGTTTTCTAAATACTATGCATAGAAAAAGCAATCAGAACTTGTATTATTTCAGCCCTCAAACTATTGCACAAAATCCTCCTCCCCCTCACCGTTTAGGTTTTGCTTCGTTGCATAGGTGTATAGAGGTTGTTTTGTCATGGTTTAATGTATGAAAAGTGATAAATCACGCACTATGACAAAAAGATAGGGTAAAATGAGGCCAAACCTCATGCTCTGCCACTACCATACATTCGCAACCACTTATTATATTTTTTATATTTTTTATGAGGAGTATTCCTATTTTTTCTCTATTTTCCTCAATTTTCTCTATTTTTTCAATAAAAAAATTGATATATTTTCAGATATGTGGCTCTTGATTCTTAGAACAGCAGAAATATAGATTTTATTAGCATTTTATCCCATGTGTATTGGTTTATCCCACACGAAAACACCAAAAATCCTAATTTTCTCATAAAAATCGTGTTTTACGAGTTTCTAAAAATTATTTCCAGCAAATTGACTTTATTTTTTTTGATTTTTTCACTATGCAAGCATAGAACAAACAATAAACATCATGTCCATCAATTTTCACTCCATAAGAATAACATTGGCTTAATCAAATATAAAAAAGAAGCAAATTTCCTTTGTAAAATAGAGTTACCGGTTTTTTCCTTCTTTGTGGGTTTTAAAATTTGATTCAGGACTGCTCTCAGCCCTCATTCAAGGCTCAGCCCTCTGGACAGCCAACTCTAGCCCTCCATCGATTCAGGAGTGATCCGGTACTATGCCGAACAAGCATTCACCACCCGATTCTCTTCTTGATTCTTCTCACATGAATTGCCTCTTTCAGGAGAGAGAAAGAGGAGAGAGAGAGAGAGAGAGAGAGAGAGAGAGAGAGAGAGAGAGAGAGAGAGAGAGAGAGAGAGAGAGAGAGAGAGAGAGAGAGTAAAACTGGACCTCAGCAAAACCGGACAGCCATCTTGTGCATGAAGCCAGGTGATAGAGAGCGTAAACAAGAGGAAGATCATGTATCTGATCAGTTGGGCGGAGGGGGGGGGTGTTTTGAAGCTCCATAGCCCCCCCCCCTTAATCAAATTGTCGTGCAGAGAAGGCGCCTTCATCCCGTTTTTTTCCGCGCTGAAAAAGCCCCCCTGGAAATCAATTTGGGGGGTGGAGACCCCAAAGGTCACACCCCCCCAAAACCATTAACTCCTTTTCACACTTGATTTTGTCCATTTGCCCGCGGTCTTTGGCCGGTCGTCCAGTGTTCAATTCGCAATCCGAAAAATCCTGCGCGTCTGCCTCGAAGTCCCCCACTGCGGAGCATCTCCTAGAGTCTCACACGATATTCAAAAAAATTATGAAAATTCCCCAACCGTCGCTCGGTGGGTCTTTAAAGCACTTTTGGGGTTTGCCGCTTAAAATCGTACTGATTGCAGGTGCCGCCTTCGACGAAGTCTATTTTTTCCCTGAAATTCAGATTTTTTGGCTATTTTTAAGTACTTCTTGGAGTCAAAAATCATTTCTCGTTGGCGACCACGGGATAGGGCATCTCAGCCCGTCGAATCCCACGCACAAATCTGCACATACACACAACCACAAAGAGCATCAAGATGATACAAAAAATAAGCAACAAAACACATCACAACTTTCACCCTACCCCCTAACAAAACCAAGGCATGAAATCCACAAGGAGTAGGCTTAGCAAAATCCAACAGAAAGCCCAAAGCTAGTCACTAACCGCCTGCTCCAACACAACCAAGCTTAAAAAAACTATCAAAGAGGTCATTCTGAGTGGTGGTCTACTCAACTAGGAGCTCCTAGTAGGCTAGGACTCCTATAACCTGATCAAGAAAGATTTTCTTTTAGTACATTAGCCTTTTAAGCATTTTTTTCCCATACTCGTGCATGCAAAAAGGAGGGAGCTCAATGTAGTGACCCAAGGAGAACAGGGCATTGGCCTCAGGTCTTGTCTTGGTACCCAAGAACCTACCAAGCCCTCGTAAGGTGACACTATTCATTTTTCTTGTTCAATCTTTCGTTCACTTTTATTTTCACTCCAACCTTCCTTCACATTCTTTTTCTTGCTAGATGCCACCCCTAGGAGGACAAGGGATCGGCCTTGGGGGCCTTGGGTCTGACTCATTCCTAGGAACCTTCCAGGCCTTCATAAGGCGATGGTCAACTGCTAAACTTTTTTTATGTCTTGCCTTTTCTGTTTAGAGGGGTTAGAACCCCTTTTTACACACCTCTGTATATAGGTTGTTTTTTTTTCCCCTTTCAAATATTCATGACTTTTCTTCAATAGATTAATTCTTTTTCTCTGGCAGGCTTATCTATCCGCCTCACAACTAACAGGAACTCCTAGAATGGCTACCTAGTAGTCTAGCAGAACATGGTCACTAAGACTACCTTCAGAGAGAAGTCTTTCAGTGCCTAACAATGCTTTGATAGGAGGTCACAACTACTCAGACCGCTGTCAGATATACTAAACCTAAACCTGGGACTTTATGCCTAAATTTCTGGTCCCCAACAAAGAAAAAGATCCCCCACAAGTACTTAGACATACATAGTGAAAGAGCAAGCTACTCATAAAGGATAAATACCACCTAGATGGACCACAAGAAGCGTCGTCGTTGCAATGGCTCCCCCAGGATCCATAGAATCTGTCAAGCACAGCACTAAAACAGAAAACCATTAAATGCACCCACACCAGACAGATTAATTGGCCCTCTTGGCCTTAAGAAATGATGCATTTCACTGCAAATAAAATTGGCTCTCTTGGCCTAAAGAAATTAGACATTATAATGCATATCCCCGTGGGAATAACCATGATAGACAACAATGCACACCATCCCAGGAAAATCAAGGGCACAAGCCCTAAACTAAATGCATTAAATTGTGACCCATCCCTCCTGCATAAATCGCAAGAGGTGTATGCATTATATGTCGTCTAACCAATCGATGGGTCCAAGATAATAAATGTAAATGAGTCTTGGCCACCCTCTGCATCACCCAAATCAACCACCGCCTGTCGTATAGAGCATGTTCTGATAGAACACCCCACAGTCGACCGGGTCCCATCTCATCGTCAATGGATGTTTTCGAACTAGGACTACAATTGAAGAAAAGGTCTTCTTCATAAGCAAAATTCGCTAATGAATCCGCAAATTGGTTCCAATTACGTGGAACCAGTTGAAAAGACACTCTTTGAAATTCATCAAGCAAGGCCATGGCAGTACGATGGTACATAGAGAGGATGGGATTTTGCATGGTGTAAGTCCCATTGAGTTGGTTTAAAACCAACTGAGAGCCCCCCTTTACTAACAACTGACGAACACTGCCCTTCTTAGCAATATTCAAGCCCATAATAAGAACTTTGTACTCCGCCATGTTGTTGGTAAATCTAGCCCTGAGAAAAATAGCTAACTTCATGACAACTCTACGTCAGGGATCTTGGATCACGACTCCTATGCTCCCTTTCTTGGTAGGACCCCTGGATGCCCCATCAAAGTACAATGTGTATGTCCAAAATGGGTTTATACAACCCGCCATCCTCTACTTGTAGTTATGATAATCAAAGTTCAGCATGTTCAAAGGATGAACTTTAGGCTCCATCCCACCCTCATCATTAAAGACTACAAGGACACTCATTAAAATCTACAGACAATGATGACAAAAAACCTTAATCTCCCAAATGAATGTCCCGTCGTCTTGCTCAGTTACTTTATAGCCTTTACTCCACCAGATGAGCTTTCCCTGATGATATCGCTGCTCTAAGTATGGGTGCTCCAAATAAGGGATCAGTTGACCCATCAACCCCTATCACTAGTTCCTTGCACATGTCTGATCAATCATGCATAGACCTGCAAGGCACTTATGTCATTAGCACAGTCAGAAATAATAAGGTTTGATCTTATTAAGATTAACCTTATTCTTAAACTCCACACCCTCAAGATCTGCCAATAATGCTGTGGATTTATTCTTCCCGATCTTGACAATCCTATAAGGACCGTCCCATTTGGGCTCTAGCTTTCCTGGAAATAATTCTCTATGCACATCATAGTATAACACTAGCTGTCCTTTCTTAAAAGTGTATTTCTTTGCTTTTAGGTCATGGAGCTGCTTCATCCGACGCTTGGTCACCTTCTGATGTAGCAAGCTCTGCAATTTAATCTCATCGAGGTGTGCCAGTGTCATAAAGCACTCTAAGAGGGCATCCCTGTCATCCAAAGAATGATTGATTGCAAATCTTATCATCGGCAACTCAATCTCTAGAGATAGGATGCACTCCTCTCCATATACTAACTTGAATGGGGTGTAACCAATAGCTCGTTTGAATGTCGTATTGTATGCCTACACTGCCACATATAACTTTTTGTCCCAATCTCGTTTCTTTTCCGATACTACCTTAGACAGAATGCCTACAAGCTGCTTGTTGGTACTCTCGACCTGCCCATTGGCTTGTGGGTTATAGGGGATTGTTTTATTGTGCTTGATGTGCCAAGCCTCAATTAGGCTTTTTATCACTTTGTTCAGAAATTGCATCCCCTGGTCCATTTCTTTTGGCGGAGCAAATCGACATACTATTTGCTCTAATAGGAAACTGGCGGTTTCCTTTGCATCGTCTTTCCGTGTTGCATGTACTTCTGACCACTTAGTAAAATAATCAGTCACTATGATAATATATCTTTTATGTGCAGTGGACAACGGAGTAATAGGGCCCACAAAGTTGATCCCCCACTTCTTGAACGGAAGGATCGCCATAATAGGAGTGAGTGGTCACTTCCTACTCTCTCCGCTATCATGTCGTTGGTAGATGTCGCATCTTTTAACGTGTTCAAATGCATCCTGGAAGATGGCTGGCCACCAATATCCCGCCCTCAAGGCTTTTTGCACAGTTAGCTGCCTAGCAAAATGACCTCCGCAAGCAGAGTCATGGCACTCTTCTAAGATGAAAGGGACCTCGTCAGGCATTATGCATCGGCGGTAGATATTGTCTACCCCTTGCTGATACAACGTGCTTGTGATTAGTGTGAATTTTAAAGCCTGTTGCTTGATCTTTTGCTTTTCTGACTTTGATAGACCAACTCCAGTCTCTCCCATTGACAAATAATGCGTTATTGCTGCATACCAGGAGGAAATAGATGCCATGTCAATCTTGAACAATGAGTCCCAGTCACTACCTTCAACCAGAGCTTCCTTTGGCTCCCCAAAGTCCACAATGCACTCTACGATACCCTACAACCTGGGTGGCTTTCTCTTAACCTCATAGTAAAACTCCTGCAAAGTGATTAACCACTTTGCCAAATGGTCATGCGATTATAGCTTATTCATTAGCAGTCGTAGCCCTTACACCTTCGTATAAAGGACAACCTTCTCATAAAGGATGTAGTGCCTGAACTTTTTAGCCGCAAAGACTATCGCAAGGCACAACTTTTCCATATAAGTATAATTAATTTTGGATACACCTAGCTTTCGACTGGCAAAAGCAATCGGGTGATACCACTTCTCTTTCCACATCTGCACTAAACAACAACTAATGCTATGCATGGTAGCTACTGAAAAGATATAAAAAATTTCGCCCCTCTTCACTGCTTTCAACACATGTGCTCTTGCGAATTCCTGCTTTACATCCTCGAAAGCCACCTTACAAGGGTCACTCCACATAAACAAACAGTTGAAATTTAATCGATTTGTCAATGGCAACGTTCTTTCTGCCAAAGCATTTATGAACCATTGATAATATCCAACTGATGACATAAAGCTATGAACTTCTTTGGGGGTGCGTGGAGGACTCATGGCGACTATAGCTTTGATCTTTTCAGGATCTGTCGCAATCCCTACTGAGCTAACTACATGGTCCAGCAGGAGCCCATAAGGTACGCCAAAAACACACTTCCTCGGATTGAGAGCTATGCAAAATTGTCTGCATCGCTCAAAACATTTTCATAAAAAAAATCAACTGCCTTTCTCTCACGGTGGCTGCCCCTAAATCGTCAATAAATACCTTCAGCTCCTCAGGGGAAATGTCACCAAAGGTCTTATCGGCAGTTCGTTGCCAAGAACCAGGCACATTGCATAGACCAAATGCCATCACATGATACGCAAAAGTCCCAAAGACTGTTATGAATGTCGTTTTGAGATTATCCTCTTTTGCAATCGCCATCTGATTATAGCCTGCAAAACAATCCATGAATGAATATATCTCCCTACCCGCCAATTGATTCAAAATTTGGTCGATAAAGGGCAGTGGGTAGTAATTCTTAACTGTTTGCTTATTCAACTCTCGAAAGTCCACACACAACTGGATTTGATTATTTTTCTTCTTCTTGATCACAACTAGTGAACACCATTCAATGTGCTGCACATGGAAGATCAAACCCGCTTTTCGTAATTTCTGTAACTCCTCGAACAGCCCATCCCGCAACTCAAATGGCATACGCTTGACTTTCTGTCGCACAGGACGGCTTCTTTCCTTCAATAGAATTGTATGGATAGTGAGGCTGGGAGGAATGTCTCTAAGTTCATCATAACTCCAAGCGAAAATATTGTAGAACTCTTGGATCAGAGTGACATAATCCTCCCGTTCCTTTGCACTAAGCATGGACCCTAGCTTTATTGGCCACTCATCGTTTGGCATATCAAGGTCTAGCTCGATAACATCTGCATCCCTTATTCTATCATGAGCTTCTAATGGCTCGTTCAACGTTACTTAATAGACGTCTTATGTGGTCGATCCCTCTTTGGATTCATCAGTCGACGACGTCTCACTTGTAGACACATCTTCCATTGTCTCTAACTCTGCAGAAGACATGGCAGCTCGCTCACTTTGAGATGATTCAGGATATGCATCGACTACCACACGTCTAGCACCTTTGCCAAATATCAATCTACCAGCAGGTATATCTACTTGACAGTTTGCTTGCAAAATCCAAGGTCAACCAAGCAATACTTAGTAACTCAAATGCCCTGCAAATCGGATTACCCTAAAGTCCAACAAGCATTCTACATTGGCAACTGTCGCATGGACTTTGGTAATGCAGCCCTCCGGCTGTCTCACACTATCGTCAGTCATTCTAAGGATTGTGGAGGCATCTTTTTGAATCGAAAGACCCAACCTCTCCATCAATTGAGAACTCATAATATTAACCAAGGATCTTGTGTCAACGATAGCATTATCCACTAGAATCCCATCAACATAGGCTGCAACCCTCGGGCAGTGCTTTTCGGCATGTTCAAACCAGTCATCCCCTACCCGCACTATTCCCAAGGGTTCTATGATATAACCCGTACGCAAGTTTTGTGATAATTCGCTAAAGCTCGCTTCTCGTGCCAAACCATCCGCTCTTTAGGACGTTGCATTGGCTTTATTGCCTCTTTTTTAATTCTTACATTCTTTCTCGACACCTCTTTATCTCTCTTGGCTTCAGCCTTACTGGCTTCAGAGGTCCCCCTTCCTTGTCAGGATTTAGAACTTGCATTCCTTTATCATCCTGTTTAGGGTTTTTGTCGACAGGTTTTACATTATCTTTGTTGCCTTCTCTATTTTTTTGGCCTCTTGTTACGACACGTAGGCTAGAAGCTTCAGTGCCATTAACTTGCACATCCTCAATGAGGCTTACCCCACTGCCACTGGCAGTTCTTTGATAGTAGCCTTACCCCTTTGGAGTATTTGTTTCGGCCCATCATCCTGCTGAAAATTGTTTCCTTACGCACGATGATTAACAGGCCCTGGTTGCCAACTGCCTTGCTAGAGGAAACTAATCTTACTCCAACATGTGGCTGCTAAATGGCCGGACTTCCTGCAAATGTCACACTTGACATTTGGGCAATTATGTGGATAATGTTGCCCACCACACTATTTGTAGATGAATCTAGAGGGTGCACCCTCTTCGGGGCGTCGACTTCCTATTAGATTCTATTGTTTCTTTAAGAAATTAACGTCAATGGCTATTTGCCGATATTGTTCAGAGATCATATCCGTGTAGTGCTTCATCATGTCCTTAACTTTGCTAAGGACATTTGTCGAACTCGACTCATAGCCTTGATTGTCTACCCATCAGTCTCTCACAATTTGATTAGGCATTCGTTGCATTGGTTGCTGACCCATAGGAACGACATTAGGGTTCATTGCTTGGCCTCCCACATTTGGAGGCATTTGACTAGCCATAGGCATAGTCACACTAGGTAGAGTTGGCAATAAAGGCACATTTGGCACCACGTTCCCTCTCCCGTTAGGGTTGGCCATCCCTATCCCTTGGCTTCCACTGCCATTGATCGGTTGCGAATTATTTCCCAACGCTAGACCCATATTGGGATTGGTTCGAGAAGCATAGGCCGCTTGCAATCGGGATTCTATTTTTTGCGCTCATCTAATGGCAGTGTCTATATCTGCCAAGGTGACACTACTCAATTGCACCTGGATGTTAAAATCAAGACCATGCAAGAAGTATTATAATTGGGCAGCAGGTGGGATAGGGATAGAGGCGTCCAATTTATGGAAAACCTCTTTGATCTTCTTGGCATATGCTCGTATATCTTCATGCGATTCTTGGCGTGTCAAATTTAACACGCGCAGCCAATATTGGCTACCCCTCTCAGGGGCAAACTCCCTTCAGAAGGCTTCATAACATAAGTCCACGGTGGTTATGTTTTTGATCTCAAGATCGTGATACCATATAGCTGCCCTTCCCTTTAGGGTCATGTTGAAGAACATCATTAGATGCCCTTCATCTTGGATGCAGTAGTTAAGCATCAGCTTTTGGAACTCCCTTATATGAAGCTCCGCATCCTCTTCCACTAACCCATTAAAATGGGTAGGGGGAAACCTAAGGTTGGCAAATCCGCCGTTCCCACAGGGATTGTGATAGGTTGTGCCATGGCAATGATCGGATTTGCTAATGGAATCGGGACAGGCAAAGCTGTCACACCACTCGAAGTGGGCAGATTAATCGGGAGGGGGGAAGTACTAGAACTTCCACCTCTCCTGATGGACTTTGATTTAGGCCGAGGTTACTAAGACCCCGCCCTTGAATAGGTTCAGGACTACTCCTTTTAGGAGAATAACGCTTATTAATTTCGGCCTTCCATTTAGCCCCCTCGGCACTCTCGTGTTTTTGGAGTTCGGCTTGACGGATCTCTTCAAAGGACATCAACTAACAAGTAGGTCCCAAGAGACCCTAGATTCAAAAGCCACCACTTTTTCGTTGCAAGAATCTAGCACCAAGACAAACCTTGTGCTACTAGATCCCTTATTTCCAAATAGGCTATTTCCTAAATGCTATGCATAGAAAAAGCAATCGGAATTTGTATTATTTCAGCCCTCAAACTATTGCACAAAATCCTCCTTCCCCTCACCGTTTAGGTTTTACTTCGTTGCATAGGTGTATAGAGGTTGTTTTGTCATGGTTTAATGTATGAAAAGCAATAAATCATGCACTGTGACAAAAAGATAGGGCAAACTGAGGCCAAACCTCATGCTCTGCCACTACTATACATTCACAATCACTTATTATATTTTTCCTTATTTTTTACGAGTCGTATTCCTATTTTTTCTCTATTTTCCCCCATTTTTCTATAAATTTCTCTATTTTTCCAATTATATTTTCAGGGATGTGGCTCTTGATTCTTAGAACAACAGAAAAATAGATTTTATTGGCATTTTATCCCACCCGAAAACACCAAAAACCCCATTTTTCTCATAAAAACCGTGTTTTATCAAATTGTAAAAATTATTTCTAGCATTTTGACTTTATGTTTTCTGATTTTTTCACTATGCGAGCATAGAAAAAACAGTAAACATCATGTCTACCAATTTTCACTCCATAAGAACAACATTGGCTCAATCAAATATAAAAAAGAAGCAATTTTCCTTTGTAAAATAGAGTTATCGTTTTTTTCCTTCTTTGCGGGTTTTAAAATTTGATTTGGGATTGTAGATCAGCCCTCATTCAAGGCTCAACCCACCTCCGCACAGCCAATTCTAGCCCTCCATTGATTCGGGAGTGATCCAGTACCATGCCAAACAAGCGTTCACCACCCGATTCTCTTCTTGATTCTTTCTGCATGAATTGCCTCTTTCAAGAGAGAGAAAGACTAAAATTGGAACTCAGCAATCGGGCAGCCATCTCCCGTGCGAAGCCAGGTGATAGAGAGTGTAGACAAGAGGAAGATCATGTATCTGATCAGTTGGGGGAGTGCTTTGAAGCTCCATAGCCCCCCCCTTAGTCAAATCGTCGTGTAGAGAAGGCACCTTCATCCCATTTTTTTCGGTGCTGAAAACCCCCCCCCCCCCCCCCCCCAACACATGCACACACAAAAAATGGATTTGGGGGGTGGAGACCCCAAAGGTCACACCCCCCCAAAACCATTAAGTCCTTTTCACACTTGATTTTGTCCATTTGCATGGTCTTTGGCCATCCGGTGTTCGATTCGCAATCCAAAAAATCCTGTGCATCCATCTCGAAGTCCCCCATTGTCGAGCATCTCCGAGAGTCTCATACGACCGTCGAAAAAATTATGAAAATTCCCCAACCATCGCTTGGTGGGTCTTTAAAGCACTTTTTGGGCTTGCCGCTTAAAAATTATGAAAATTCCCCAACCGTGCTTGGTGGGTCTTTAAAGCACTTTTTGGGCTTGCCGCTTAAAATTGTACTGATTGTAGTTGCCACCTTTGACAAAGTTTATTTTTCTCTTGAAATTTGGATTTTTTGGCTATTTTTAAGCACTTCTCGGAGTCAAAAATCATATGTCATTCATCTTGAGTTCATTGCCTATAATCTCCCTCTCCATAGATTCAACAGTTGGTGCATTTTGATTGCATTTAGTTTTTGGTATGAACGAAGGTCCACGTTTCTTATTCACCTTGTAACTAACAAGACCATTTTGATGTTAACAGACTTGTATCCATCAAGCTTCTAGGAGTGGCAACTAGTAGAATGTATGGTAGATGTTCTAGATGTCATCCATGGCTCTGTTGGCAAAGAGCTTTACAAGAGGAGGACCAAGGCGGCACTAACTGAGAGGGGCATATTCTTTTATGACCATTTTTACATACTACCTCCCTGTAGTGGGGAATGGGAAGCCTTGTCCAGCCTTCCGCTTCTAGATTTCAAGAGTAGAGAGTGGCCATTACTAGACTCTAGAATAAGCGAGCTTTATAGGTGCAAATTTTTTCACAAGGTGCAAAAATGCCTAAAGCCCAACATTTCAAGTAGGCAAAGCAAAATATCCACTTTTATGCCTATAGCCATTTTTGTGGACTACTCTAGCATTGAAAGTTTGGACCTCAAGAACCATGTTCCTAAAATGAAGCACCCAGATATAGACAATACCCTAGAGTTTGCGGATGCAAGTTGGGATACAAAGGTACAAGAAGGAACCACCTGCAAGGTGCAACTAGATTCTAATGTCAGCAAGTATATGATTGCCACTCAAAACTTCATTATGACATTTTTATATAGAAGATGGCACCATATTTGTTAAAACTAATGCCATTAGACCAAGACATGAGGGAGTTTTTTGAGAATTCATTACAAGATATTGATGTTTGGTTGGATGGTGAACTTTTGATAAATTCGAAGGTAGGGTCAATGTGTACATTACAACAATCGAGGATGGACTTGCACAATGAAGACATCCAACATCCTACTTCGTTTAGCTTCTATGTTGATGTTAAAAAGGTGCATTGTTATTTGCATTGTTTATCTTGTTTCACATTCACATGATCAAAGGAATTGTTTGCATCACATTATCACTAACTAATCTCTCGACGTCTACCAAGTTCCAATAAGAAAAGAAAAGAGCTTCACATGTAAAGAGATAACAAACAGTGTTGTGTATTTGCGTTGCTATTTTAGTAGCACTCTAGAGCTACCTCTGAGGACTGCACAGTTATAGGACAACATGTGCCTACTTGCAAAATTCAAGAAAATACGCCTAAAATCAAGGCTTGGAATGTAAAAGAAAGATACATGTCATCATCACCTAAGAAGTCCATCTACACTTAGCAATCACAAAATGAAGCTCGCCTCACTCCTATAAAGAGATACAACTACTACAACAACAATGATAAAGATAGACATAGACATAGAGTGAGAACACAAAAATAGAATAGAAGTTGTACAAACATAAAGTAGAATAGGTTGAAGTTTAAGCATCACAATTAACATTTGGATAGCACATTCCCTAGCTCTCAACACTTATTTTGTATTTTGGAATCATTACGTACTTTTGTCCAAGACTATCTTTACTGGTGGTTTTCAATGTTCTTCCTAGGATACCAAAATTGGTAGTTTTTGGTACTTAATACCATTACTATCGGTCTCACTGTAGCATTATTAGTAGTCTTGGTACTTTTGAGTACAAAATTTGGTTGTCCCATAATTCTCTTCTGGGCATTTGGGTCCTTTTTGTACATGATAAATAATTTCATAAATGCAGGTTCCTTATGCCTCATTTGAGTATCTTTCATATCAATGTGTACTGGTATACTTTTTGGGCCGTGAGAAAATCACATTAGAGCTAACTATAGTTGAGAATGGCACTGAATTTGAGTAGCCTACACTTGGAGTTCATGACCAAGTGATATGGGGGCTGTCACCCCAGGGAGGTACCTCTCTCGCTCGGTGATGATCCATATGGCATTCAATGCACACGAGGGTGAATACTAAGTGAAGTGGGGGCCCTTTGGCCTAGGGAGGAGCCTCCTTTGCTTGGTGGTGACCCTTTTCTCCCCCTTCCCCCCCCCCAACCCCCCACCCTCATTTTTGCATTTTCATTCCCATTTACAAAGAGGTGAATGAGCATTGAAAAATTACAACATAGCCTTGAAGGCCAAATTCAAGGGTCTCCTCAAGGGTAGGCTCAAATCTTTGAGAGCTAGTTCAGCTGTGAGGACAGCTTGGTTGCACACTTTGAGGGTAGAGAGGTTGTCGTTGGGATGGGTGGCGAGGTTGTGGCTGGGGCTGGAAGGTTTGATGTGCCTCCTCCATATCACACCAAAGAGCTTTCAATCTCTGCGGTTCTCTCTCCACCACTTGTGACTTGCTCTCTATAGCTTCTCTCGATTTAGCCCATTGACCAACATCTTCCATGGTGGCCTCATGACCTCGTATGGCATCATCCACCTCTTGGAGAGCCCTCATTTGCTCTTGCTTCTACTTGTGCCTCTCATATGAATTCTCTATCCCTATCTTTGTCTCTCTCTCACTCACTCATCTCTCCGTAGCACCTCCTCCCTGTGGCACTCAGCAATTGCAAATACAAAAAATAGAATGGCGCTAACTGCTAACTTTGAATTTCTTGACTTCAAACTCCAAGTAGCTCCCTATATCAATATCTTGTGCCAAAGAAGAAATTACAAACTACGAGCTTTGACTAGTAAAACATGCTTGCATAATAAAAACCACTCACATTTGGAATACCATATATAACCTCCAGAAGGAGAAACATGTTGAGGCACGTCCTCCATCCATAGCTAATGTCTCGAGGGCCCTACTATGGGACCCACACAATCTTTGTAGTCAAATTTCATAGAAGGATTGTTACAAAAAGAATGCCCTCCATGCAAGCCACTAGTTTGCACCCAACCCTAAAAACATAGGTGAAGTTAGTTTAGGGACAACACCTTCAAAGAGCATGAGCTAAATCTCAAAGCGAGATGTAGATACTTATTATTGTGGTAGCCCCCCCTCCCAGTAGTATTTGTAAAATAATAATCGAACACTTACTACGGATGGTACAAAATGAAAACAACTTGCACATTATCGGTAGACATGTAACTCCACTACAAAGCGTCCATCCATGAGACATCATTATCTTGTAGAGGAACTAACAGTAGAGCAGATCAAGACAATATATAGATCTCTGGACCTCTAGTGGCAGAAATTATATTACATAGCTATCAAATGTAAGAGGCATGAAAAAATATTATTTAGGCAACATATCAATGAGATCAAGGATTGAGATGCTCAAAAAAAAAAGTGAAAACTTACTATTGGAGGTCAAGGAGGATGGAGTTGGTCAACTCCTCATCATTGGGATGAGCAAGTACTCCAATGTCAACAACATCTAGCTCCACAACCTGCGGCTCCCCTCTCAAGGGTACACCTACCCGAGTGGGGGTTGCTACCTTCATCTCCGTCGCGCTCATTATCAAGGGCAAGCTCATTCTTTGTCAAAATTGTGGATATCGAGGAGCTAAGATGGAGGAAAAGGTGCAAAAATGTGAGGGAGAGGAGAGGGATTGTTGCAAGTTGGGGCCTTGCATTGGTTGAGGATGATTGTACGAGGTGGGGCTTGGCTCGGGGGGGGGGGGGGGCTTGGTCTGAAGGGGCTCATCCTTGAGGGGCTTGTCATGGAGGGGCTTTGCTTCAAGGGGATCATCCTTGAGGGGCTTGGCCTAAAGGGGCTCATCCTTGGGGGGCTCGATGTGGCGGGGCTTGTCCTTGAGGGGCTCATCATGGAGGGGCTTGTCCTAGAGGGTGTGGAGGGACTTGGGGGGTGGTGGGGTTGGGGCTCGTGGGCTTGGAGGGGCTTAGCATGATGGGGCTCTATATGGAGGGGATCCACTTGGAGGGCCATAGCCTTGGCTTGGAGGGGCTCGTCTTGGAGGGCCTTGAGGGGGGGACCTGGAGGGGCTCAAAGTGGTGGGTTTTGTCCTCAAGGGCATAAGGTTGGGGCTAATCTTGGAAGGCCTAGAAGGGCTCATCCTAGGGGCTCAACATTATGGGAATCGTGGTGGTGGGGTAAGGCTTAGAGGCACTCAGACTGGTGGGATTACATTCTGATCTTGGCCACCTATTGGGCAGCTCCTCATGCTCTCTGTGAGCATATATCCTTCTCATTTGAGATGGGGGATCTTGGCTTGGTTTGTTAATCGGGATGGCAAGAATTTTCCACATACACTAGTCTAGGATATCAACATGATTTAATAGTTTGTCATACCGTAGTTGCAAGTGGAACATGCTATGGAAATATTTTGGCATGAAAATCACCTTGTGAGCATGAGATGCAAGAAAATATGCATCCTCAAAGAAATCCACAAGGAAGTCCTTTGCAATCACCTGAAGAGATAGAATTGTAGACACGCTTCATCTCATGTCCATGCCCCATTCCTCTAAGATTTCGTGAACCAACCTTTGGAAGTGCATGCATGGTATTGTAGGATGCATGTGATTTTCTATCTTATGTAGCTCTCCAAGCACTTCTTGATAATGAGCATAGTATATTATGTGCCTTTAGCAAGATGGGGGGCATTAGGTTTGAATCAAAGACCAAAGAGAGTCACTACCAAGCGACATAGGGTACTTGGTGTTGACTCTCAAAGACAATAATACGGGATGAGGGCAACCACTAAGCCATATAGGCTTTCTCTTGCAATGGATAGCCACACACTACTTGGTGGTGACCCTCGAAGAAATTAACACGAGATGAGGGTCACCACCAAGAGATGGAGGTTTTCCCTGGCAGTGGTTAACCACCATGTACCGCTTGGTGGCGACCCTCAAAGACAATTACACTGGACGAGGGTCACCACCAAGACATAGAGGCTTCCCCTCATTGAGGGTGGCTATGCACAACTTGGTGGTGACCTTGAAGACATGGAACATGGGTGACCACTGAGTGAGGGAGGCTTCTCTTGGCCATGGGTTATGAGGCTTCCATTGGCAATGGTTAGCCATGCAATGCTTGGTGGGGACCGTTGGAGTAAAACACGAGCAAGGGAGGTAGTATGTGGCAAATGGATTGCCACAGATCACTTAGTGATGACCCTAAAAGATTGTCCACCAAAGCAAAACCCTAGTGCGAGGGCCATTGCCATGGGGGGGGAGCTCAAATATTGGTGGTGACCCTTGAAGACAATAACATGGGATGAGGGTCACCATCGAGTGATGGAGGCTTTCCTTGGTAGTGAGTAGCCATGCACCACTTCGTGGTGTTCCTTAGAGACAATTATATTAGACGAGGGCCACCACCAAGCCATAGAGGCTTCCCCTCCTCGAGGGTGGCTACATAGCTTAGTGGTGACCTTGAAGACATGGAACGTGGGCCACCATTGAGTGAGGGAGGCTTATCTTTGCCATGGGTTGTGAGGCTTCCACTGGCAATGGTTAGCCTTGCACCACTTGGTGGGGATTGTTGGAGTAAAAAAAAAGGGACAAGGGCCACCACCAATGAGCGAGGAAGGCAGCATGTGGCAAATGGGTTACCACAAATCACTCGGTGGTGACCGTGAAAGACCATCCACCAAAGTGAAACCCTGGTGTGAGGATCATCACCATGGGCGAAAAAATCTCAAATATGTAGTGCTCAAGGATGTTTATTGGAAACATTACACGACCTTACTGGCCAATACATCATGATGGAGTTGGCATTGGGGCAAAATCTTTATTTGGCAGCGAATTCTCAGTGTAGATGTGGGTTAGAGATACATTTCTTTTGAGGGTAGGCTCAAGAAATATCTAGCTAGGTGATAGGTAGAGTAGAGGACCAAGTAAAGACGAGAGTAAGAAATTTGCAAAATGTGTGCAACATCTAGTTTGGAGGAACTATTGCAGTAATAACTAGTTTACAATGTGAGGATTGAGTATTTTGCATTAACCTATTAAGGGTATGGGAATTAAGTACTGAGTGCTTTTGCATTAATATGCTATATTTTTTAAACTTTGTTTTGGATAGGTCCCTATTGGGATATGATACATGGTACATGGCGCTGCACTAGCACATGTGCTTATTTCTAGGGGTTCAATAAAAAGTAAGAGTAAAGTATTGTTGAGACTGAGAACAATTGTATATTGGTGCGCAGATCGGTCGCTGTATGCTCACGTAGTGAATCCCGGAAGGTCCCCAAGAACAATGAACTCTACCTTTTTGCACAAAAAACAATGTAAAAAGCTTGAATGACAAGAAGCAAGAGACCAATTGGGTTCAATCTCCCCCCATGCCTTGTGTGAGCGCTTCACAAAGCATGTATTTTATGTATATTTCCCATCTTCATGCTCAATAATAGCCCAATTTACAAAAATATGACAAGATTTTAGCTTTTGAGTTTGCTTTCTACAAAAATAGGAAATAAAGCTAATGGACGGTGCCCATAGATTCTGGCACGCCCAATCTTAATGTCCAAATAGAAATAACATATCCGTGCGCATAGGTGCATACAGAATAATAATCAATAATCAATGCCTCAATAGACATAACAAAATATAGGCGTGGCACCTATCAAAATATAATCCAAAGGTCGAATACTCGCTAGACTCCAATGCTTTCCTCCGCCGCTGCTGCTATCTCTATACATCAACTGAAGCATTCACAATTGTTAGTAAAATAATACAATTAAACCGACAAAAGTGAATACCTAGCAGTCTTTAGCTACATAAATAAATCAACTGGTTAGAAATAAATCCTAACCTTAATTTATTACGAGTGCGCACTCTAAACTCATAAACGTTTATTAATTTAATATGCATTTTGCGGAATCACCCGCTATGGAATCACCCATGTACACACTAAATTAATGAAACGCCCAAAAAGGATAGGCGTCCCCATCAACTTCTCGCACAAAGAATCCACTTTGTGTATGAGCCCCGGTCATCTAAGTTTACGGAATCCACCGTAAAACCTCACGGAATCCACCGTGGCATATGCCTCCTGGCATCATATATATTCAGGCCATTTATTCCCACTCTTTTTTGATCGATTTGGGCCATTGATCCTCATGGAGATGGTGTTGTGGTCCATCATCATTAGTGAGAAAAAGGGAGATAGAAATTAGAATCCTAAAAATGGGTGCCCCTATCATTATGGGTCTATTGTTTGAAGAGCTACCATTGAGCATATATGTGTGAATAATTCATGGTTTAGAATGTGCCTTACACTCGTGCTTTCTTGATCCCCTTCAATCAAACATGCTCTCTTGCATTTAGTGTATTTTCTCTCATCTTGCTCCTTCTTCAAGTCTACTTGATTGCCCTTGCTCCCTTGATGTGGTAAATCAAGGATCCAAACGATCTAGTGATGGACATCGGCTCTTGTGCAAGGTGCCATCCAACAACGTAGTAGGTGTGGGCAAATACTGACTTTGTGCTATTTCTAATTTAGTGAGCAGAAAGTGAGAGGGGCCTCCACAAAGTGGCGACTCATCTTATTATTCTCTATTGGCTATGAAGTCCTCGTAGGCCTTCAACAGAGTGTGGGTCACCACCAAGCAAGGGAGGCTTCTCCCTAGGCTAAAGAGCTCCCACATCAATTGGTTTTGATATTCTCTCCACTCAAATGTAGTATGTGTCACCATTGAGTGAGGGAGACTCCTCATTGAGACAACGGGCAAAGAGTGTCACTTGGTGTTAACCTTCATGTGCACTTGAACATAGTATGGGTCACCATCAAGCAAAGGAGGCTTCTCCTTAGGCTTAAGAGCTCCCATATTGCTTGGTTTTGACCCTCGTGTGCATTCAAAGCTATATGGGTCGCATGGATCACCACCAAGCAATGGAGGCTTCTCCCTAGGTTTAAGAGCTCCCACATCACTTTGGTGTTGACCCTCCTATGCACTCCAATGCCACATGGTTTTCATGGGTCATCATCGAGCAAGAGAGGTTTCTCCTTAGGCTTAAAAGCTTCCATATTTCTTGGTTTTGATGTTCATGTGCACTGAACATAGTGTGGGCCATTGTCAAGCAAACGAGGCTTCTCCCTAGTCTTAAGAGCTCCACATCAATTGATTTTGACCCTCGTGTGCACTTGAATGCAACATGGGTCACCAAGAATAAGCAAAAGAGGCTTCTCCCTAGGCATAAGACCTTCCACATCACTTTGTTTTGACCCTTGTGTGCACTAAATGCTATATGGGTCACCATTGAGCGAGGGAGGATTCTCCCTAGGGTTAAGAGCTCCCAAATTGCTTGGTTTTGACTCTCGTGTATATTGAATGCTATATGGATCATCACAAAGTAAGGGAGCCTTTTCCCTAGGCCTATAGATCCCTATATCACTTGGTGTTGACCCTCATGTGTATTGAATGTTATATGTGTCACCACCATAGAGTGAGGGAGCCTTCTCCTTGGGCTTAAGGGTATCCATATCACTTGGTGTTGACCCTTGTATGTATTGAGCACTGTATGGGTCACCATAGAGTGAGAGAGCCTTCTCCGTAGGCTTAAAGGCACCCACATCATGATCCTCGTGTGTACTTGAACATAGTATGGATTACCACCAAGTGTAGGATGCTTTTCCTGGGTGTAAGACCTCCCACATTGCTTGGTGTTGACCCTCGTGTGCACTTGAATGCCATATGGGTCACCATCAAACAAGGGAGGAAGGTTTTATCTAGGGTTAAGAGCTCCCACATCACTTGGTTTTGTCCCTCGTGTGCACTGAATGCCATATGGGTCAGCATAGAGAAAGGAAGTCTTCTCCCTAGGCTTTTGAACCCCCACATCACTTGGTGTTGACTTGTGTATATAGTGAACAGTGTATGGAACACCATAGAGAGAGGGAGCCTTCTCCTTAGACTTAAGGATCCCCACATCACTTAGTGTGTTGTGTGCACTTAAACATAGTATGGATCACCCTAGAGTAGAGGAGGCTTCTCCCTAGGTCTAAGACCTCCCACATGACTTGGTTTTTTCCCTCATGTACATTGAATACTGTATGGGTCACCACAAAGCAAGGGAGCCTTCTCCCTAGGCTTAAGGTCCCCACATTGCTTGGTGTTGACCCTCGTGTACACTTGAATACCATATGGATCATATGGGTCACCACCAAAAGTGAAGGATGCTTCTTGGTATTGTGTGTAAGACCTCCCACATTACTTGGTTTTGACCCTCGCGTGCACTTAATGCAGTTTGGGTCACCACCGATCAAAGCAGGCTTCTCTCTAAGCATGAGACCTCCCACATCCCTTGGATTTGACCCTTGTGTGCACAAGAAAAGGAGGCTTCTCTTAGGCATAAAACCTCCCCACATTGCTTGGTTTTGACCCTTGTGTGCATTGAATGCCATATGGGTCACATGGGTCACCAACAAGCGAGGGAGGCTTTTCCTTAGGCTTGAGAGCTCCCATATTGCTTGATGTTGATCCTCACGTGCATCGAATGCCATATGGGTCACCATCAAGTGAGGGAGGCCCCTCATTGGGGAATTACGCAATCAACATCACTTAGTGTTGACCTTTATGTGCACTTGAATGCACTATGGTTCACCACCAAGTGAGGGCGGCTTGTTTTAAAGTAATTTTTTGGCTTGGAGAATCAATCATTTTCTACTTTTGGATTTTGTATTGGGCATAGGAAACAAGATGATCTTGAGTTAGCATTTGAGGAGATGACATGGAGAATACCCTAGATGAAAAGCTATATGTATTCCTCTACCATGCTGGTGCTTACTCTCGTGCTCTCAAGTTCGTGCATGTTCAAGTTGCTACTTCCTATTGAGAAATTATTAGGCTCATTTGGTAATGTGATGGTTGAGAAAATGGATGAATACCAAAGAATCACGTCATCTAGTATGGTGAACGTTGATGTAGAGGAATATTCTCACGTGGAGGAGTTTGTGACCCAACAAAGTTGCTAAGATAAAGTTAGCTAGGGTGCTAGATAGATTACCTACCAGTGCATGCGGGGGCATAGATGATTGCCCAATACACTCAAAGAGTTGTCTACTACATTCTTCCTTTGCATTCCTTTTCTACTTGCATCTCCTACTGGATGGAAACCGCTTGTAAGGGACTTCGCAAGCATTGTACACTAGTGATAAGAGACAATCTACTACTACTAATAGAGAGGTTGAAGAGGTAGAGGAGATTCCAACCTTTGATACAGAGGAGGAGACAACGGATGCTGCTTAGCAAAGGCAAAGTTTTGATAGAGCCCTAGTTATGATCCTTGCTGACCTAGAGGATGCACTACTGCTTGATTTATATGCAGAGGAAGGAGACATGCCTTTGTCTGCCCACATTTATGATGTTAGATGACCAAGACTATGTGTCACTGGGCCAAAATTATGAGTTCACTAGACATCTGCGAGGATTACAATCTCACTACCTTGGCCCAGTTTAGTGAGGCTTACTGGGCAGTGGATGACATAGATTTGCCTTTCTTGGCTGACATTGCGATCAGAGATGCAAAATGTACGTTAGGTGAGGAGATCCTCTAAAGGCTTGAAGCAAAGGCTAAGGCCTAGAATTAGTAGCAATGGCCTATTGAAGAGAAAAGACATGCAATAATGCAAAGGTTCAACATAGCAAACATGGGACAACATGAAATGTCAGCGCGCCCAAGAATCAAGGGGTGGCAAATCCCTTTGTGGATGTCACGTTTGCTTAAAAGGGATGAAATCAATGGGTATTTAGTTGATGTGCTCTTCTTATTCTTGGTCTACAATGGTTCATGGCTTCTTTCTAAGAATGTATATTTGCAAGAAAGTGCTAGTTCACAACAATGAATTCCTTACATGAGCACGGGTTTCAAGGACATCGGTTGCCAACAACTCCAAGACAACATGTGGCTCTCTCACAATACATTGGTAAATTGGATCATACAAAGGTACATAAGTGCAAATACACTTTGAAGCAACATATTATAGAGACAGATTGTGTATTGGTTTGAATAAATGATTTTGATGTTATATATTATACTTTTTCATAGTGAATATTCTCCAGACAATGCAAGGCCCTCCATTTTTATGCTCAAGGTACTGACCATGTTTTGTGGAGGATATGCTCTTCTCCAAAGAATGTAGAGAAAATAATTTTGGTTGATAAATGACATGCATTGCGGGTGTTTAGCATTGGATATGGATAACCAACCTTTGAGGGCCCCTTACTATGTATCATATGCTACTCATGCCATTGTAGCAGGGGTCCAGGAACTAGGTGACTTACATCGTTATGCAAAAGGAGAATTCTTACAGTGGTTGAAGTGCAAGGTTTCTATAGAGCCTACCCCTCCAAGAGTACTGGGGTATAGAGTCACTCCCTTCAACGGAGCCAATCCCACTTATACAGTTGCCAACCTTGGGTGATGAGGCTGAGGAAATTGCCGGCAAAGAAGATGAAACCGTCCCCTTTGAGCCCACGTAGTGAGGAATGAATGCCTACTTATGTACTCCTTGAGCCCCATCTATGGCCTTGTCTCTCCCTGAAGGCTAGCCATTGTAAAATTTTTTCATTTTCACATGAGTTATTGTATGCTTATTGTCTCTTTTTTTTCAATCTTTTTAAAAGAAAGAGCAATGCCAAGTTTTGGCATGTTCTTTTTGCTTCTTCTAGCCTCGTTTTGTGCCAATTTAATATGTAAAACCAATAGAAAACTTCTAGTAGGCTGTTTGTCTTTTGTGCACCACCACCGTGTCTTGTATGCTTAAAGTATTAGGTGCTTTCTAGGTAATGGGATGTTGTAGATAGTAAAAGAGATGGAATTAGTAAGTGCTAAGTAGTAAGCCCAAGGCACCCTGAAGCTCCATATATGAAGTTTGAAAAAACTCAAGTGCTATTTACTTGATTGTGAGTTCATTTCAATGAGTTATCTCTGCCATTTAGTTATCATCGACCTTGAATGGAGTGTTGGCATCTCATTCCTAGAGAAGGTTAGAACTAAGAAAAATGGGCCCCTACATCAACAATGAGGAAAGCCCCCATTTCGCATGGTAGTGATCTCTTTTCATCATCTACCTTGAAGTCAGTGAGTTGCTGTGTTGGGCCCCTCATTTCTAGGGAGGGTAACTACTAAGCAACAAAAGAAGCACCTCCCTCAGAGAGGAAGGGCCCCATATCGCTTGGTAGTTCCCCCTTTTGTAGGTGTCAATGAAGCATCATATTTCCTTTCTCTTTTGCTTGGATTTTTTTAAAAATCGCAGGAGCTTCCTTACCATAAAGTGCATGAGATTGTTTTCTCCCAAGGCATCCTTCATGGAGGTTTTGAATTTGTTGAAGGCTGGGAGATCCTCAATGGACCATGGTCTTTTGTCACAATATAGGAACATTGTGTCCAATGCCTCCTAGACTTTGGCCTTCCTATTCGTTGCTCTTCCATCATCCCTATGGCTTTTGACTACATTGTGTAGTGCTTTCCATTGGTTGTGATAAATGCAAGGATAACATTTTTGTACTTGCCATGGAAGCCCAAAAACCTTCTTGCCTTAACCCAACCTATCGAGGGTTTCTAGGGAGCACTATTTCAATTTTTGGATCTTTAAGGATTTGCCTTGATCATAACATTCCCACTGTGGAGGCCAATGTCTAACAAAACCCTCTCAATAGCCCTAATAGCACTATCCCTGGCATTTTGGGGTTGTAATTTTCATGCAAATCCAATGTATAGATGCACAATTTTCTCAACTATTTTGCACAAGGCATGCAATGTGCACATGTAAATGTTTGTGTTTGTTAAAGGGTCATCTAGAATGGCTTGAAATTTTGGATCTTTGGTGTGTCTATCAAGCACCCTATTCCAACTAGCAATATTGCACTCCTTAGCCATGGCCATGTAGTAAATGGAAGGACTCTTAGCATAGCACCTTTTAACACATTATACATGCACTTTAGTGTCTTTAAATTTATGGCCATGTGCCACTCCACTTTATATTGTCCAAATCCTTTGATACTTAGTAGTTCCTCCCCTGATAGTTGAGCACTTCGGGTGTAGAAGTTCCTTAAAATACCTAGTTCAACATGTTTAAATATTTTGTGTCAACTTGAAATGCTCTCAACCACTAGATATCTTTCTCTAATTGCACGTTGAAGTGGACTTAGTCCTCAGAGCCTTCACCCCCCTTGTGTGGCTGAAGAGCTTGTTTATCAAGGTGATAGAAACTCCATTTTCTTGCCCTTCCCAATATCCCATTTGCATTTGCATGGTCTAGCATGTAAAACCTAATCATTTCTCTTTACAACATCCTTAGGTCAAAGAATATGTTGTTATATCTACCGTAGTTTGGTAGTCTCTTTTTTCCAAGTTAGCTATCTATGATGTGAAATGGCTCGCAAGGACTTCCAAGACTTGTTGGTTGATGTTGCATCTTGTTTGTTGAATTGAAGATGGATTTGGAAGCAAAGACCCCTTGACTCTTTTCTTCTTCAATGTCTCTTGCATAACTTTGAAGAGTTGGTTATAGCTTTGTCTACTAATCCCCACCTTGTCTAGGGTGCCTTGGATGTCCTCTTTATCCAAGCAAGAACCTTATAGAAACTTTTCAACACATTGCTCCTTGGCTTTCTTAAATCTCTTCTCGATCAACATGCTCCTTGTATCTTTGGGAGGAATGATGTTGATGTAGGCTTCTAATGCTTTCTCCACTTTCCTCGTTGCCTTGTCCACATGGAGAATGGCCTTGTCGATTACAACAACCATGTCATGCGTATGAGAGTGGATTCATAACACATTCAAAGAATGACCACTTACTTCGGACTTGACACCCCCTCCCAACATAGAGTATAATAATACAAGTAGTTTAGGGCGAGTGACCAACTGTTACTGTATTGCTATTATTCTTCTCTTGCAATCTCTGCTTACAAGCTTGAGAGTCTTGATGGTCTTCAATGTCAAGATGCGGATCTAGAGCATGGCTATGGCGGCTTGTAGACATAGACTGAACTCATGATGACATTGACCAAGGATTGAGGACCAACTGTTACACAAGTGAATTAGGTTCCAAGATGGAAGCTTGGACTCATAAAGACATTCTTGTGTAGGGAGACAATGACATAGATACTTGACAGAAAGAGACAAGTACTATTGCATTATCATATTGTGTGTAAGCACATCATTTTATGGAGTAGCTTGGTAGCACTTTACATCCATTGTGCATATGGGTTTTTGTCTCTCTTCCTAGAATAAATTGCATCTTCCTAGCCTAGTTGTTCCATACAAAGGGGCATACATAAGGTGTGATTGACAGATTCTCAACACCCCTCTTCAATCACAGCTGTGAAAAGCACTAAGTGTACATAGGCTGTCATGAGTAGAATCTTGCTAAGTGTGGGCATGCCACAAACAGGTGAAGTATCCAGAGGCTCTCGCAGAAAAGGCTAAGTGTGGGTAGCACCCAAACATGGTAGACATCCAAGGGCTCATTAAGTGTGTAGAGGCTGTTATGCATAGGCTACATGAGGAGTTTACAAAGCTTATGAAAGGAACATTAAGGCAGTTACAATGCTTAAAAAAAAAATAGAAAATGAGAGACAAGGACCAATAGTTCCTTGTGGTATTTTTCAACATAAACATTCTCTTTGTCAACATGGAAAATCTTCTTGTCTTTCATCTTTGGTTCTTCTTCTTCAGTTTTGAATGATGTGGTCTTTTGGTCTTCATGTTTATGGTGGACTTTGCTTGTACCGATCTTCATGTTCATGTCTATGTCCCCCTCAAGCAAAGACATTATCATCTTGGAGTTTTGCACGATGACCGAAGCAGCTAGAGTGTCTTCAAATGGAAACATGGATGGAACTTGAATGCTCACAACTCCCATTTTTCCCTGCATCAATGGAGTTGCGGAGATGACATAAACATGCATAACAGCCCTTTGTTCGAGGTAAAAGCACATGATTTGACTTGGGCAAGCCATTCTCCTCTGCAAATTTGTAACTTGACAAGCATTCTCCTCCGTGTAATCTGTGCCTTCTGGGAAGATGACTAGCCACAAAGGATCCTCGGGACCCTTAAACATTTGAAGGGAATTCTGAAATACCACTTCGTCCATTTGCCATTTCCTGTCAATGAGTAGAAACTCGAGCACATAGAATGCCCATCCAAAGATAGGAGCATTGCACATGCTACTCTTAACCACATACTTGACAGAACTGATCCAGCCCTTGCGCAGTACGAGGCTCCAAATGTACATCCAATCGACCTCGGTGCAGTGATTGCACAATACAATGACACGTTTGCCAGGGGCACACATCGACCATAGATGACGACCTTGGCATTGTTAACCTTCTCGAAGAAGAAGGGCCATATGGCAAGTGAGTGGTCGAAGAAGTACACGACAACGCGGTGGCTGTGGTGGATGCTGTAAAGGTGGAGTAGGGAGAAGGTGAGGGGGGGCCAGAAACAGTAGCATGGAGAAAGATCTACGAAAAGATTTGTGAAAAGATTTGTGAAAGGATCTCTTCTCTGAACCAGCATGCCACCAGACCGCCGCAACTCCCAATCGATGGCTTCCTGGCCTTCTCGCATGGCACCATTGCACACAGGCTTGGTTGGACTCGCTTTTGGTGTCTGCGTGTGAGCTTTGTCAGAGTCTTTGCGGCAGGCATGCTCAGTGTATGTGGCAGCGTCATAGATAACATTCTCTAGAAAGATCTTGAGGACTCCACGAGTTTCTTTGTAGTAGATGAGGCCACTTATACGCTTCATACCACCCCTGTGAGCATGCCGGTGGATGGAAGGCTTGGTGATACCCTGCATATTATCACGAAGGACCTTGCAGTGGTGCTTTGCACCTCCCTTGCCAAGCCCCTTGCCTCCTTTGCCCCTCCTAGACATGGCTATCTATCTGCACTTGCATCTGTGACTAAATCTTCTTGACTCTTATGTGCGATTGAAATAGAGAAACATAGGTCTTTCTTAGTGGATCCCAAGTCCTTATTGAGTAAGGAATGCTTAGACGATGATGGTGATGATAATGAGAAATTGGGCAGAGATTGAGAGGAACCAAGGGAGGTTGGAGAGGCAGTGCCATACCTGATTGGTCTCTGATACCATGTCAAGATGCGGATCTAGAGTATGGCTATGGCAGCTTGTAGGCATAGATTGAACTCATGATGACATTGACCAAGGACTGAGGACCAACTGTTACACAAGTGAATTAGGTTCCAAGATGGAAGCTTGGACTTATAAAGACATTCTTGTATAGGGAGACAATGACACAGATACTTGACAGAAAGAGACAAGTACTATTGCATTATCATATTGTGTGTAAGTACATCATTTTATAGAGTAGCTTGGTAGCACTTTACATCCACTTTACATCCATTGTGCATATGGGTTTTTGTCTCTCTTCATAGAATAAACTGCATCTTCCTAGCCTAGTTGTTCCATACAAAGGGGCATACATAGGGTGTGATTGACAGATTCTCAACATTCAAACTTCTCTAGCTCTTGTGCCACCCCATCATCGTTTTCTTATGCTTGACTGCACGTAGCTGGGTTTTGAGCCTCCTTATTTTTTCTTGGTTCTTCTCCAATTATTTCATCATTGTAGCTCTCTCTTGGAGTAACCACTGGTTCTATAGGTTCAAAATGTTTGAATGGCCTACTAGATTTTGTATATAAGCTAGAAGCCCTTGGTTGCCATCTTCAATAAATCTCAGTATGAGGAACATGTCAAGAATGGACAAGTGCTTCTCATTGTAGGATCCACAAGATACAACTTGCCATTAGTCCATAGATCGATATTCTTTCTACCCCCTGATCTCATTGCCCCCAATGCACTTGGTGTGTTAAGAGACACATGGTTTCTCTTGTGATGAGTTCACACTCATCTTCCAATTCAATATGAAGATGGTATAGATGTTTACGACGAGCCATGTTTGCAATTGAGTTATAGACAATGATCCATGCTTGCAATGTTGATGTGGTTTAGAGTCCCTAGAAATAAAGATTTGAAAATGAAGGTGCAAAATTTTGAGAGAGTCATTGAAGGACAATTTCTATGCGATGGGGGTGAGGCATTGAAAATGATGCATGCGATGCCTTTGAAGTTCATCGTTAATAATGATAGACAACAAAAGTACCATGCTGAAAGAACGGTGTGGTGGCACAAAAATACATATCTTTGGTGAATTGTGTGCAGATTAAATCAAATTTTAGTTGCTTGATGATTGTGCCTTTGGTGAAACTCAACCCACGAACCAACTATTATGCTACAATCCCATTGGCTAGAATATTTTTTTTGGAAGAAATGGAAGGATTAAAATATTAAACTTAAGGATTGAAATAGCATAGCCTCCTATTAATGGCTGTTGCAACAAATTGTGGATGTGGCAGGGATGGGAGGAAGGGGTCAAGGCCAAGACTCACCATCTCTCTTTTTGTGTCTCTCCTTTTGGCTACCACAATTTGTTATAGCTCTCTCTCTATCTCCATCCATCAAAAAGTTGCATGCATGGCCTACCCAGTGTTCATAGCATGCTCTCTCTCTCTCTCTCTCTCTCTCTCTCTCTCTCTCTCTCTCTCTCTCTCTCTCTCCCCCTGCCCCCCAGAAATAGGTCAACTGTTTAGACCTAGTGTAGTAAATAGCTCCATAGACTACTCTCTCTCTCTTTAGTGATGGAGAACGACAGTTACGGTGCTTCTCAATGTAACAATTCTGATCTCAAAAACCGCACTTCTCACGAGAACCTCCTCTTACTAAAAATCCAAATGATTAAATTGTTAGTATTATGGAATTTTTTTTTATTCCCTCCTTCCCCTAGCCGACTGTCGTGCTGGGGGAGAGGGAGGGAAGGCAGGATGACTAAGCATCCTTGTTGGATGCCTGAGGGGGGTGAACCCATGCAGGATGCCGCGTGGGGGAGGGAGGATCCCCTCCCCTCACCTATATAAACCTTATGGGGGGAAGTGAGAGAGGGAGGAGGATCGAGGAGGCCGTCAGACTTCTGATGCTACCATAGAGGAGGAGAAGGCTGTATGTCGCCAATCGGAGGGGAGTCAAGAAGGAGGAAGATCGCCAAGACGGGGGGGAAGAAGCCGCTGTAGTTCGTCGAAAGCTGCCGCAGGATGCCGCTGATGCCGCCAATACGCCGCCAGCAACTCCCATTATCTCTCCTCCCTGCCACGTGCTTCATCTAGAAGCTTTAGAAGCTTCTAAGGGAGGGGGCTCTTTAAGCCCCCTTTCCCCTTCCCACACAAAAATCCCCTCTTTAAGGTCTTTTACACCACTTTTCCCCCCTTTTCTTTCCACCAAGAGCATTTTTAAACCACCCACCCCCCGGGATCCAAAAAACCCCCTTCCTGTGGCTTTAATAAGCCTTACTCTCGAAGGATTTTAAAACCCCCTCCCCAGGATTTAAAACCCTCCCTGTGGGTTTTTTCCCCCATAAAATGCTTTAGGGTCCTTTAAGCCCCTTTCATATTGTAAGCCCCCTTAATCCTTTCTTGTGGGCCTCCTTCAAAGCCCCCTTTCCCAAGTTGTCCCATCCAAGCTTTTATAAGCCCATTAAGTTTTTTTCCCCCCCTCGCGTTCTTACGCAAATGTTCATCTTAACCTCGGGGTCCCTTAGAACCCCTTTCTATTAGCCTTCATAAACACCCTTTTTCCCCTTAGGTTCCCCACAAGTTTCCCTTTAGCCAAATTTAAGGAGGAAAAACCTATAAAGCCTTCTAAAGTCGACTCTGAAAAACGGTGCAATCAGTCTCACAAAGGGAGTTTCGCGTTCAAAGAAAATCGGTCAAGATCATAAATTTGCTTCCAAGATGAAATGGCCGCATTCGCGATGGCTCCTAAGAAGGCACAAGGCGCAACCGCAGGAGGATCATCTCCTAACATCCATGTGGACATTTCACCACAAGTCCAGGTTTTTCTTCCTAATTTTGATTAACGTCATAATATTTCAATTGTGCATGGATCATTTATGGAATTAGGATGCACTTTTTTTTTGATTGAAATACCTTGACTAAATTAAAAGAAATAACTTCGATCAAGGAATTGGTCATTTGTATTAAATGAATGAAAAAGAAGAGCATAAGATCTTTATGCATTCCTGGCAAGTGGTTATTATGCATTGCAAAGTAACGAACTCAGATTAACTAATGCCCATCTTTATAAAATTGAAATTACTGATGTACACTTTCGATTATGCATGGGAAAGAATAAATCATATGTTGCATTATTAGGCATCTTTCCTTCGAAATGATTCATTAAAAGAAGGTCGCTAATAATCCGTAGGAATTTACAAGGCATGGAAATGGTTCTTAAAACTGCGTAAAGTAGATTAAAATCTAGTCAATTGGCTTAAATCTCAATCAGCTACGTAAATAGTTACGAAAGGTTGTACAATGCTTATTCAGCATACAAAAATCTCATTTAGAAAAGAAGTTAGAAAAAGGTTGCATGGTTCACATAAAACCCTATCGCTTAGTAGCATGAATTCTTAAATGCATCAATAGAAGTTATGTCGTAACTTAGCATATGCTTTGGTTTTAACCAGAAAAGTAGGGTTTGTAAATATACTCAAACGTAGGAAATGAATCATGTGGTTACGAGAAGGGTATCGTAAATACCTTCAAGAATAGATAAGTAAATTGGCTTACCCTAAAGACTTGCCCTCATTCACGGAATGTAGGGACAATAGGACACACTTGCGAGAAACGATCTAGGGTTTTTACCCTAAGGATCACTCGCTAAAAGAATGAAACTCGATTTGGATTTGGACCTTTAGGACCGACAATATCGACCTAGTGCAATTAGGAACGGATTGTTATGAAGATACCCTAACCCTGTTTCCTATCTAATCATGATTTTGTGATTAGACAACGCCATTCGATGGGTAAAATAGTCCCATGATTTTGATGCGACACTCGCGCAATAGGTTGCAGAGTCATATGATCTTGTGATTTGATCAAAAGGGAATGGCCAATTCCTCGGAATGAGATTGGCAGATTCTTACGCAAGTTTATCTTGCAAGAGGAGAAATAATCGTCGTGATATAGTACCTTTCTTGGGTAAAGTAACCAAGATATGAGGATTAGATATTTGCTTGGAAGCAAAAGACCAATTAGTAAATTAGAATAACATATTTACTACCAATAGAACTTAAGGTATTGGTTAAGTTGGGTTAGTAGGGTACAGCCCTAACCCAAGGATATAGGGTTAACAAACAAACCCTTGGGGATCTTGCCAAGTCGCAATTGATCCTGGATCGAGTGCTGGATGCATTCGGAGAGAAAGATTCACTCCTTAGCAATTGGCCAAATAAACGACCATTGGAATTGATTGTGCTTGTAACAGTTTAGAAATCACTGTTTGCATTGTTTGCTCAAGGAATTAAAGGATGAAAAGATATCTAATGCTTCAGGTTGAAGGCCTGAAGGGAGAGGCAGCTTCAGTTACCCCCGACTGCTTGCCTGACCCTAACCAAGGGGGTTGTTGACCGCGCTAGGAATGTGGACCGAACCCGCTGCGAGAGGTCTCTCCGTTGAGTTCTACTTGGAGCAGGAGGATGCTTGGGTGCCAGGGGGGCTCTGGCCGTAAATCCCTCGCCTTCCGGGTCCTGCACAAGAGGCTAACGTGACTCGGGATTGGATCTCGAGGCTCGCATACTAGTTTACGAGCGGAAGCTTGGAATAGTGATCCTTGGGGATTACTGGATAGCCTTCGGGCGGATTATGGACAAGCCTACGGGCGGAACTCCTTGTATTTCAAAGATAAAATGATGACATGTTAAAAAAAAGAACTTGCTTGATATTTTTTTTCTATGTCACGTGATAAGATTACGTGAAGGAACTAGTGCTTAACAGGATTAATTAAAGAAGCTGATTGTTATATGTCAAATTAATGTGTTAGATAATTACATAACTAAAACAAACCGAAGAAAGTGCGGAGGATGGGCCATGGGTCCGTCCTACGGTTGGGTGGTCCCGGTTAGCCGGGAACTTTTCTCAAAAATCTCGAAGAACAGCGGGATGATCATCATCATCAAAACGAATAACGAGAGCGATGACTTAGAGATACGTCTTACCCGATTTACGCTGTTTTAGGGGAACGGAATGGGACTATGCCTTATGGCAGAGAGGTTGAGCCTTGCATCCCTCTCGTTTCCCATTCTCCTTGAACCAAGTGTAGCGTGAATCCACTTCGAACCTGGCATTTGTGCGTAAAGTAGTTCGCTCGGGTCTGACGCTAGTTGCTGTTAGCTAATGACCAATCAGGAAAACCCTAATTCCAGTCGATCCTAAGTGGGAACGTCCAGGATACTTCCGCTACGTGGCAGACGTGGGAAGACCTAGATCGCAAAACCTGTAACATTCCATGGGAGTGCCGGGCGGAGTTTTCTAGACATCCTTTCCGATGGACTTCTAAGACGTGTCCTGGATGATACTAGTGGACACGTTACACTCAAGCTATGATGACTCTGAGCCAGTAGACCCCATGGATGTTGGTCTAAGCACCAACCCAATGTTGTAAAGAGTCGTGGGCAAAGAAGCAGAGAAAGTGATCATGGCACTATTGCAAGATCACCAAAAACAAAGTTAGGGGAGGACATTTGTTCAGTTGTGGCATGGTGCTGGCATAAGCGAACTCAACTTCTCCTAGTGAGCAAGCAAAATTATCTACTCTGCTAGCTTATTGATGAGTAAACAACCTCCCGACTCTACAATGTACATGCATTAGGGGTGTATATACTTTTGGCATATTTAGTTGTATAGAAATGCTTCATTCTTTTCAAGACATTGCAAACCTCTATCGCATCTAATATTTGATTTTACTTCATAAGGATTGTACCCATTTTTAGTTTTTCACTTAGGTTCTTTTTTGCAAACTTAGAGGAGTTTTATATCTCTTTTTTTGCCTTTGAAGAAACCTACGTAACACAAAGTTCAAATTAAAACGGTATATAAAAAATTAAAAGAAGCAAAGCTCGCATGGAGACACAACTAGTAACACAATTAGACTGTTGAATATCCATGCAATGATAGGGCTTTGAGGCTCACATGGAGACACGGCTTTTCACATGATTAGATTGTCAAATGTCCATGCAATGATTGGGCTTTCTACAATTCTTATTCTTTCAGGTTAGTTCTTCCTGCTTAGTTAATGATTTTTGTATCGAGGGTTCTACTTCCTAGCATCCTTTTGTGTTAGTTGAGGGTGCAAAGCTTCACACTTTTAGGGTTCCATTTTTCCCAACTGCTATCAGGCCGTCAACACACAAGAGCACACCAAGACCAAGCCCCACAACCACTATCTTGACACTAGAGATGATAGATAATCTCTTTGATGACACCACATAAAACACTTCCTCTCAATAGCCAAGCATGTTGGCAACAAAGATGTGGGGTAGGCAATTGCATCGTTGCTTGCATGATCGCATATAGTTAGTTACATGACGAATTTTAGATGCCTTGCAGCAACTAACTAGATAGTTGTGCATTGTAGGGAAGAGAAAAGGGGATAGGTATCCAATACTTAAGAAATTCTACTTTACAACATAGGAACTACATGAGGATTATGGCCTGAGCATTGAGGGAAAGGTCACTTGAGACTTGACTGATGCTAATCTCCTTGATGAACAATGGCTCAAAGTGTTCAAGATGCACCATCAAAAGAATGCCAAGATAAAACATTTGCATCTTGAATTTTTTGAGGATTGCAGATTGTTCTTCCACAAGGTTTATCAAGCCTCCCCATTGTGTGGGGAGATCATGGCAAAGTTTGCCATCTACTATGTATTTGAGAGGTGTAGTGCTGCGAAAGAAGACCCTTCCACGCATAAGATTGCATGTACAAAGTTCAAGGAGATCATGCTAGACATGTGCAAAAACAAGGCTAAAAGGTTGGAAAAGAAGTTAAACAATTGAAGGAGGGAAAATGGTGTATTTCAGGCGGTCTATATGGGTCGAAGTAAAAGACCGACTGCACGTAGGTGTAAGCAACATGTTCATTAAGGGGAGAATGAAATTTTCAAGTCACAATATTTTGAACTAGATTACATTTCTAATTTTTTGAGGTCATCTCTTCAACAAAAGGAGAGCTTAGCAAGGATTGAGGGCTCCAATGCCCTAGCTAAGAGAATTAATGATGACATTACCATGTTTGAGCAACACATGGAGGAGCTACACCGACAAGGTTTGCCTGATATACCAAAGAGCTAATGAAGTGGAGGCTAATCTAAATGTGTTGAAGTGCATGCTCTGTCGACTTGGAATAATTGGGGATTCACAGCTTCTTGCCAAAGAGGTGGAAGCTCAACATGTACTTTTGCCCTACTTGTATTCATGGCTAGGTCTGAGGCCAAAGTAAGGATGGATCTCCGCTTATAGGAGGGTCTAAGGCGGATTGCGAGAGGTTGGGGTTTGGTTGAATGAGATAACTCCACTATTGATGCCTACGTCCTAGGCTGTTCAATGGGGTGTTTATCAGTCACCTGTGCGATGGTTGGTCTTGTGGCCTAGTTGATATATTACTCACTACTCGTGGAGCAGTTGGAACATCAGAAGTGTCAAGTTGAGTTAGTTTGGATGGAGCTGATCGTAGTTTTGGTTGATAGAATTATTGGGGCTCGACGGGTTTGATTCCTTTTGGGATAGTTTGTTTCTCATACCTAGCTAGCTCACAATCTTGTGGAGGTGGGTGGGAAGGTGGTGACTGAGGGACACATGTTCCATTCATGGACTTGGGCAACCAAATCCAAGTGTTGCCTTCGTAGTAGCCTGTAATATTTCCACACAATAAAAGTTAGTTGGTTAGTTTGAAAGTTAGTTAGTCAATTAATAAGTTAGTAAGGTTACTAACTAAAGACTAACTAAGGTAAAAACTAACTAACATTAATAATTAAGGATTTTTATTTAATTAAAAATATTTTATTTAGAAAAATTGAGAGTTGTAAATCTGATATTTTTCTCGGATTGACAAGGACTGTAGCCACCTTTCACATAAGTTACAATGTGAACGAGACTTATGAGCTATATTAATCACGAGTATTAATATGTATAGTTTGGATGGTCCAAAAATATTAGATTTTGGGCAAATCTAGTTTATTTAAGATATTTTAGATATTAAAAAAAAAAGAGATATGGAGATTTCTAGAACTGGATGTCATTTAAAAGAAAAGACAAATGATGTTTTAGTTAGTTTTGGAGATTTTAAAAAAAGAAAAATAAAGAAAAGTGATTGGCAAAATCGCGTGCGCCGTGATCGCACTCCACTGACATAAAACAACACTTCAACCTCATCATTTAATATTGCTATTTACTTGCACCATTGCCCCACAAAGACAAACGGGTGATGTGCTCGCCATCCGCGAATTCGTATTCCTGGTAAGAGCCAGAGTTGGTGCCATAGATGACTGGCCTGTCGGAGCCCGTCATCGGCCAGATCCGGATACCTCGCAGCTGCGAGTCGCGACTCGCTTGCCCACACCCCGATCTTCCTCAAGATCTTCCCGGTCTTGCTCTGCTCATAGGAAAACGAGGACCCACCGCTACCCCCGATCACGTCCACGGGTGTCTGATGCAGCTCCATCACCCTACCCTTATACTGCTCCTCGGCCTTCTCCCCTTCTTCTTCTTCTTCCTTCGCCGGTCTTGATCCTGCACGCATGCACAGTCCAACATCGTCATAATAATCTGTCTCGTGCAACCGAATAATATGTGACTTATCTCGTGTCAGAATCATATGATGAAACGAAGAAGAAGTGAACTAAGAGCTTTCTAAACAAGTATATTGGGGCTTAACTCCCCTTTTGGAGCCAATGGAACCATCAGATTTATGATCTGAGCATCAAATCACTGATCTTTCCAAGATCCCCCTTCACAAAGAGTTCCATTTCTCAGCCACAAGTCCTCTTCTCTAATTCACTATAAATATGAGGCATGGGGAGGCACAAGGGAGCATAAGGAGACCCTGAGAGGCTCTATGAGAGAGAGGTAGAGAGAAGGATACCCTCCAAGAGATTGTGAGAGAGCTCTTGAGAGAGAGAGAGAGAGAGAGAGAGAGAGAGAGAGAGAGAGAGAGAGAGAGAGAGAGAGAGAGAGAGAGAGAGAGAGAGAGAGAGAGAGAGAGAGAGAGAGAGAGAGAGAGAGAGAGAGAGAACAGTCCCCTCGAGAGGCTGCACAATTCCCTCTATCTCGATCCTCGATTTAACCATCTTCTCTTACACTCTCCCATCTTGAATCTATTCCACCTTCTTAATCTTTTGAGTCTACTTGCATACAATGGCCCCCAAGCGAAGAATGTCACGTGAGGATGGCAATCCCATAACCAACAACGAAGCTTCGGGCGAAGGCATCACTATCAATCCAACTGCGGTACCAGTTGTAAGTAATGTATTTCCAAATTGATAGATGCCTGTTTTGATTCTCGTGTGAGATATGTTAGGCCCCATACTATGATGCTCGAGTATAGGCCATCGGAAATGATAAATTTCATCTCACCTATTTGAAAGATGGAGTTTGTGAAGTGCATATATCAAAGGAAGTTAATTGCACCTAGTTGCATATGGCTTATTTATTGGTAGAGCAATTACAAGGAAGAATTAGTCAAGGGTTATGAATGATATAGTCATCAAAAGAACGATATTAAAAGATTGTGCATACAAGTGCTAGGTTAAAGCATAGTTAAGGGTTATAAATAGCATAATTGCTAAAAGAATATGATATTAAGAATCATGAATAGAGAGTACTAGTTTAAAGTTTAGATACTTCAAAAGTACTTAGCTTAAGAGCCTAAATATTAAGAAGAACTAGATTCTAGCTCAAGGCAAGGCCTGTTGGAGTCTAATTACTTGAGATCATCTTGCACTTATCTTATCAAGTATTTACATGTTATGCCTATAATATGTTTTGATATATGAGAATAACTTCCTATTTGCCTCATGACTTGACCAAGAGCTAGTACAAGAAATTAATCATAAGTATTAAAACTAAGATGTTTTGAGATCTGTTGGATAACTATAATCCAATTCAGGGTTGGGTTATCGATCAATGTAAGTGACCTATAGAACTTGTGTCATGAATAGTGTTTGAACCCTTAACATATGCCTTAGCCGAAGGAAGGAAGTGTTAAGAAACATTTTGCATAGTATCACTCTTAGATCCCAAGGGGAAGAGCAAATATGCAATGGAAATGTTATATCGTCTATTCTTGCATTGTTTGGAAAGAATACAATTGGTTTTTTTGTTGGTTGATCGAACAACGTTCAAAATGCTTTTATTTGGATGATTATTCCAAGTGCTTGTGATTTATGGTAAATGAATGGCAAGGGTCTGTGATGAGAAGTTGCCATGGGAATAAAGGAATGTTTTCTTGGAAAAGGATATTAGGGCTGAATGCCTTGTTTGTGCTTGATTCTTAAAGGATTTAATTAAGGAAGGATCGCGCTAGGCTACCTCTAAGCTAGCGGCGAGACCCTACTCCAAGGGGGTCATGATTATCGCTACGAGAGGCTTGGACCGGATCCGTAGGCGAAAGGTCTGTCATCAGTAGGGATAGTCTCGGGCAGTAGGAAATGTGGGTGCCAGAGGGGGCTCTGGTTGTAAATCCTGCATTGTTCCCAGAATCTGACGGGCCCCTTCGTGACTCAGGATGGGATCCTGGAACCCTAAATACTAGTTACAAGGGTGGAATCTTGGTGGGCAAAATACCCTCATGGAATTCTATATATCTTTTGTTGGGTCGGAAAGATACAGAATTTGTGGTGCCATGTGATTTGGACCAGTTACTTCTGTTGGACAGAAGGGATACATAATTTCTCCTATATGGGCGGGAGACAAAGATTAACTTGAAGATAAGTTAAGGAACTTGTTTGAACTTGTTTGCCAAAGGATTGCTTGCTTTGTTTTCGTGTATGTGCTGTAAGTTACCCGAATAAACCCTGTTCCTAAAAGGCTTAATTAATGAAGCTGATTTTAAATGTCGCACATAAATGTGGTAGGACCTAATTAGAAAACTAAAGCTATCAAGGGAAGCAGGTGGGCAGATGAGAGTTGGATTTTAGGACCCGATTTGGACTCGTTATTGAAGTGTTGAAGCTCGTTTTGGAGCTGAAAAGTGCCGGAGAGGTGTTAAAGAGCCAATTTTCATGAAAAACCAAATGGTGGCAGATGGCTGAGCTAGAGTTTTCCTAGATGCATCAGGAATCCAACACAAGTCTTGGTTTGTTAATCGGAGGTTGTTTGACCCTCCATTTAATCCCCACAAGGTTTGGCATTATGAAGCAGCTACCGGATTGGGAAGTTGTAAAGTGCATGGGAGAGTCCAGCTTGATAGAGTTTGATGCCACGAAGCCACCTGTCCAATCGGATTGCAAATCGGAGTTCGTTTGGGCCTTCAAAATTGAAAATTCCACTTGCGGGACATTGTGAACACAAAAAGATGAACATGTTATTTTAATGTTTTAAACCTTAGGCTTAATAAAAGCCTTGAAACTGATGCAAAAACTGTCAAACAGAGGGAAGCGTCAATGCGCCTTCTCATTTTTTGCTCGTTGCCTCTCCGATTCAAACCCGTTTGGAGAGAGAGAGAGAGATTCTCAATCAGGGCAGTGAGAGGAACAAGATGGCTGCAAGCTTGCCCGTTTTAATTGATGATTTAAAAATCTCATTTTTTAGTCTTTCTCTCTCCTCCCTCTCTCTCCTCCAAGGGGCAGTTCCTGCGTGTGAAGAAGAATGAAGCCCTGTTGGTGAATGCTCATCCGGCATGGTACCGTATTGCTTCTAAACCAAAGGTGGGCTGAAGATAGCAGTGTGGAGGCAGGTTGAGCATCAAATGGGCCATGATTTGCAGACCCGCAACAAGTTTCAAAACTCGAAATAATAAAAAATACATGGTAATGATATTTTTACAAAAGAAATGTCTCTTTTTTCACATTTGATGAGGTTAGTAATGTTCATATGGGCTGGAAATTGATGGACATATTGTTTGCTGTTGGTTTTAGTCTTTCATAATAAAAAACTTAGAAAACAGGCACTTAAAGTGTGGAAAATCAATGGGAAAAAACTCGAAAAGCATAGTTTTTAGAGTAACAATGGGATTTTTGGGCTTAAAATTGGAAAAGCATGAAATAAAACACCAACAAAATCTACATGTTTGCTGTTTAAAGACTCAAGAGCCACAGCTCAAAAATAATGCTAGTTTTCTTCTATTTTCTATTGATTAAAGAAAAGAAAAAATAGGGAAAAATGCTCTTTAAAAGGGGGAAAAATAGGAAACGGACGAGGAAAATTATGCATGTGTCTGTGAGTGTATAATGAGGATAAAGCATGAGGGTTTGCCTCAGGTTATCCCCATTTATATGTTTTTGTGAGTATTTACTGCTTATTTCGTGCGAAATACACATGAAATTACCCTTTTACCTATCATCGCAAGCAAAACTTTAAACGGTAGGGGAGGAGGGGAGTTTGAGTGTTGAAATATGATATAAAATTTGATGTATTTGCTGCATTATTCATATAGGATGACATTAAGTTAAATAAAGGGAAGTACAGCATGAGTGTAAGGCTCGATGTCTTCTCTCATTGCAACAATTATGTCTTAGTGTATGGAAACATGAAAAGAATGGATTTGCACAATGCATGAGGCTGTTTTTCAATTGTTTGAGCACTTAATCATATGCACATTTGCATCAAGCATAGTTAAATGGTATCAATTACAAGCTCCTAGACGCATAGCACTTGGTTTCTCTAGGACTTGACCCACATAGAGAGAGTGAGCAACCCGGCTATAGGTCTAGATGGTGGGTTGAAAGGGGATGGATAAGTGCATTCCTAGAATGTTAAATATATTGGCACTAAGAGGGGAGTTTGTTTTGAATGTGTCTATATGTGGAAGCAGTGCATCGAGGGGCCAATCCCCAAGATGTAGGAGAGTTGCAGTAGGGCCACGACAATCAGCCCATGTGACATGTGGCATTTGTTGCCATCATATGTATAATCTCCCTCTGAGGAGACGGGGAAAGGGAATATCCATTGGATTACAGACTATAAACGCGTAATAATTAGTGTTTAGGATAATGTATCCCTCAAGAGACGCTGCTGGTCGACGAGGCCATGAGGTGGGGTTGTCTGCTGAGGGCATGAGGTCCGGCTAATGCCTTAGTGCGAGTGCCGGCCCATTTTAGGTCCCATTAGTGGTGCATTTGCTGGGAGCTGCCTATAAGTGGCGGTATCCGAATCTAGGTTGTAAAGGGACCTAAGTTTATGATTTCCATTAGGAGTATGCTAAGCTAACCATAAAATGGGGTTTGTTCAAGGATGGAAAACCTTGGCTTTCCCTATACAAAAATTACTGATGGACTTAGTTAGTTATGTAGAGCATGAGTCCTCTACAGAAGATAATTTAGGTGATGAGAAGAGTAACTAGTTAGTGGTTACCCCATCCTCTAATGCGATGGCATGGGCCGAGGTTTGCCTTGGTGTGGTCTCTACCCAAGAGAAATCATGTATAACCATCCATCAACCTAGAGGGCATGGAATAAGTATGTTGGAAGCTATGGCGATCATGGCATCAACAAGTGATTATGCTAAAGCCGTAGTGCCATGGGAAAAACTCAACACATAGTCGAGTGTAGTGATGGCTGAAATATCCCATGTGGTGGGGCATCGTGCCAAAATTTTAAGTATCACAAGGATGTTAGAAGCCCTAGATGTAAAGGGAAAGCCGTTGCTTAAAAGACACGGTCCCCAGGTCCTAAGTGCTAAGGGTAAGTTTGCTTCTAATGAGGGGCAGAAGATCCTAGATAAAGCCATCATGAAACTGCCTAGGAAGGGGCAAGATATGGAAGATCCTCTAAGAAAGGATCGAAATGACATGCTAAGAGCTATAGGTCTCCCTAGACCACTTTATGAGTTGGCAGAAAGGGATATTAAGGATAATATTAACCTCCCTACATTAGTAAAGGTGGAAATGGAAGAGGTTGGAGACCCTAAGACACTAGGTTTAGGCCATGATTATGAGGATTTTAATGGCCCAGTGTTGATCCCGAAGGAAAGGACTAAATTCCCTCCTCCTTATAGGGATCTCCCAGTGTTTCATGGGTTAGTTAATGAGGATCCGATGGTGCATTTATGAGAATACGGCCTAACTCACCTTGTAAGTGGGTTCAATGATATTCATCGGATGTTCGTATTCTCAAGTACCCTAAAGGGAGAGGCTAGAAAATGGTACTAGAGCCTCCCAAGGGGGTCTACTAAATCCTTTGAGGAGTTCAGGATCGATTTTTAGATGAATATGAGAAGAAGGTGCCTATGACCCAAGTTTTAGGGCAGCTGATGCAGATTAGGCAAGAGTCCTATCCTTCTGTTAAAGAATACGCTAGAGCCTTTGATGATATTCTGAGGCTTTGGCCAAGAAGAGGTACTGCATTGCCAGCTGATGTACTATGTGAGCTCTTTTTGAGTGGCTTAGAGATTAACATGCAAATCCAAGTGTGACTGCGAAATCCTAAGTTGTTAAGGGAAGCAAAGATGCATGTCATTTATTATGAGGGACATATTCAGAGATGTTGGGAAAACTTTTGGAGTTTTCCCCGCTCAGTACAAGTGCATCCTAGCTTCCAACCATTTCTACAAGGAGATAGTTCACTTATTGATACCAAGGCAGCCTATGAGAGAAACCTTGGTAGCCAAAATCTCCAAGAAAAAAATGGCAATAGTAGGGATAATATACCCCCTAGGGATAAAAAGATTCCAAGCCCAGTAAGTCCCATCAAGGCTTGCAACACTTCCATGAGAGGTAGTTGTGATGGTGGAATTGATAGAACCATTAGGTCTACAAGCTTAGATGAGCGTTCTATGAGTGGTTCTAGTTGTGCTCCTAGTAAGGCTCTTGAGAGACCTTTCCAATTTATAGATGAATCATGCTTTCGAGTAGATGCTATTCCTTTTAGTAAAAGCATGGTTCCTATGGCTAAGCAGTTGTTGCAGAGTGGACAAAGGCAAGTAAAGACATCTTGTGTAGAGAAGATACGGCATGCCAAAGGTCCACTTGCACTAAATAGAAGCCATAAGGCTGTGAGGCCATTTGGTAATGGTGATAAATCCACAATGAGTTTAGTGGACCAATGTGAGCAGATGAGGCAGTCTAAGAATATGAAAAGGAATATGAGATGGGTTTGGAGGCCCAAAACCCCTAAAAATATTGTTGGTGTGTCAGATGAAGGGCCAGGAATTGCATGTGGACATGCTTTGATGGATTCCCAAGAGGATGCGACTAAAGGCCATAATGCGACATCTCACAATAGGGACTGCCGCCCTGAGATGCATCTATGTGATGTTGAGATATCGAGCTCCACTCGTGATACGCCAGGGTGACCGTTGTGTATTTATGTCACCGACTTGTCAGTTGCAAATGCGGTTGGTACACCGCTCATGAATAATAGCTACATGATAGCTATCCTTATCTACTCTAGTTCGTGGCTCAGTTAGTATGCCACCTTAGTTAGTTGAGTTTGGTTTGAGACCCATATATAGGGTTCTTCTATTTCTTTGTATGAGAGTTCTTTTTGGCTTACACAAACTAAGAAGAGGAAAACTGTTTTCAGCCTCCACCCTTGTGTGTCTTCCCCCATTGTGCAAGCAAAGAAAGCTTCAAGCGAGACTCCTTCCTTCTCTCCCACAATCTTGACATGGTATCAGAGCCTTGTTCGTGGTAAGGAGCTCAAGAAAGCAAGCCAAGCTCGCGGTGGTCTGGTAAGAGGAGCAGTGTTGCTTTCATTTTCTGTTTTGGGAGCAGATCTCTGCAGGTAGCACAGCCGGAAACTGCAGGAGTGCATTGTCTCAGGTTGAGACGCCCTTCGCGGTGAAGCAAGAGGGCAGTATATGCTGCGGGAGGGAGCTTTAGCTCGTGGCGACCTTGTTTTTTTGATTTGAGGCCATTTCGGGGCCTGTTTTGGAGGCGGAAGTTTTCTGCACGCACTCAGGAAACGTCCCAGTTTTATGCTGTGCAGCCACTGTTCTACAGGTCGGTGAAAAGTTACTGTAGAAATTGCATCGTATGCTTGTGCGCAGAGACATTGGGAGTTTCAGAATCATCCTTGGTTCCTGTTTATGCAAAATCGTCACTAGGAAGTGACTGTGTGGTCAAATACCACTTTCGCCAGTTTTGCAGATTTGCCCTTGTGAGGCTGAAGCTGTGGTTTTTGCAGTGACAGAATTTTTTGCAGTCTTCTGTAATGGCATCTGATTCTCTTTCACAGATTGTCACTGAAAAGCTTGACAAGAACAACTTCCAGGCATGGAAGTTTAGAATGACGAATTTCCTTATGGGAAAAGGATATTGGGAATTTGTTGCAGGAAATGAAGAAGAACCAGTTCTTCCTGATGTTCCCAATCAACAACAAATGCAGGCATTTAAAGCATGGCATGAGAGAGCCAGGAAAGTTATGTACTGGTTGTCTATCAGTATTTCAGACTCTATGATTGTGCATATTCAGGATGCAAGTACGCCAAAGGAGGCATGGGATACTCTGTCAAAGATGTATAGCACAAATACACAAGCCAGGAAAATGCAGCTCAAGCAAGAGTTGCACAATGTGCAAAGAGAAAATATGAGCATCAATGACTACCACATGAAGGTGAAGAAGATTGCAGATGCACTTGCTTCCATTGGGTCGCCAGTGGAAGATGATGATTTAGTTTCTGTGACCTTGAATGGTCTAGGAAAGGATTATGCACAGTTTCGGACATCCATTTCAGTTCGTGAAAGATTTCCTGATTTTGAGGAGTTGATTGCTCTTCTAATTTCTGAGGAACAGAGAAATGGTGGTGCATCTTCTTCAGGAGGAACTTCAAAAGAAGCTGTCTTCTACTCAAATGCTGGAAGAGGTAGAGGCAGAGGTAGAGGAGGCCGATTTGGAGGCCGTGGCAGAAATCAGAATATGCAGCAAACTCAAGAAAACCAGTCCTATGGAGGAGGACGTGGTAACTCTAGAGGCAGGGGGAGCCAAAGAGGTCGTGGTGGATGGCAAAGAGGCCAAAATGCAAACAGTAATGTTGAATGCTACTACTGTGGTAAAATGGGTCATATGGCTAAAGACTGCTATAAAAAGCAGAATGACATCATGAATGGAAAACTGCAACAAGGGAATTATGCATCTTCTAGTAGACAGGGTGATGACAGAAATGAGCATTTGTTCATGGTGCAGCACATGAACAATTCTATGACAAGTGCAGAAGAAAGCAATGATGTATGGTATGTTGACTCAGGTGCATCAAACCACATGACAGGTCATGCAGAATGGATGGAGGATGCAAGGAAAATGGAAAAACCAGGATTTGTGGAGACTGGTGATGATACTGCACATCCTATTGTGCAGATTGGAAAAATTCCCTTGTCTATGCAGGGTGGGAAAAAGAAATACCTGTCCGATGTATTTCATGTCCCGAATATCACCAAGAATCTGATTTCAGTTGGTCAAATGGTTGAACAGGGCTTGCAGGTCAGATTTAATCCTCATGGATGCTTTGTTGAGGATATGAAAAATAAAGGTCGCTTGATAGCAAAAGGAAAGAAGAAGGGCAGAATGTTTACATTGGATGCAGACATGTCTGAATTGAGTGCAGCAATGTTTGCACATGGGACCGGTGTAGTTGCAGATATTGATATCTGGCATAAACGCATTGGTCATGTTAATGTACAGCGACTTAAATCAATGCAGGCCCAAAATATTGTTGCAGGATTGCCCAAATTCAAGGTTGCAGAAATGCATAAGGTATGTGAAGCCTGTCAGTTTGGAAAACAGGCAAGGAAACCATTTCCTAGACATGTTCAAGAGAGTGAGAAGCCATTGGAATTAATTCACTCTGATGTGTGGACAACTAAAGCTGCATCTCTTGGAGGCTGTCATTATTTTGTCAGTTTTATTGATGACTATAGCAGAAAAGTTTGGGTGTATTTTATGAAAAAGAAAAGTGAAGTTTTTGGGCATTTCAAAACTCTTAAAGTTATGGTTGAAAAAGAAACAGGCTTGCAGATAAAATGCCTAAGGTCAGATGGAGGGGGAGAATACCTCTCAAATGAGTTTGCAAAGTTCTTGCAGGAGCATGGCATAAAGCAGCAATATTCATGCAGTTATTCCCCACAACAAAATGGAATTGCAGAAAGGAAAAACAGGCATATTGGAGAGGTATCTCGTGCCATGCTCAATGAAAAAGTCTTGCCAGATTTTTATTGGGCTGAAGCAGTTGCTACAGCAGTCTACATAATGAACAGGACTCCCACAGCAGCAATACATGGAATGACTCCAGAGGAGAGGTATACTGGTAGGAAACCAGATATTTCTCATTTGAAAATTTTTGGTTGCATTGCCTATGTACATGTGCCAGATGAGCTGAGATCCAAGTTGGATCCAAAAGCTGAGAAGTGCATCTTTATTGGTTACTCTCTGCAGCAAAAAGGGTATAGATGCTATAACCCTTCTACTCGTAAGTTTACAGTGAGCAGAGATGTTGTTTTTGATGAGATGAGTAGCTGGTATAAACCAGTAAATGTGATTGATGATGAAGATGCACAAAATGGTAATGCTACACAGAATTCACAGCAGCAGTCACAAAATATTAGTGGACCTGGAGCGTCCTCTAGCAGTGGTTCACATTCTTCGCCATGGACAGGCAGATTGAGATCAGGAGAATCTTCTCAAAGCAATGCAGATAGTGGTATGCAGGTATCACGAAAAGGAAAAGAGAAGGTTGATCAGCCCATGTTTGATGTGAATGCAGGTCACTCTTATGTGGATGGTGAATCCAGTGGCTCAGAACAGAGCATTGATGATGAGTTGGGTATTCCTTCTATTGTTACACCTGGAGTAAGGAAGACCAGGGATGTTTTGAGAGCACCTGGGAGTGAACCTACTTTGCGCAGGTCTACAAGAGCTAGGTATCCTGTGGATAGGCTGAAATATGATGGATTTACAGCCATTCACTATGCATATATGGTCAAAGTGATACAGGAACCAGAACCCACATCTTTTGAGCAAGCCATGGGAAAAGAAAAATGGGAGAAAGCCATGGATGAAGAAATGGATGCCTTGGAAGCAAATGCTACATGGGAGTTAGTACCTTTGCCTAAAGGTAAGAATGCAATTGGCTGTAAGTGGGTTTATAAGGTGAAGCACAATGCTGATGGTTCTGTGAACAGATACAAGGCAAGATTAGTAGTCAAGGGGTATGCACAAACATATGGCATTGACTATGAAGAAACATTTAGTCCGGTTGCAAGGATGGCAACCGTAAGAGCAGTCATTGCTATGGCTGCATCAAAGGGATGGTCTTTACATCAGATGGATGTAAAGAATGCCTTCTTGCATGGTGATTTGCAAGAAGAGGTCTATATGGAGCAGCCACCAGGTTATGTGCATGCTGTTCATCCTGAGTTTGTTTGCAGGTTGAAGAAAGCCTTGTATGGCTTGAAGCAAGCACCTAGAGCATGGTCTGACAAGATAGGACAGTATCTTGTCACTATTGGCTTTCAGATTTCCAAGGCAGATTTCTCACTTTATGTGAGAAAAACAGAGAAAGGTATTATGCTGCTTGTCATTTATGTTGATGATTTGATTATGACAGGTGACAGTGATGAAGATATCCTTCATGTGAAAATGCTATTGAAGCAGAAGTTTGAGATGAAGGATTTGGGAGAGCTGCGTTATTTCTTGGGCATTGAGGTGATTAGATCACCAAGTGGGATACAGCTCTTGCAGAGGCAGTATGGATTGGACATGCTGTCCAAATATGGGATGACAGGTTGTAAGCCTATTTCAGTTCCTTTGGAGCAAAATGTGAAGCTGAGCACAGATGCAGGTGAGCTTCTAGAAGACCCTACTATGTATAGACGCATAGTAGGAAGTTTGATTTATATGACTATTACCAGGCCAGATTTGAGCTATGCTGTTGGATTGGTAAGTCAGTTTATGCAGGCTCCAAGGAAACCACATTTGGATGCGGCTAGACGCATACTTAGGTATGTGAAGTCCACATTGCAGTATGGACTATTTTATGAGACTGGGGTTCAGATACAGTTGCATGGATACACTGATGCTGATTGGGCTGGTAGTATTTCTGATAGACGATCTACCAGTGGATATGTATTCTCTTTTGGGAGTGCTGCAGTCACTTGGAGCAGCAAGAAACAGCCTACAGTTGCCTTGTCGAGCACAGAGGCTGAGTACAGGGGTGCAGCAATGGCTGCATGTGAGGTAGCTTGGTTGCATAAGCTACTTTATGATATGCATCAGTCTACAGATGGGCCAGTTGTCATTTATTGTGACAACATGAGTAGTATACACTTGGCAAATAACCCAGTCTATCATGCTAGAACAAAGCACATTGAGGTGCATTATCACTATGTGCGGGAGAGGGTTTTACTAGGTCTTATTGATCTAGTTTATGTCAGCACAGAGGATCAGGTAGCTGACATATTCACGAAGGCATTGGGCGCAGAGAAGCTGCGCAAGTTCAGAGACCTGCTTGGTGTGCAGGAATTGGGATTGAGCTCGAGGGGGAGTGTTGAGATATCGAGCTCCACTCGTGATACGCCAGGGTGACCGTTGTGTATTTATGTCACCGACTTGTCAGTTGCAAATGCGGTTGGTACACCGCTCATGAATAATAGCTACATGATAGCTATCCTTATCTACTCTAGTTCGTGGCTCAGTTAGTATGCCACCTTAGTTAGTTGAGTTTGGTTTGAGACCCATATATAGGGTTCTTCTATTTCTTTGTATGAGAGTTCTTTTTGGCTTACACAAACTAAGAAGAGGAAAACTGTTTTCAGCCTCCACCCTTGTGTGTCTTCCCCCATTGTGCAAGCAAAGAAAGCTTCAAGCGAGACTCCTTCCTTCTCTCCCACAATCTTGACATGTGATGGGTCTAGGCTTGAAGCTCTGTCTAGTTTGGATCATATCATTGACGTATGTAATGGTCCAATTAGAGAAGAGTTGAATGATCATAAATCCATGATTCTCCTTGTAGGAGGAGTTATTGGAAAGTTGGGACAAGCGATCTGTTTGAATGACGACCAAGGGGATGAAATATATCAACCTAATGATGTCATTCATTCAGCTCATAGTACCCAAGAAGAGATGGCCATTATTACTGAGATATCAGTAGAAAGGCTTGGGCTAGTGGATCTACAAAGAGTGTAGATCAAGCTTTTAGCTAACTCGCATGAGTAGCATGAGGCTAGTCCTCCTATTTTATGCTATCCTTGGTATCCTGATTAGTTTGATAGGATGTGATGTACAACCAAGGAGATCATATATTGCATGGATTAGAATGAACTATCCATTTTAGGCCAAGAGGGCCAGCTAGTTTGCAGTGAAATGTGCTATTTCTTTAGGCTAAGAGGGCCATTCGTTTGTTTGGTGCAAGTATAGTTAATGGGTTTTTGTTGTAGTGATTGTATCATATAGTTACCGAAGTCGTTGGAGGAAGCCTTTGCTGCAAAGGAGCTTCTTGTGGCCATTCCAGGTGGTTTTGTCCCTTTTTTCGAGTCTTTTTCCTTAAGCAATTAATGATTGTTGAGTGTTGAAATGACTTGTTTTTTGGCTGATTTTTGTTGTTTTTGAGAGCTGAATGGTTAATTTTATGAGATGATTGATTGGTTTGAAAGTGGTTTGAGAGTGTTTTGGATAGGTTGGAATGGTTCTATTAAGCTCATGATGATTTTCAGTGGAGAGGTGAGGTTCTGTGATGTTCTGATAGGTTCTGATTGGTTATGTATACCTTCTGTATAGCTTCTGTTTTGTTCTGTTTGTCTTCTGTAAGGAGGGATGGATTATTGATTGATGAAGATTGAGATCTTGTGAAAGATTATTGAATAGTTTTTGAGAGTTTGGAATGGTTTGAGTATGAGTTATGAGGTTTTGATGACCTTCTGTAACCTTCTGTAGATCTTCTGTAGAGCTTCTGTCTCTGTACTGTAGCTGTTCTGGTGCTGTACTGTGACTGTTCTGTAGACCTTCTGTATGTGTTCTGATGGATGAGAGTGTAGCTTGGGAAAGTTTTTTAGCCTTGGAAAGAGGTGAATACAAGTGAAAAGAGCTAAAAGAAGTGAAAGAAGTAGTTGCTGAAGACTCAAGTAAAGACTGGAGTGAAGTGACAATAGTGAGCTATGAAAGGACACTGTAGTGGCTCTGGTGACTCTTCATATCAGACATACCTCTTGGGAGGGGTATCCATGACCTAAGAAGGATTATTGAGAGTGATTATGAGAGCATTGTAGTGAGGATATGATGTATTATTGATAGAGAGAGAGAGAGAGAGTCAGAGATAGCCAAATCTACTAAAACAGAGTGATTGTATATAAGAGATTGAGAGAGAAGACTATGAAGATATTGAAGATGAATACTATGTGATGTATTTCCATTCAAAGATGGTGTATTCCTTTGCTTTCTTTGTTATATTGATGGATTTTGTGAAGATATTGAAGAATATGGTTGATTCTATCAAATCCGTGGGAGATCTACATGATGTTTCATGAATATTTGTTGTGTCTGGTGTTCTTTTCTTCATTGTGATCATATAAAACCTAATAAAAAAGCTTGTTGATGTTACAAGATAGATTTTCTTGCAAGAGAATTCCCTTTTTCTTGGTGTTCATCTTGGGGCTCCATGTTTTTGGTGCGCAGTCGGGGAACCTTGCCATCAACAAGCACCAGAAGAGGCTGAAAATGAAGGAAATGGCATTGCCAAGAAGAGAAGAATTCAATGGATGTTTGTAAAGTTCCTTCTTCCACTGAAGAGTTGGAATTTCTCATAATCAAAGCCACTTTCCACAAGAAGTTCATCCCACAATGGCGGAAACACATCACCATCATGATGCATGCTCTATGTGGTGGACAGTTTCCTCTTTCTGTTGAAGCAGTAGAAACTTGCATCTTGGTGGCAAACTGTTTGGGAACAAACTGAAGAGCAGAAACAGAGAGAATGACCATCCATGGAAGATTTGGCATTCATTGAGAAGTTTCCAGACATCATCAAGTGGGAGATTGTGAAGAAGCTTCAGAAGTCTTGGTTTGTGGAGGTTCACAAAGACAAGAAGGAAAAGAGTTGGAATTTGTTCGTAGATGCTCAACAGCAAGATACATGGGATGCTTGGTGCACTGACAATCTTCTGTTTGTTCAATTGGCAACCCACTAGAAGTTGGTAGACAGAGTGTTCTTTACAAACATACACTGTTGAAACCATCAGAAGCTGGCATTACTATGATGATGGCACCACCACAATGCTTAGACGTATGCATTTTGACACCTTCAGAACCGAATACCTTCCTCTGTGTAGTGGCATGAAAGCAAAATTCAGAGACGTTGAAAAAGAAGAAGTAGAAGAAATGTTGGAAAGACAATCCTCCAGAGATTGAAGCCTTCTGTTATCCCTCTGTGGAGCACTAACGATATAGTGGAGCCAACCCCCTGATGAATGACGCAATAAAGAGGCAAGCGTTAGAACGAGTCCAGAGGTACGTGAGAAGAGAGAAAGCAAAAATCAAAGTCGAGAAAGAGCTCGTAGGAGAAGCCGCCTTTGACGCCCTTGCGGAACTCTTTACAGAAGTCCCAATGGCATATCAAGCCCTTCCTCCTCCTGCTGGAGGTCCACTTTCAAGCCAGATCCGTCCGGAAAATATTGATGACAGGCCAGCGAATGTAGTTCCATTGCCAGTTTTTAAGGGAGATTACAATGAAGACCCCGATCTTCATGTAGCAGAGTTTATGGTAGCATGTGTGGCTAACAATGCCAGAACCCCTGAGCATTGGTTAGCAATATTCCTCAGCACTTTCAAGGGCGCGGCGTTTCAGTGGTATGAGAGACAAGCAGCAGGAACTTTTGGCACATGGGATGATCTGAAGTTGGCCTTCCTCACTAAATTCAGGCGTGAAGATTTTGAAGAGCGGATGCGAGAGGAATTTATGAACCTAAGTCAGTCCTCTGGAGAAAGAGTAGAAGCTTATGTCTCACGAATGGAATCCATCCTGAAGAGATGGACTAACCATAATCTAGATGATGGCATTCAGAAGGGGGTGTTTCTCAGAGGATTACAACCAGAAGTCCGTAAGTTTGTGGAGCTGCAAAGACCAACCACACTGCAAGCTGCAACAGAAGGTGCAAGACTGTACGATGAAGTGGAAGCTAGATTGGTGATGAATCCAGGAAGAGGAATCCTACCTCCTTTGATGCCAGGAATGATGTACCCACCAAATGCAGTCCCAGGGACAGTCCCCTGCCCCTACCAACAGATGCCCCCAGTATCACAGTACAGTGCACCAAATCGACAGTGGCCACAATCCATGCCTCAAATGATGGTTCAACCACAACAACAATGGTCCCAACCAATTTCCTCAATGCCAAATTAGCAGCAATAGTGGAACCCTACCAACTGGAGCCAACAGCCAACAGTTCAAACAGGAGCTCTGAATCAGAATCAGAGTAGAGACCCCTCTACACCAGCCCAACCTGTTTATCCAGTGATTACAGAGACTCCTCAAAACCCTACTGCCAGTACCTCAGGAGGAGAAATCTTGAAGGATTATTTATCCAACTCAGTTGCAAATATCAAAAAGGAGTTAATGGATGTGATTACAGAGCAGCTACAGATGCTGAAAGTGAATACCGCTAGCATATCCAACGTTGCAGGAGCAGGAAGAGATGTGATGCGGTCAAATACTTGGTGTGGTAAGTGTCATCAAGCAGGCCATTCAGCCACTGAATGTACACGAAAACCAACCATTCTTGGAGCCTTATGTTCCTACTATTTGCGGAAGAACCATATAGAGGATATTTGCTCTCTGAAGGAGATGCATGATAGGAGAAGGAAGGAAGAAGACGCAAGATTCAACTTGCTGGAATCCAAAATGACAACACAAGATATTGGACCCAAGCCTAGAGAGTTTGGTTCTAATTTCAGTCCAAGGAGGTTTCCATCCCAAATTTACAGAGGAAGGCAGTTTGGCGGTGGTCAGAGATCAGAAGTGGAGTGTTACAGATGCGGAGAAAAGGGACACATTTCACCAAATTGTCCAAATCCCAGAAGGTCAGTAGATTACAATCCCTTATGCAATCGATGCAAAGGAGAAGGCCACACTGCAAAAGACTGTCCAAGCCCAGCCCCAGTGAAAAACAGTGCTACTGATACCGGCCAAGGCCCAAGAGCCTACCTCCAATTTAGTGGAATTGGAAGTTGCTGCCATCACGCGTGCAAAGAAGAAGGAACCACCTATCCAAAAAGAAAACAATCCTCCTGCCAGAGCAGTGAAGTTCAATCTGCCACCAGAAGAACAGAATAGAACAGAGCCTGACAGTGCCGTACAGAGCACTACAGTGCCACAGAGAGTCACAGAGACAGTTCCAGAGACAGGACCAGAGGTCCAGGAGATAGAAGAGGAGAAAGTGCCACAAGTGGCAGAAGAAGTCCCCATGATGCCCCTGTTGGAAGAAACAAGGAAAATGAAAATGGGTGTTGCCCCATTCCCTAACCGGTTAGAGAAGCCAGTGGATCCTATTAAGGAATACGATCTGGTCAGAGATCTAGATACCTTTAAACCAAACCTCACATTCCGACAATTATTGATGTTGTCTCCCAAATCACGAAAAAGGTTCAAAAGTATACTGACAAGAAGAAGTGGCTTAAGGATTGCTCCCTCAACAGCAACAAAGTCCAACAAAGCTCCAGAGCCTGTAAAAGAAGTGGACGTGGCTAACATCTTCCTAGATTCGGGTACCCCAGAGACTGGCGTGTGGATAGAAGGCTGCTTCATTGCAAATGCACTGATTGATGGTGGTTCATCAGTGAACATTATGATGGATGTGACAATGAAGGATCTAGGCCTACAAGGTGTGCAACCAACCCAATGGCTCATCAGACTGGCGGATCAGAGCAGAATCAAGTCTTTGGGCATTCTCCCATATGTGAAGACTACAGTGGCTGGAAGAGATTATTGGCTAACCTATTTGGTGGTGAAGCCAAACTCTTATGGTACATCCTATCCCCTGTTACTGGGCAGACCATGGCTTTTTGAAGCCAGAGCAAGGACGGATTAGTTCAAAGGAACCTTGACCTTGGGTCGAGGGCCCAACAAAGTGGTGCTGAAGCTATATGGTGCTCAAAAAGGGCATGGATCCACCTCCTTGGAGTTATCTTCTGACTCCCCAATGAGGCTACAAATGGAACATCAGCAGACGAAGATGCTGTCAAACAGATTCTTCCCAAGAAAACAGTGGCACGTTCCTTAACAGTGGATACTGTAAGCCAACTCCCAAAAGATGCAAAGCCATTATCAATGGGTGAATACTTCCTGCCTGAACCAGGAATGATTTCCGAAATCACTTCTGACAGTGAGATAGAAGCATGGATGTACTGCTCTCCCTGTTACATGACCATAGTAGAGCCAGAGATAGAGACAGAGACAGAGACAGAGACAGAGACAGAGACAGAGCCAGAGCCAGAGACAGAGACAGAGACAGAGACAGAGACAGAGACAGAGACAGAGACAGAGACAGAGCCAGAGACAGGAGAGGAAGGAGATGATATGGAAGAAGGTTATGAAAGCGAGATGGAAGAGTCTATCCCACCTAAAGAGGATACATATGAAGAAGAAGTTCCAGAAGCATCAGAAGCAGACGAGCTCATGCTGTGGGACAGAATGGTGATGGTACCATTTGGTCTGGTAAATGGATATTCTCATATGCAAAATCTTTGTAAGAAATGATTGAAGAAGAACAAGCCGTCTTTCAGCAGTGGCTCATGCCGCCCTCAACCACCTTTGCCAAGAAAAGATGATGATGATGCACCGTGCCAACAAGCACCAGTCCCACGATTCCAATAGGCATCAGAGGGTCCCTGTTATGTGACATTCCTGGACGCGTCATCACAAGACGAGTCTTCAAGCCAAGAGGTAACTGAACTTGAAACCAAACCCGAAACGGGTCTAATCCCATTCCAACATCTCAAGGAGCAACCTAAGTCTCCACCAAGAGAAGAAGTTGGTTCTAGTGGGACATCAGAAGAGGACACCACTCCCTTGAAGGAGTTGGATCTGTACCCGGAAGCAATCCGCGGGACCTTCATCCGTGAAGTAGAAGGCGAAAGGTAGTTAACTTTTGTGGATGCAGATGGCACTAAACGCCATTTGAAGGTGGGTAGCAGCCTACCAGAAGAGGAGTTGTCAACTTTGTACAACTTGTTGAAAGAAAATTTGGACGTGTTTGCTTGGTCCTACAAAGACCTAAAGGGGATTGATCCCACAATATGTCAGCATCATATTGACTTCGAGCCTGATGCCAAGCCAGTACGGCAACAATAGAGGCGAATGAACCCAAATTATTCCACCTTGGTGAAAGCAGAGTTGCTGAAGCTTCTGGAAGCCGAGTTCATCTATCCAGTGGCAAATAGTGAATGGGTTTCACCCATCCTGGTTGTACCCAAGAAGAATGGCAAGCTCCGTATATGTGTGGATTTCCGCAAGTTGAATTCCAAGATGAAGAAGGATCACTTTCCGATCCCTTTCACAGACCAATTGTTGGACACAGTGGTGGTAGGACATGAGCTTTATTCCCTTCTGGATGGATTCAGTGGATACAACCAAGTCCAAATCGCAGAAGAAGACCAATCCAAAACAACCTTCACCACAGAATAGGGGACCTATGCTTACCGAGTGATGCCATTTGGGCTCTCCAATGCCCCTGTTACTTTCCAACGAGTCATGATGGCCGCATTCCAAAATCATCTGCACGACTTTATTGAGGTATATTTGGATGACTTCTGTGTCTATAGTTTGATCCGTGAACACTGGGGACACCTGGAACAATGCTTTGACCAATGCCGGGAGTATGGGATTTCCCTCAACCCCGACAAATGCATCTTTGGGGTCTCTTCTGGAGTTCTGTTGGGCCACATTGTCTCAGCACAAGGGATATCAACAGACCTTGCAAATATCGAAAAGATTGCAGCTCTGATAACACCCACCAACCTCAAATAGTTGAGGGGATTCCTAGGCCATGTGGGTTACTACAGAAGGTTCATAGCCCATTTTGCAACAAAGGCAACCTCCTTGCACAAGCTTCTGAGGAAAGATGCAGAGTTTACTTGGACAGAAGAATGTGACAAAGCCTTCAACACTCTGAAGCAGTGTCTAATTGAGGCACCCATTCTACAACCTCCTGATTGGACGAAGGAGTTTCATGTACACACTGATGCATCTATTGAAGGCTTAGGCGCTATCCTATGCCAGAAGGGCTCCTCGAAGCTGGATCAACCCATCTATTACGCAAGCCGAAAAGTCACTGATAGGGAACAGAACTACACAGTGACAGAGCTTGAGTGCTTGGCAATGGTGTTTGCCTTAGAAAAGTTCCGCCACTACCTCCTGTCTACCCACTTTAAATTTTATGTGGATCATGAGGCCCTGTCCTTCTTGATGAACAAAGCAGATGTGAAAGGACGAATGATGAGATGGATCCTTCTATTCCAGGAGTTTGACTTTGAGGTAATTACCAAACCTGGTCGTTCCCATGTTCTGGCTGATCATCTGTCGCGTATCCCACAAACTGCAGACGAGGAACATGATGATCCAGACCTCCCTGATGCTTCCCTATTCCTAGTAGAAACTGTAACCCCTTGGTATGCAGACATTGCCAATGTGCTGGCAACCCAACAATACCCTCCTGGCATTTCTAGTCGGGAAAGGAAGAAGCTTATGTTAGAATCAACCCCCTACACCCTGTTAGGTGGTGCACTGTACAAGAAAGGCAAAGATGAAGTGCTTAGAAGATGTGTTGCAGGAGATGAGATTGGGATTGTTTTGAAGGCTTGCCATGACGAGCCATGTGGAGGCCACTTTGCAAGAGAAGCTACAGCCAGGAAAGCTCTGCTCGCAGGATACTGGTGGCCTACCATCCATAAGGATGCCTATGATTACTGTAAAAGATGTTATGCTTGTCAGAGAATGGGGAAACCTACCAAGACAAGTGCTATGCCACTGCAACCTATCCTTCCCTTGAAGCCTTTCAAAAAGTGGGACATCAACTTCCTAGGTCCGATTGATCCTCCTACCAGAAGGAAGCAAAACAGATACATCCTCGTATGTACGGATTATGTCACAAAGTGGTGTGAAGCTAAAGCCCTAAAGCGGGACGATGGTAACAGCGTGGCCCTGTTCATGTATGAGAATATCATCACCCGTTTTGGCAGTCCCCTAGAGCTGGTAAGTGACAGAGGCACTCATTTTATTAATAAAGTCATGGAAGAGTTGACAGAGTTGTATAAGATCCGCCATCGCAAGTCCACTCCTTATTACCCCAGAGCCAACGGCCAAGTCGAAGTCATCAATCACATCCTTTGCTCGATCTTGACAAGGACGATTGACGCACATCGTCGTGATTGGGATGATCGACTTACAGAGGCCCTCTGGGCGTACAGAACTTCCCATAAAGCAACAACAGGACAGACACCCTTTCAGCTGGTGTATGGTACAGAAGCTGTTTTCCCTGTTGAACTGGAATTGCCCTCTTTGAGAGTGGCTATCAAAGAGCGTTTGGGGGACGATGATTCACTGCAATGCCATCTCTTGTACCTGGAATGTTTGGACGAAACTCGTAGGATGGCTCTACAGTGCATGGAAGCCACGTCTTTTGATAACAGTTCTTCAGCCACTCCTGATGAAGTGGACACAACCCTCTGTCCCCTCAACCCCACCTTCCAGCCTTGATCTCTTATCCTCTATTTTCCACCAGCGGCAGTGGCGAGGTTGGTTTTGACAAGTGGTATTTCTACCATTCCCTTGCTTAAATCGAAGAAAAAAAGAAAAAGAAAAAAATATAAATATACATATCGGTCATGGGAGAAAAGGACTTAGGTCCCTGTCATGCCGACCTATTCTTCGAGAAAAGGTGGAAACACCCTTAGGAGTAGGAGAAAAAGAAAAGAGAAAAGAAAAAAGAAAAAAAAAACAAAAGTGTTATGGGAGAAAAGAACTTAGGTCCCTGTCATGCCGACCTATTCTTCGAGAAAAGGTGCAAACACCCTCAGGAATAGGGGAAAACAAAAAAAAAACAAGAAAAAAAAAACAAGATAAGAAAAACGAAAAAAAATCTGTTATGGGAGAAAATGAAGAAATTCCCTGTCATAGCAGGCCTCGTTCCAAGAAAAGGTGGCACACACCCTTGGGTGGGAAGTTGGCTGTGGAAAAGGTGGCAACACCCAGCAGTCCAGAAAGTGGATTCATCAATCGATATCCCCAGGATCCAGTTTCGAAGCTGCCTCCCTTGGTACGCTGTGTCCTGGGTCTTTCTACAGAGCGTCTAACTGTCCTTTAGCAGACGCCATGTCCTATCCAACACAACGTTCGATTTGATGGCTACCTCCCTGGGTACACCTCTTCAACAACTAACGACGCGATCTTCATCGACAAACAATCAAGTGATGTGAGCTTTCATCCTAACCGGATGGGGTTGTGAGTATGGTTGCCCTCTGTAACTATCCACAGAGAGTGAGACAGAGGGTGGGGTGAGTGACCAGTCTTTCCCTTTAAGTCAAATGAGAGGTAAGAAGTGTGAATGAAGTGTTGCACGCACGGGATGGGCCTCTCAATGCACAAAGCACGATCTGTTTTTGTGCACTGCACCATAAGGCTCCCTGGCCTTTCTTCTCGCACCGTATGCTGGCACAGGGCGGGATGCACAGTTGCACCATCAAATGTGCACAAGGCATACAACCTTTGCACAAGTGACCGTGAGGATTGCATCAATGGGTTTCAGGAAAGGGCTGCCCTCCTGTATCTATCAGCAGAGCGTGAGACAGAGGGTGGGTTGAGTGTGATTGGAGTTTCTTTAATCAATTACCGAGAGGTGAGATTGAGGGACGTTACGACACTTGGAGTCAGGTATGTTCCCGTTTCTCTATGCACCCATGGGGTGGGTCTGTACTGTCTTCACAAGACACGTCACCCTGTTCGGTACACTGCACTGTAAGGCTCCCTTGCCTTCCTCCTTGCACTTATGCCATACGGGTTGGATGCACTAATGCACCATCAACAGTGCACCCTGGAATACTCCCTCTGCACCATTCCCTTGTCGATTTCTAAACCCGGGTATGAGATATGGGTTTCAATCATTATTCCTCGAGTGATATTAGTCCTGGGGCGAGTGACAGTTCTTTCATTCCATTTGAGTGACTGTGAATTGAGTGCAATATTCCTCATCATCGACGAATTTCCTGCGATTCCTTTAACTAGCTACCTCCCTAGGTGCTGCCGCATGGTCCCTGCCATGAAGGACGTGTGCTAGAGTGAACCTTGGTACCTCCTATATCCGACAACGATACAGGCCATGCCATCGACAATCAACCTTGATTCTCAACAACATGGACCAAGTTTTTCTAACCCTACACCTTCTGTTTCTCAGTGACGTTCATGTTTTAAGTATGGGGACGTTAGTGGATGGTCTGTTATGTGGTCCTAGGTCCCTGTTGCTCGGTTAACCCTGTCCGTTAAGGTTTTAAGTGTGGGGACACGTCCCTACGTGTCTACATTGCATGCCCCTCTACATATGCCTCCACCTACTAATGCCTTTATGCCATGACTTGCTTTTACTCTAATGGGGTCCCTTCCCGCCCACCCATCCATTTTACACCCACCCTTGGGACTGTTCCCTTGCAGTTTTCCTTCATTCCCTGATTTTGCTGTCCTGCCATGTGAACGTACCCTACATTCACCGCAATCCACATTCAACCTTATAGCCCTGTTTATCCCTTTGCATTGACCATTTTTCCTTTTTACTCTAATGACTTGCTGTTACTCTAATGGGGTCCCTTCCCGCCCACCCATCCATTTTCCACCCACCCTTGGGGCTGTTCCCTTGCAGTTTTCCTTCATTCCCTGATTTTGCTGTCCTGCCATGTGAACGTACCCTACATTCACCGCAATCCACATTCAACCTTATAGCCCTGTTTATCCCTTTGCATTGACCATTTTTCCTTTTTACCTACCCCTGTTCTAGTACACGGTTTTCGAGTTATTAATTTTTGAAGCATTTTGTGCAAATTAGCCGGTTTTCCATGTGCACGCGCTTTGCTTGCTTCGGACCTGCGATTTGATGTCATAGCCCTAACCACCACTTTCTCCCTGACATTTTTCCTTTTTACTCCGTGTCCTTTCGATGCACGGTTTGTCTAATATTAATTTTACGGTTTTTTACGACTTTTTCGTGCGTCTTTTTGATATTTTTCCATGTGAACCTACCCTGTTTGCATCGGAATTCACATTTGATTTGACAGCTGTGTCCGCCATGCCTTCCCCCACCTTTTTCCTTTTTCCTCCCCCTCTTTCAACTTCTGGATTTTTAATTATTAATTTTTAACTGTGTTTTCGGACGTATTTTTGGTGTTTTTCGCATGTGAACCCCCTTACTTCCGCCGGAACTGCGTTCTGACATGACAACCCTGTAACCCCCCCTTCTTGCAAACATTTTTCCTTCTTACTGCCTGTCATTCCGGCGAACGATTCGTCCAATATTAATTTTCGATTTTATTTTTAGGTCGTTTTTTTGGGTTTTTCCCATGTGAACGCGTCTTATCTTAGTCGGAACTATGTTTTGACATGATAGGATTGTCGGGCACGTCTTTCGGCATATTTTTCCTTTTTCTTGAACCTCGTTCCGATGCACGGATCTTCCGATATTAATTTTTAATTACGTTTTTGGACTCATTTTTGCGTTTTTTGCATGTGAACGCCCTGTCTTTCCCCCGGAACTCCCGTTGCATGTTTCCCCTGTCTTTCCCCTGCCGTCTTGCCCCGTTTTTGTTTTTATGACATTTTGTTTTGATGATCGGATTGGGAGATACTAAATTTTCTTTATCTTTATTTTTACGTGTTTTCGCGTGACTTGTTCCGTGCGTGAACGCGCCTGTTTTCGATTTTACGCGCCTCCACGCGCCCTGGTCGTGTCCGTGTGTCCCATACCGCCATCTCGGCACTATTTTGATCCTGTCACGGTAAATTTTTTTTACCCCGCCCCGTGCACGCGCGCAGGACGGGGATACGCCCTTTTTTTGATGGCAGCCGCCTATTCTCCCCTGTGGGCCCCCGCCCATTCCCCTATCGGCACCCCATAGTCCCCCTACCCCTACTCTTCTCCCCTGGTCATCCCTAACCCATGGGCACCCCCTCCCCACCACTCCCTGCGTGCTCCTCCACCTCCATCTCTCCATCTTCTTCTCCCCTCCTCCTCCCTGCGCGTTACCCTCCTCCTCCTCTGCTCCCCCCTCCATCTACTCCCCCCTCCCTTCCTCCTCTCCCGCCTCCCCTCCTCCTCCTCTGCTCCTCTCCTCTCCTTCCCCTCCCTCTTCTCCTCGTCTGCTGGTCGCCTGCCTGCCCACGCCTTGCCCCGCCCTGGACGAGCGCCGTGTGTACCGCCTCCCTGCCCGCCCTCCAGCCATGTCGAGTGCCACCGTGTGTACCGCCTCCCTGCCCCCTCCTCCACGATGGGTGTGACGTCCTGCGCCCCCGCCGGTTGCCTGCGCCCCTGCAGCCGTTGACGACGCCGTGCCGTCGCCCTCCAGCCCCACGCGGCCTCTGATGCCGCCTGACGACAACGCCTGTGCCACCTTGGGTGCCGACAACGACCCTCCTCCACGACGAGTGTGCCACGTGGCCTCGTGAAGCCTGCTGCTTGCGCCCCGTTGACCCTCGCTGCCACGTGCCCTGCAACCCTTACCCACAACTCTCCACCTAAGCCCCCCTTCCCCCCACTGCAAACACACACCCACCAACCCCCCCACACAAGCCCTTGTTCCCCCACTGCAAAAACCAATCCACCATTTCCCCCTCCAAGCCCCCCTTCCCCCCAAACACACATTCCCCCCCACACCCACCTAAGCTCCCCTTCCCCCCACTGTAACAAAAACCCACCCACCCCCCATCTAAGCCCCCTTTCCTCCCACAGACACAAATTCCCCTTCACCCACATAAGCCCCTGTTCCCCCGCAGAAACCCACCAGCGGCAAACCCCTCATACGCCCCCGTCCCAGCCAGCCGCACCGAACCACAACCCGTAGAACACACAGGCACCTTTTCTCCGCCCTTGCCACCCGCACGTGTGGTTGTTCGGTTGTTCGTGATTGTTCGTGAGCGGGTGCGGGAGATCGTTAGCCGGTTGCTGACACGCAGCTGCCACGCAACCTATTTCTAGGTATTTTCCCAGATTGTTAATTTCAAATACCCGAAAACCTTTTAAAAAACATTGAAAAATTAAAAAAAATCATTAAAAAACACTTAAAACTCACCAAAAAAAAAAAGAAAAATCTTGAAAAAACCCTAATCTTTCTGTACTCAATTGCACTATTTTTCTAAACTGAAATTTCAGAAAATAAACAAATTTAGACAATTTTCAAATTAAAAATTCTTTTAAAAATACCCAAAAAATGAAAAAAAATCATTAAAAATGCTTAAAAATTCCAAATTAATTGCAAAAAATTCCATTTACATTTTTACTTATTTTTGGCATATTTTCTAAGCTGTCAAAATACTTCATTCACCACCTCAATTCATTAATTAAAAAAACATTTTTAATTCAAACCACACACTGAACAATCTCGAAAAAATCCAGATACATTTTTGGATTGAGGAGGGCGCATTCTTTGCATTCACATATACCCACTACCAGGTATTTTCCCTTTTATTTTTTTTTTCGCTACCCCAAAATTCACAGTTAATTTTTAAAATGAACCCTAAACACCACCATGGCACGCGCATTCGCGCTAAACACACCATTTTTTTAAAATAAAACTTACCCAGCCGTTCACTTAGCACGTGCTAAGTGCGCTACTTTAACATTTTTAATTAAAATGAACCAGTCGTCACAAGAGCATGCGCTGGCAAAAAAGCGCTCCACATCACCTTAATTTTTAATAAATGAACTTGCATTTAGAGACCCAGTCTAGATATCGAAGTCCGGGATTCGGATTAATGCACCACTTTAACCTAATAATTGGTAATTAAATTTTTAAGAAGGAACCGCCGTTTTCTTGATAAGGTTTATCACTTAATAAAAATTCACCCATTTTTTAATAATTTATTAAAATGAACCTTTCATTAAATTAATTTCCCCCTCACTGCACTTTCTTTCCCCTTTTTAATAAACTCGTTTCGTGGGATGGGTATGCGAAGTCTTCGGAGTTGTCTCCATGGTCAAACCTGATTATCAAAGTTGTGGTCTTGATATGTGTGGGTTGTTGTTATGTTTTGGTTTAGTTTCTTTATTACGGTTAAGGGTACAGTGTGTAGTTTTTTTTCTTTATTGCCTGATACGGGGATTTGGGTGTTTGCATGTTGCATAGCATGAAGCTTTCGGTCGCATATGTGTAGAGGTCATGTCGAATTTTTTCTAGGCTGTGGTTTGCTTGGGGATAGTTGGTTGAGTCACGTTTTATCGTTTTGGTTGATATCTTATCCTTGGTTTTTGTTTGTTGCTTTGCAGGCATTCTCCTTGATTGTCTGTGTTTGTAGTGTGTGTGTAACCATTTGAATGGCGCCTTCTCACGCTCCTCCCCCTATCCAGTATGTCCCACTAGTCAGTAGAGATTACTCTTCCCTACTCACTTTTGAGCCTCTCACGAAGGCGGGACTCGCTGCTTTTGTGGCTGCCTCCTTTCCATTGCTTCCAGAGGATCCATCGATGTGTGATGAGTTTCTGGCCTCCTACAGCAAGAAGTCGGGACTGGTCCAGGGTACTTCCATGACTTTGACACCTCGAGGCCTCGGGAAGGCTCTGTCTCTTCCCTCCAAAGGTGAACCCTTTGTTACCACTCGCCAGCTTTTCTCTAACGAAGAGATTTTGAAGCTGTTACAAAAGCAGACTAGGGAAATTCTGGATGTTAAGAAGGTCATCAACTCTTCAGGAGTTTCCTTTTCCATGATCACTGATCCGGTGTGGAAGTTGGTCTGTCAGTTTCTCCAAGACAGGTTTATGCCTGCAAAAACGCCATCCCATTACTTGTCCAAAGAGCTCTTTACAGCTTCAAGGATGGTGTTAAAAGGAGTAGCTATTGATTAGAGCACTTACCTACTCACTAAGATGGATCAACATTTCGTCAAAGTGACCAGGGGCAATGTTACCAATGTCACCTATGGATCGTACTTGTATGCCTTCTTAACCTACTCAGGTTTAAAGAAGAGTGTGCCTCCACCTCCTCCATTTGATCCAGTACCTCCTCCTCCACCTTCAAATGAGTCAGAACCAATTGATATAGAGGATTTGGATTCTCCGCCTCCCCTGGTCATACAGCGCAAACGCTTGAAGCGGGTAGCGGATAAAGCTCCTTCAGTTCTTCCTTTAGTACCCATTCCTGCTACCTCTGGTAGTGATCTCCCTGGTTATCTCACATGTAATAACTTGTTCAGAGCACATCGAGAAGGTTCGTTGGATATATCAGTCCCCTCACACTGAACAGTCTAGTCTCGGGAGATGCCATTCCTTTCCTATGTAAAGACATTCAGAGTTTCATTGAATTGTCAGTGATGACAGCCTGTGTTCAACAGCTGTACGCTTTCTTTTATGAAGAACTGATGCAATCTAAGGACCAGTTGCATAAGGGAGCATCCGAGTTAGCCTCTACTAAGGATACCCTAACAGATTTGTTTAAGCAGATGGAGCAACAAACCCACCTGATTGCAACCCAAAGAGATGAGATATCTTCTTTGAAGATTCAGTTAATAGAGGCTCAATCAGAGGTTACTAGAATCTCAGAGGAGAAGGAGAGGATGTCCAAAGAAGCGCAAGAGTTCCAAACTTTTTTATATGTCAAACTTTCAGCCTTACAGACTGCTAATGACACAGTGGAATCACAAGCTTCCCAAATCAAGCAGTTGCAAGATCAACTGGCAAAGTCACGGTCAGTTCCTCCAAGCCCTCATGTTCCCTTGATCCCTTCTCTCTCACAGCAGGACTTGGTAGCTCTTCAAAGACAGGCTACCTTGTGTCCTCTCTTCCAAGGTAAAGTGGAAAGATTGCAATCCAGGATGGATTTGTTATGGTCTACCTTTGAGCAGTATCAGGAATATGTTCCTCCGGATCATTCTTTCTTTGTCCACTATCAATTACAGAAGTTGGCCTTCTACATGAAGCTTTCCACGATGGATTTATCTCTTCCAGAGGATGGTTGGAGTGGGGCTTGGTCTCCTGAGTTGCTGACAGAGGTGGTCCGTATGGTGTTTGAAGATTCTGTCACGACCGATACCATGTTGATGTCATATATATATCTACGAGGAGACTTGTTGATTTCAGATGAAGTGGATATGGCTTGGTATGTGGGAGATGTGGTTTTACAAGTTGTTTTGTATGTCAACCATTTGGAGTTGTGAATAGATGACATGTTTCAGAGTTACTCCTCCAAAGTGGCTACTTGCCTTGATAATTCCTGGCATATCATGATTGATACTGTGGTCCTGAATCAAAGACAGAACGCAGCCCCTATCTATGTCCAGAGCACTAACCAACTGAGGGTGGATCTATTAGCTTATCTTTCCAAACATAATCCATTTGATTCTACCTTTTTTGATGCCTATCAGAGAAGATCTATCTTAGGTCCTTCTGTTCCTACCCTACTGTATTACCAACAAATGGCTCACTGTTATGTTATATATCTTTCCCTCTATCAAACCAATTCCACAACCATCTTACCCCTTCTTTTCCAACCTCAATATTTTCCTCAAGTTCCCATATTTACATACTGCTCTTTTATCAAGGATAGAGTATTTTCCCCTTCTCCACCATGTCCTTCTCCATCCATTCATGTACCTTCTACCTTTCCTATTTATCAGTTAACACCCTTCTTAAGTGATTCCCTAAAATTTTTAGCCACTCCTTCTTTAAATTATTCTTCCTTTTATGATTTTTCCTACCCATCTCTTCATCCACTTTTCCTTATTCCATTTCCATCTCCTGCCACTTCTATATCTCAATCACCTCAGTTGGTTAGTGACTATGACGGGTTTGATCATCAGATTTCCAGAAGAAGGGGATGGAGCTCGAATGATTCCCTTACAGGACCTCAGATAAACTGGCCAATAATTCCAGGAGATTGGACAGCTGCCAGTCAAGCATACCAGAACTATATTCATTTTGCTCAGCAGTATTCACAGTCTCTGGATCCTTCTGTGAGATTAACAACACATTTTGCTCGGTACCTGGCGTATATGCATAGGCATTCTCATAATGATTCAAAGCCTATTCCAAAGTTGTGCATGAATGTCAATGTGAGCATTGATTCCCAGCAGCTGGATATTGGATTGGCTTTCTGTGTTTGTGTTGTGTGTAGTGTAGTGTTTGTGTTGTGGGTTAATTTATGTAATAAGATCGTGGTGGTTGCCTATTGGATTGGCTTTCTGCGAGCTACATTTTGGAGAATTGTGGTGATGGGGTCGTGGTTGGATAGTTGAAGATGTTGAAGAAGAAGAAGAAGAAGCAAACTCTTATATCCTTTACAAGTTTGTTGTGATTTCCAGTTTGATAAGAAGTGTTAATGTATAAAGGGTTTTCCTTTCGTTGAATTTTTATATCAGATACAGGTGATAAGTTGGGGTCGTGGTTGGATGGATTGTTTTTGAAGAGATATTGAAGATCAAAGTTGAGCTTTTGAATGAACTTGTATTCCCTTTTTCATGGGTCGTGAGGACGCTTCCTTATTAAGTGTGGGGATATGTTGAGTGTTGAAATAACTTGTTTTTTGGCTGATTTTTGTTGTTTTTGAGAGCTGAATGGTTGATTTTATGAGATGATTGATTGATTTGAAAGTAGTTTGAGAGTGTTTTGGATAGGTTGGAATGGTTTTATTAAGATCATGACGATTTTCAGTGGAGAGGTAAGGTTCTGTGATGTTCTGATAGGTTCTGATTGGTTCTGTATACCTTCTGTATAGCTTCTGTTTTGTTCTGTTTGTCTTCTGTAAGGAGGGATGGATTATTGATTGATGAAGATTGAGATCTTGTGAAAGATTATTGAATAGTTTTTGAGAGTTTGGAATGGTTTGAGTATGAGTTATGAGGTTTTGATAACCTTCTGTAACCTTCTGTAGATCTTCTGTAGAGCTTCTGTCTCTGTACTGTAGCTGTTCTGGTGCTGTACTGTGACTGTTCTATAGACCTTCTGTATGTGTTCTGATGGATGAGAGTGTAGCTTGGGAAAGTTTTTTAGCCTTGGAAAGAGGTGAATACAAGTGCAAAAGAGCTAAAAGAAGTGAAAGAAGTAGCTGCTGAAGACTCAAGTAAAGACTGGAGTGAAGTGACAATAGTGAGCTATGAAAGGACACTGTAGTGGCTCTGGTGACTCTTCATATCAGACATACCTCTTGGGAGGGGTATCCATGACCTAAGAAGGATTATTGAGAGTGATTATGAGAGCATTGTAGTGAGGATATGATGTATTGTTGATAGAGAGAGAGAGAGAGAGAGTCAAAGATAGCCAAATCTACTAAAACAGAGTGATTGTATATGAGAGATTGAGAGAGAAGACTATGAAGATATTGAAGATGAATACTATGTGATGTATTTCCATTCAAAGATGGTGTATTCCTTTGCTTTCTTTGTTATATTGATGGATTTTGTGAAGATATTGAAGAATATGGTTGATTCTATCAAATCCGTGGGAGATCTACATGATGTTGCATGAAGATTTGTTGTGCCTGGTGTTCTTTTCTTCATTGTGATCATATAAAACCTAATAAACAAGCTTGTTGATGTTACAAGATAGATTTTCTTGCAAGAGAATTTCCTTTTTTTTGGTGTTCCTCTTGGGTCTCCAATGATATATGTGTGTGTAAGGGTTACTTTCTTTTGTTTGGTGGGGACCGGCAATAGAGGCATGAAATGCCAGCATTAGGCTCTGTATGTTTGAGGGAAGTCTGAGTAGTCATTGCCTCCTGCAAGGCATTGTCAGGCATTGTAAGTCCTGTTTTAGATGGGAATTCTAGTGACCCTGTTCTACTGACCTGCTAGGTGGCCATTCTGGGAGTTCCTGTTAGTTGTGAGGTAGTTAGAGAAGCCTACTAAAATAATGATGGAAAGAAACAAAACCCTAAATATCTGAATATACAGAGATGTGTAAAAAGGGGTTCTAACCCCTATAAAAATAGAAATGGAAAGAAAGAAAAATCTATGAGCTGTTGTTTATCGGCTTGCGAAGGCCTGGTAGGTGCTTGAGGACGAGACAAGACCCAGGGTCAATGCCTTGTCTTCCTAGGGGTGGCATCTAGCGGAAAAACAAAGAATACAAGAAGGTTGGAGCGAAAATAAACGTGAGAATTCGAAAAGGATGAAGTGTCGCCTTGCGCAGGCTTGGTAGGTTTTTGGGTATTGAGACAGGACCTAAGGCCATGATACCTTGCTCTCCTTGGGTCACTACACTCAGCTCCCTCCTTTTTACAATGCTCGAGTATGAAAAATAAGAGGTGAAAGACCCAATGTGCTAAAAGAAAATATTTGTTGATCAGGCTATAGGAGTCCTCACCTAGTAGGAGCTCCTCTTTGAGTTGTCCTTAGCTAGGTAAGTAGTTCAGACCACCACTGATGAGGATGACCTCTTTGATAGATCTTTTTAGCTTGACTATGTTGGGGCAGTTGGTTAGTGACTAGCTTTCGACGTTTTATCAAAATATGCTAGGCCTACTCCTCGTGGATTTCATGCCTTGGTTTTGACAAGGGGGTAGGGTTAGAGTTGTGATGTGTTTTGTTGTGTATCTATTTTATATCAACTTGATGTTGTTTGTGGTTGTGTTTATGTGCAGATTCATTCGTAGGATTCGACAGCTGAGTCGCCCTATCCTGTGCTTGCCAATGAGAGCTGGATTTTAGGATCCAATTTGGACCCGTTCTTAAAGCGTTGAAGCTTGTTTTGGAGCCGAAAAGTGTCCGAGAGGTGTTAAAGAGCCAAATTTCATGAAAAATCAAATGGTGGCAGATGGCCAAGCTAGAGCTTTCCTAGATGCATTTCGACATTAGGAATCCAACACAAGTCTCGGTTCGTCAATCGGAGGTCGTTTGACCCTCCATTTAATCCCCGCAAGGTTCGGCGTTATAAAGTAGCTATCAAATCCGGAAGCCGTAAAGTGTGTGGGAGAGACCAGGTTGATGGAGTTCGACGCCATGAAGCCACCTGTCTAATCAGATTGCAAATCGGAGTTCGTTTGGGCCTTCAAAATTGAAAAATCCACTTGCGGGATAGTGTGAACACAAAAAGATGAACCGGTTATTTTAATGTTTTAAACCTTAGGCTTAATAAAAGACTTGAAACTAATGCAAAAACTGTCGAATAGAGGGAAGCGTCAATGCGCCTTCTCATTTTTTGCTCGTTGCCTCTTCGATTCAAACCCGTTTGGAGAGAGAGAGGGAGATTCTCAAGGTAGGGAGAGGAACAAGATGGCTGCAAGCTTGCCCGTTTTAATGGAGGATTTAAAAATCTCATTTTTTAGTCTTTCTCTCTCCTCCTCTCTCTCCCTGCAAGGGGCAGTTCCTGCATGTGAAGAAGAATGAAGCCCGGTTGGTGAATGCTCGTCCGGCGTGGTACCGGATTGCTTCTAAACCGAAGGTGGGCTGAAGACGGCAGTGTGGAGGCGGGCTGAGTATCAAATGGGCCCTAATTTGCAAACCTGCAACAAGTTTCAAAACCCGAAATAATGAAAAATACACGGTAATGAAATTTATACAAAGGAAATGGCTCTTTTTTCGCATTTGATGAGGTTAGTAATGTTTATATGGGCTGAAAATTGATGGACATGTTGTTTGTTGTTGGTTTTAGTATTTCATAATAAAAAGGTAAAAAAATACGCACTTAAAGTGTGGAAAGTAAATGGAAAAACACTCGAAAAGCATGGTTTTCAGAGTAAAAATGGGGTTTTTGGGCATAAAATCGAAAAAGCATGAAACAAAACACCAATAAAATCTACATGTTCGCTATTTAAAGACTCAAGAGCCACAAATTTGAAAGCGTGCTAATTTTATTCCATTTTTTATTGATAAATAAGGAAAAATAGGGAAAAATACTCTTTAAAAGGGAGAAAAATAGAAAATGGACGAGAAAAATTATGGAAAATTATGGATGTGTCCGTGAGTGTATAATGAGGATAAAGCATGAGGGTGTGCCTCAGGTTATCTCCATTTATATGTTTTTGTGAGTATTTACTGTTTATTTCGTGCAAAATACACATTGAGTGTTGAAATATGATATAAAATCAGATGTATTTGCTACATTATTCATATAGGATGACGTTAAGTTAATAAAGGGAAGTACAGCATGAGTGTAAGGCTCGATGTCTTCTCTCATTGCAACAATTATGCATTAGTGTATGGAAGCATGAAAAGAATGGATTTGCACAATGCACGAGGCTATTTTTCAATTGTTTGAGCACTTAATCATATACACATTTGCATCAAGCATCATTAAATGGTATCAATTACAAGCTCCTAGATGCATAGCACTTGGTTTCTCTAGGACTTGACCCACGTAGAGAGAGTGAGCAACTTGACTGTAGGTCTAGATGGTGGGTTAAAAGGGGATGGATAAGTGAGGATAAGTGCATTCCTGGAACGTTAAATATATTGGCACTAAGAGGGGAGTTTATTTCGAATGTGTCTATATGTGGAAGCAGTGCATCGAGGGGCCAATCCCCAAGATGTAGGAGAGTTGCAGTAGAGCCACAACAATCAGCCCAGTGGGGTGCCCTTGTGTCTGTGACATGTGGCATTTGTTGCCGTCATATGTATAATCTCCCTCTGAGGAGACGGGGAAAGGGAATATCCATTGGATTATAGACTATAAACACGCAATAATTAGTGTTTAAGATAGTGTATCCCTCAAGAGACGCTCTTGGTCCACGATGCCGTGTGGTGGGGTTATTTGCTGAGGGCATGAGGTCCGCGGCTAGTGCCTTAGCCACCAGTGCCGGTCCATTTTAGGTCCCATCAGCAGACCCCCGACGGGTATGTCCTATGGCAGGGTGGTCCCAGAGAACTGCGAGCCTTCTCGTAGGATTTTACTGACATCCGAAAACCCTTAGGAATTGTTAGATTGGAACATTGATTCATGTCGTTTTAGGGGACTGGAATGGGACTATGCCCTACGGGTAGAGAGGTTGAGCAGTGCATCCCTCTTGTTTCCCATTCTCTTTGAACCAAGTGCAACATGGGTCTACTTCAGCTTGGGTATCTCCACGTAAAGTAGGATGCCTAGGATTCAACGCTAGATTGCTGTTAGGAAATCTTGGCCACTAGGAGCCCAAATTTTAGGTCGATCCTAGTGGGTTTGGCCGTGAACGTTCTGTTGCGAGGAAGATTCAGGAAACCCTAAGCGACAAAACTAGAAACATTCCATGGGAGTGTCGGGCAATGATGCTTAGATTCGTTTCTTGATAGACTGCTAAAAGCATGCCTAGACAACCGATGGGCGGGCACCTTACATAGCCGTAAGCACTCAATAGGAGTAAGTTTGGGTACCCATCACAACTTGTTGTTTGTTGGCTCCTATAGTGTGAGTGTTGTCTCCTAGGCTTAGGGTGTGAGGTTTTAGGATTATGAGCCCGTGTGGACTAGCTTCAAGGAGGCGTTGGCTTTGAGATGATTGCGATTGCCATTTGGGTACCCATATGAGCTGCTACTCAATGACTTTGGGAGCGGTTACTGGTGATTGCATCTAGTTGGTCGTGGTGGGTCAGGATAAGTCACGACTCCCCTCCTTAGGCTTGGCACTAAGTTTCTCTATCGGTGGCATTGTGGTCTTAGATAGAGTCGCACTACTCTTTTTGAAAACCATCACTATCCAAAGATTACCAATGGCAAAGTGAATGTGCTGTGAGTCACATTCAACATTGCAACGTGCTTGTCTCTTGAATGCATGTCCTAGCAGTGATTCCTTACTAGTGGTATTGGTGTTAGGCATCATGTAGAAGATCATTGGTAGGATTTTAGTGTCGATAGAGACTGCCACCTTGCACTTTTCCAGTAGTGAATAAGACTACCCCCCAAACAGGCTAAGTTTTGCATTAGTAGGTTGTAATTGGGACTGACCAATGAGGGTCCAATGATTGTGCATAGGGATATTATAGTTAGATCCCTCATCAATGAGTGCATCAAAGGCATATGTCGTATGACTAGTGATTGATATGCGTAGGTATGCAGGTGCCACTGCTTCCTTATCCTCTTCCTCGATCTCAGTAATGGTGGCTATTGTTACATTTAGAGATGGGTTCAACATTAGAGGCTCGTGTAATGGGTGCATTGGAGGGTAGCACTTCTTGAGACGACTGCTATTAAAGAAGCCTATGCTCTCCTCTTTAGAGTCTCAAGCTCTACATTTCTGGTTTGACTAATGTTGTGAACCTCAAAGGTCACAATCCCTTGAACTTCATCTTTTTCTTATGGCCTTTGACTGATTATAGGAGCATTAGGTTGCCCTACTCAAAGTCATGTTGTTTGACATGCTTGTCAAACCAGATTTTGTGTCTTGCCTTTTCGTAGATAAGTGCATGAGTTGCTAGGAGTCTGGTTTCAGAGAGGTGTTCTAACTCCACCAGCAAGCATTTCATCCATGCTTCCTTGCCATCCCATCTTTCTTGTACTAGCATTGCAAGCTTGGAACAAATAATTCGACTGGCAGGATTGATTCAGTCCCATAGGTTAGCTTGAATGGTGTGTACCCTACAGCCGTCTTGTAAGCTGTCCTATATAGACCCATATCACTGCCATGAACTTATTGTCCGAATCACTGCGCGATGTGGATATTACCTTAATCAGACATTTACTAGGATCTTATTCACAGATTCTGTCTAACCGTTATCTTGAGAGTAATATGGTGAGGATTTCCTATGGATGATCAATAGGGTGGATAGCAAATGGGTAATCACTTCATTGATGAAGTGCATACATTAATCACTAACTAGTTAGATGGGGCAGATGAATTGTGAGATCACTTGCTCCCAAAGGAACTTAGGTGTGGTTCTAGCATCATTCTTCCTGGTGGCCCAAGCTTCAAACCATTTTGTGAAATATTCAGTTGCTATAATTAAATATTTCACCTATGAGTACTGTGGTATGGGACTGATCGGCCCAATAAAGTCGATTCTCCATTTTTCAAATTTTTGTCGTGCTATCACTAGGGTCAATTTCATCGTGTTCTTTTGGATGGGGAATTTGGTTCTCTGGCACTCGTCACAATGCTTCACAAACTTAGTTGCATCGTGGAATAGGGTGGGTCTCTTAGACAATCCATGCTCTAGGATTGGAACTATGTTGTCTGCCCAATACGGTGTTAGATCGGCTCTAAACAGGTCTCTCACTAGATACTCCAATAAGATCGGCTCTAAACAGGTCTCTCACTAGATACTCCAAAAAGGTGCACAGTTTGTAGGTCATCTATGATGCCTTGGTTAGCAATTTCTTATGTGGGTATGTAGGACATATGGTCTGTCATGTAGTGTTGCTTACCCTTGCATACAACCATGGAGAAGTCAAACTCTAGTAGTAGAAGTAACCATCTAGCTATGCATCTTGTAGCACAAGGTTTTTTGACTAAATAAAGCAAAGTTTGATGGTCAATGAAGAAGGTGAAAGGCATAGCTAATAGATAATGATGGAACTTCTTCACAGTGAACACCATAGTTAGGCCTTCTCTATCCATCATGGAGTAGTTCATATTTGTACCTATGAGTTTTCTGCTAGCAAAGCTCATTGGATAATCAAGATTATACTCATTAGGTTGGCACAAAATAGCTCCCATGGCAAAATTTGATGCATCATTGTGCACGTGGAATGCTATGTTTCAATTCAAGGCTCATAGGATCGGTGGAGTTGTAAGAGCCTACTTGAGTTCCTTGTAAGAGTGTTGGCATTCCTCAATCAACTCATATATAATTAGCAATTTGTAGACATGTCTAGCAATCAATGTATAGTTTAGAATGAATCATCACTAGCACCCTATGTGTCCCAAGAAACACCAAAATCCCTTATAGTTTGTGGGCAGTGATAAATCGACAATGACCTTGATCTTGGAGAAGTCGGTGAAAATGCTATTCTTAGACACCACGTGCCCTAGGATACATCCATGTTTTACCTAGAATTGGCACTTCAGGGGGTTTAAGGAGAGATTATATAGCCTACACTGCTCAAAGACTGCGTGAAGCTTATTTAGGTGTTCTTCCCAACTGGACTGGACACATAGGTTGTCCTCCAATTCTTGCCTAAGCATGTCTTTGAAGATGGCATACATGAGGTGCTGAAAGGTAGCAATGAGTTAATTAGCCCAAATGGCATGACCATGTAGGCGAACATGCCCCATTTGGTCATGAATGCTATCTTATGTCTGTCATCACGATGCACCTACACTTGATTCTCACTTGATTGTAGCTTGAGAAGCCATCCAAGAAACTATAGGGTTTCTTCCTTGCTACTCTTTTGAGCAAGTGCTTTGTGTAGGGAAGTGGATAGTTGTCCCTCTTCATTGCAGCATTGACCTTTTCATAATTTACACACACTTGAATCTTCCCATTCTTTTTTAGGACAATCACTATGGGTGACACCCAATCTGTGTGCTCAATCTTATAGATGTATCCAACCTTTAATAGCTTGTTTATCTCCTCCTTAACGGCGTGTGCATGCTTTGAATTCATTGGGTAGGGTCGCTGCTTGACTAGCATTGCATCAAGATTCATGGGGATGTTATGAGTCACAACCCTCAAATCTACCCCTTTTCGTTCATCTAGAGACCAAGCAAACATGTCTATGTACTCTTGTAGGAGAGTGACAAGATTAGCCTCCTCTTTTTTAGTCATGTCCTCGGCTATGAATACAGGTTGAGGCTTTTGATTGTCCCTTGTTGCTAAGTTGGCTTCCTTGACCTGGCGGGCCCCTCTATTGGTTCACTTGCATGTCCTTGCCTCTTAGCTCCTAGAAAGATCACCTCTCTTGTCTCTTTTGAACTTCGTCAAGGATCTTGATAGATCTTGAGGCTTCCTCTCTTTGACTTCTGATCCCTTTGACTGCTTCCTCCTTTCCTTATTCAACTGCCTATGCCTTAGGTGGACTGGTAGGTCTCCTTTGGTGCATTTGGTCTTAGGTGGTTGGGGCATCTTTGGATCACTCTCAGAGTTCCAATTCACAGTTATACTTACAACCCTTGCTAGAAGAACGACTTTCCCTCGATGGTCGCAGCTCTGAGGTCAAGTCAATTCTAAGGAGTGGTGCAGTACTTAGTTGAACTAATCCAACTTCCTCATAGTCCATTACATCTAGGTAGACTGGTCGCATTCTATCCTGGTGACTCCTCTCTCAATGCTAAAGATGCTAGCTTTTCATGGCTTGGAGTCCACTCATATCTGTTTGATCACTCAGCCTTTTGTACCATACTCTATCATATCGGCCTCTTTCTCACTTTCCTCATTTGTAGAGTAGCAGTCTTCATACTTGTCATTCGAGTCATCATATTTTGATTGCTTCTCATCTCTTAGGCTTACGCTCTCAGCTATTTTCTTGTCTGTGATTAGTGCTTGATAGGTTCAAGTCATGCACTTTTGTCCATTGCCACTTCGGCTCGGTCCATGAGATCCTTGAGAGATTTGAGACTACAACTGTGTTGCTAGCTATCTCTCTCATCAAGTCTTCAAGAATCCCCAAGAGTTTGAATCTGTTAGTTAGGACATGGAAGGGAACAGGTGTTGGTCGACTACTAGAGCTTGTGGCCATCATGTAGAGTGGTACTGATAGTGGGGTCCTACTCTTCAACAACTAAGATGATGTGACTTTGTGGGACTTGCCAGCTACTCTTGCAACTGGTTTATAATCCTCCTCTTCATCAAAGAATGGAAGATCAATGGTGGCTAGCATATGCATCCAATATCGCTCATCCTTGGGGCAAGGGCTATACTTTGTTAGTGGCTTGTACGACTCAGTGACTCGTGAGTCTCCTTTCAAAATATTGGAGATGGCATCTAGGTTGAGTGGCATGGTTTTTCAAGTATCCATCTCGACTCTCATAGCTTCTGATATGTTGCCCGAGAATATTAGATCATTGCCCTAGTCTTCTATCACTTGTACGTTTCACATCCAGGGTCAGCCTAGCAAGATGTCGTAGTTCACTCCCTTCATGACTATGAAGTCCACTAAGAACTGGACTCCTGCTATCTTCAAGGGCCAATCTTTCAGCACTCCAAATGGTTTGACCTTCATTCCATTAGCTAGTGTGACGCTAAACCTAGTGCTCTCCATATGTGGGTTACCCCAAGCCTATAGGACTGCATGGTTGAGCACACTGACTCTTGCTTCTCTATCTACAATTCCCTTCCTTGTAGCATCTCCTAATGTGTTGATGGGCAAGACTGCATGCATCTTTGTGCCTTCCCAAAAAGCATTTACATGCAAAGACCTAGGCACTGAGTTTAGGATTAAGCTTGGTATGTGTGCTACTACCTCATGGTTACGCAAGTTGGCCGCCCAAGCTCATCAGATCGTTCCTCACACCACTGCTACTTCAAACCTTGCCATAGTGTCGGGATTTTCCTAAGTAGCTCTCCCAGACGTAGGTCACAAAGCATGATATCAATGTCGTGAGAAGGTTGCCAACTGCTGGCTTTTCTTTAGACTCTAAAACCCCTTTGCTAGTGACCTCGGCTAGTTTGTCTGCCTGTGGTGCCTAGTGTTTGTCCTTCTTGTGGTGCTACATGGGGTGCAAATTGCATCTCTTAATCTTAATTGCATAGGCAAGATTGGTGTGCTCATGCTATAGAGATCATCGATCTCATCTTCCATGATGGCTTTTACATCCTTGAGGTGCTCTTGGGCTTCTCTCACCCACTCTTTGACCTTGTCCACTACTTTCAATTGGTGCCTTGGATCAGGATACTTCCCAATCTTGGCACTCCAATTTTTTGCCATCTAAGGAGTAGATGTTTTTGCTTTTATGTCCATGACTTGCTTCCCCTTGGGTAGTGTGGTGGCACTATCTGTCTTGAGTGTTACCTTTGTTTATGCCCTCTTTCTCCTTCTCTTACGACTCTTCTTCCCTATTGAAGTTGCATCAAGATTGCTAGGCCATGGTAAGGAGATACCATCTTGCTTCGTTTGTGCTTAGGTCACAATGTTTAATGGGATTGGCGTGGCCTCACCATTGAGTGTCTCGATTTCAAATAGCCCCAAGGGTACGGATGGCATGATTGCTAAACTAGTGGAAGGTTTTTGCCTAGGGCACTCTGCATACAAGTGTGTGATCTAACACTCTAGACATCTTAGGTCAGCTTTGTCTCAATTAGCTTGTTCCCTTTTGGGCAGCAAGATGAGATATACCCTGGGTGACTGCAAGTCCAGCATGTGGGTTCTTGGTTCTAAGCTCATAGATCTCTACCTCTTCACCTACCTAAAGCCATCACTGGTACTGGTCTGATATACTCTGGGTGATCGCAAGTCTAGCATGTGATGGATTCTTGGTTTTGAGCTCTTGGATCTCTACCTCTCCCCCTACCTAAAGCCATCATTGGTACTGGTCTGAAATCCATCAAGTTGGGATATTCCCCTCTTTGTTGTATGAGACGTAAGGGTTTATGTATGCTTCATCCTTGTTGGGCTCCTCCAGGTAATGTATCGGAGCGTCGCTCGGTGGATGGGTCATGATGGGTCCAGGTGGTCTAGGGATCCCTGTAGGATTGATGTCCATCTTAGGGATGGATGGCTTTGAGTCATTGGGTGTTGGGAGAGCTAATGGAGCTCCCCTTCCGAGGTTTGACCACCTATTCCCTAGGTAGTAGAGCTGATTGTATAGTTGTGGGTATGAAAATTGTCTCGGCAATCTACAATACATCTCAATGTGCCCAAACCTACTGCAATTAGTGCATGGTCTTGACCTAGGATCCAAGCATTCGGTGGGGAGGTGGTTTCCTCCACAATGCACACATTGCACATTAGGTCGTGTGGGCTTTCTCATGATCTCTTGAGGCTTAGTCAATTCTAGCTTCACGTCTACCAACTTGACACCCTTTCCCTTGTCTTGTGTGTTAATGCTAGATCTCTTGTTAGTGTTCATAGCTCTCTTTGAGGATCTAGTGGTAGTGCCATCTTGGGTCATGGTTCTGGAGCTTCTCTCCTTGAGTAGGTCATCCATGCGTATGACTTCTCAAAGACCCTAGCTAGCATGTCCCTTTGTAGGTTCGAATTTCTCACCAAGGCCTTGTAGAGCTCCTTGCTTCAAATTGCATTTATAAATATGGTAGAGGCCACTCATCTGTTAGGTCATTCTGCTAACTAGGATTCTCTTAAAGAGACTCGCATACATGTAACATAGTCTTGAATATCCTCCTTAGCCTTGTGGTTGACATTCATCAACCTAGTGATGAGGTTGTCAGAGTATCCCGCTTCAGAGAGTCTCTTGATAGAGAGACTCTTGAGGCTATTAAAATCATTCTGTTCAGCATTATCTAGGCTAGTAAACCATGTTTGTCCTTTGTCTCCTAGGCAAAGTCCAAAAACTTGTGCTCATTGAGCAAGGTCTATGAGGTCATTCGCCTCATATCCTTGCTCAAACTGCTCGACAAAGCTATATGGGTCATTGTCAGGCTGATACTTATTGAGTTGCTTAGCAACTGCCGCAAGTATTTTGGTTTGGCTCTTAGAGTTTAGCGTGATTCCTAGTCCTACTAGCAATGTAGTTGCTAAGGCTGTTATGTAGCTATATTGTCTAATCTTGTTGCTTCATGAGAAGCTCACTTAGTGTAAGATTAGCCTCTAATGCTCTCTCCCTCTTAGCATTTGGTCCTACCCTAGTCCTATTGGCGAGAGTTAAGACATGGTGGACTTTGCGCATTTCTATGTCTTATCTCAGCTTTTGAGCTCATTGCTCTTAGTTGTAGGCGGCTATGCCTTGCTACGCTTTCCTTGCCAAACTTCTCTCCTCCTCGAGATCGGTTATGATGTCCTTGGTTGGTCTACCACGGTGTACCATTCTGGTTTGTATGTCGTATTGGTTTACGATTTGTTGAATGCCGACTAGGAATTCTCCCAAAATTGAGCTCATTATCTACAAGGTTGGTGATGGTCCCAACATGTCAGCGGTTCCCTAAGAAACTAATATGTCAATCAGATCAATCAGATTGGGCAAATTTGTATCCCTAATCATGTCAGTTCTCTCTCCCTTCTCCATCACTTGACAATGCATAGTTGCTTGCTTCAAGTCTTGGTTCTCCGGTCATATTTGGCTTCTTGGGGTTTGCTTCTATTGGTTGATTCATTCCTTCCTTTAGACCTCGTTAGTGTGTTCCTTGTTATACAAATCATCTTGCAATGTTATATGAATTGGATACACGAGTGATGGAGTGGAGTTGTGCCAAATCAAGCTTTCTCTTTTTCCTTGTGCACTTCAAGTGGTTATGTTATGAAGTGTGTGAATTTAGTCATAATAATCAATGTAGATCACACTCACTTTGGTTGATTTCAACTAATGCTAGCTCTCCCCTACAAGTAGTGGCTACACATAGTGGTCCACTCTATGTCAAGAATCGCGTGGTGGGGGGAGTTGCTCAAGATGTTGCGCCGAACACACACAAAATGCACAAGGAGAAGCTCACTCAAGAGACAAGAAGAGAGATGGAGGCCAAAACGTTTTCTTGCTGATTTTTTCTTCTTCTTCCACACACTTTAAAATGCACTCAAAGTATAGATAAGATACAACATAAAAGGAAAGTGGCCTACTAAGTCAAACAATGCATAACCGACTACACTAGTCGACTGGCGCTATAACTATGCCAGCTATAAATAGGTGTAACAACCTGAATATATTAAGTAATGAGTCAGTGGCCATGTGAGAGTCATAATGACCACCGACGTGCTAAGTGTAGACGTGTGGACCCATCTAACCAGGCGGTCCATCATCCATGTCCACATGTGTTGAGCTTGCCATCTCAACAATCCCCCTCAAGCTCAATTGCATCTCTGCAACTCCAAGTAAGCTTCGAAACTTTTGAAGCTTCTCTCTACCCAATGCCTTCGTGAAGATGTCAGCTATCTGATCCTGTGTGCTGACATACACCAAGTCAATCTCACCTGCTAGTACCTTCTCTCTCACAAAGTGGTAGTGTACCTCAATATGTTTTGTCCTGGCATGGAACACAGGGTTCCTAGCCAACTGTATACTGCTCATGTTGTCACAATAAATGACAACTGGACCTTCCACCTGGACATCCAAATCAGCCAATAGCTTTTGCAACCATACTACCTCACATGCTGCAATAGCAGCACCTCTATACTCAGCCTCTGTACTCGACAAGGCAACTGTAGATTGCTTTTTGCTGCTCCATGCAACTGCTGCACTACCAAGAGAGAACATGTATCCACTGGTAGATCTTCTATCAGACATACTACCAGCCCAATCTGCATCTGTGTATCCAAATACCTGTATATCTGTACCTGCCTCATAGAAAAGTCCATAATGTAATGTGGACTTCACATATCTCAATATGCGTCTGATTGCATCCAAATGTGGCTTTCTAGGTACTTGCATAAACTGACTCACAAGACCAACAGCGTAGCTCAAGTCTGGCCTTGTAATGGTCATGTAGATCAAACTCCCCACTATCCTCCTGAACATAGTAGGGTCTTCTATCTCATCCCCAACATCAGCACTCAGCTTTACATTCTGCTCCAACGGGACTGAAAGTGGTTTGCATGCAGTCATACCATACTTGGACAACATATCCAAGCCATACTGTCTTTGGGACAGCCATATACCATCATCACATCTGATCACCTCAATGCCAAGGAAGTACCTTAGCTCACCTAAATCCTTCATCTCAAACTTCATCTTCAAACAACCCTTGACTTCAGCAATCCCACTATCACTATCACCTGTAATAATCAAGTCATCCACATAGATGACTATGATGACCAAACCTGCATCTCCCTTTCTCACATAAAGTGAGTGATCAGCATCAGAAACATAAAAGCCAATATTGACAAGATACTCTCTAATCTTGTCAGACCATGCTCTAGGTGCTTGCTTGAGCCCATAGAGTGCCTTCTTCAACCTGCACACATACGTGGGATGCTCTAAATCTTCATAACCTGCTGGCTCATCCATATACACTTCTTCTTGCAAATCACCATGCAAGAAGGCATTCTTTACATCCATTTGCTGCAACCTCCAACCTTTGGCTGCTGCCAAAGCAATCACACATCTGACAATTGCCATCCTAGCAACTGGACTGAAGGTTTCATCATAATCTATGCCATATGTTTGGGCATAGCCTTTTGCAACCAGCCTAGCTTTGTACCTGCTAATAGAACCATCTGCATTGTGCTTAATCTTATAAACCCACTTACATCCAATAGCTTTCTTTCCCTTCGGCAATGATACTAGATCCCAAGTCTTATTGGCCTCTAATGCAGCTATCTCCTCATCCATTGCTGCATCCCAATGAGCATGACCAACAGCCTCCTCAAAACATGTGGGCTCAACATCCTCAACTAGTTTCACCATATAAGCATAATGGTGAGCTGCATAACCTTCAAAACTAAATCTTTTAACAGGGTATCTCACCCTGCTAGACCTGCGTACCACTGGATCACTCAATGGAGTCTTTGCATTAACGCGTGCTCTCTGCACACCTGGAGTCCTCACTGAAGGAATGCCAAGCTCATCATCCAAGCTCTCTGAGCCACTGGAGTCTCCATCAAGAACTACATCAATGTCTTCTGACACTTTATTCTTTCCTTTGTCTTTACCTGTAGTGCTACTAGATGCACCCGAAGATGTAGAGGTACTCCTTAGTCTCCCAGACCAAGGACTACCAGATGATGTCTCTGGTCCACTAAGAGTTCGTGATTCTTGCTTTTCAGCCTGCACATGAGTGTCATGATCATCATCATCATCCAATGCATCACCACTAGATGCATACCAACTGCTCATTTCATCAAAGATGACATCCCTGCTCACTTTGAACTTACATGTGATAGGGTTGTAACAGCGATACCCTTTCTGCTCTAAAGAGTATCCAATAAAGACACACTTTTCAGCCTTTGGATCCAGTTTCTTCCGCAACTCATCTAGCACATGAACATACGCAATGCAGCCAAATACTTTCAAGTGTGAAACATCAGGCTTCTTACCTGTAAAACATTCTTCGGGGGTCATACCATGAACTGCAGCTGTGGGAGTTCTGTTCATAATATAAACAACATTATGAACAGCCTCAGACAAAAAATGCTTAGGCATATTCTTTTCAGCCATCAAGGCGCGTGCAACTTCTGCAATATGCCTGTTTTTCCTTTCTGCAACCCCATTTTGCTATGGGATATACCTGCACGTGAACTGTCTCTTTATCCCATGAGACCTCAGAAAATCACTGAACTCATTGGAGAGGTACTCTCCCCCTCTATCTGACCTCAAGCACTTTACTTTCAAGCCTGTTTCTCTTTCAACTGCAGCCTTGAAAGTTCTAAAGTGCTCAAAATCTTCACTCTTTTCCTTCATAAAATATACCCATAGCTTTTAGAACAATCATCAATGAATGTGACGAAGTATGAACTATCTCCACGAGATACATTTTGTGTAGGCCCCCAAATGTCTGTATGCACAACATCAAGGATATTTCTGCTTACATCTCTGTCATGTGAAAAGGGTTGTCTTGCCTGCTTACCAAACTGACATGCTTCACATACCTTCTGAAATTCTGCAACTTTAAATGTAGGCAAACCTGTAACCAACCCTTTGGACTGCATTAATTTCAGCCTTTGTACATTTGCATGTCCAATGCGTTTGTGCCAAATTTCAATGTCTGCAACAACACCTTTTCCTTTGGCATAAATAACAGCATTCATAGTAGGAATTCCAGCATCTAGAGTGAACATACGTCCAACTCTACTTCCCTTTGCTACCAATCTGCACTTGTCATTGAAGTCTTCTACAAAGTAGCCCTTTGCATTAAATCTGACTTGCAGCCCTTGCTCTACCATTTGACCGACTGACACCAAGTTCTTTGTAATAGATGGCACATGTAATACATCTGAAAGACTCTTTGTCTTACCATCATGCAAGGACAAGGGAACTTTTCCAATGTGTGAAATTGGGTGGCATGAGTCATCACCTGTCTGCACATAACCTGCATTCTGCAAATCCTGCATCTCTCCAAACCATTCTGCATGGCTGGTCATATGATTGGATGCACCTGAATCAACATACCAAACATCTTCATGTGTTCCCTTTCCTGTAACAGCATTCAGCATATGCTGCATAACGAACAAACGTTCATTTTTGTCTTCATTCTGTCGTGAAGACGATGCATAGTTTCCTTGCTACAACTTACCACTGCGGATATCATCTCTCTTAGTATAACATTGGGCTGCAATATGACCTGTTTTGCCACAGTAGTGGCACACAATACCAGAGTTGTTAGAACCTCTGTTCTGCCATCCACCTCTTCCTCTAAAGCTCCCCCTGCCTCTAAAATTACCACGACCTCCTGAAACCTGCATATCGCCAAATTGCTGATTCAATCTATTTTGCTGGTTATCACTACCACGTCCTGTACCACGGCCTCTTGAAGAGAACCTACCACGTCCCCTTCCTGAAGTGGAGTAGAAAGCCTGGACCTATTCACCACTTCTTTCAGATGTCTCACTCTGCATGTTGATTTCTTCAGTGATCATTAGAGAGACCAACTCATCGAAATCTGGAAATGGCTTTCTGACATATACGGAAGTTACAAAAGACTTCCAAGCCTTTTCATTGTTAAGTCCACCCAAGGTAGACGACACCAAATCATCATCATCCGGCATTGCATCAATCGCTGCCAATGCATCTGCAATGCTTCTTACCTTCAGTGCATACTCATTGATAGACATCTTCCCTTTCTTTAATGTATTCAACTCTTGCTTGAGTTGAATCTTTCGTGCCTTTGTATTTACAGAAAACATACTTTCAAGTATGGTCTAAGCTGCATATGAATTCTCTGCATTTCTAATGTGTCCCAACATATTATTGTCAATTACTGCAGACAACCAATACATGACCTTTTTATCCTTTGCATTCCATTCTTTCCGTGCCTTTGTCTCTTCTGCAGTTGGAGGATCACTCATCTCCGGCTCCTTTTCTTCACCTGAAACGAACTCGTAGAGGCCTTTTCCAATAAGGAAGTTTGTGACACGAAACTTCCATGAAGGGTAGTTGTTCTTGTCGAGCTTCTCAATGATGGGGCTTCCACTGTTCTCTGCCATTATCACAAAATTAATACCAATAGCAAGCAAATCTTCTGCAACCGTGGACCTGTAGTGCACAGCAATACACCAGACAGCCTTTTTCACTGTCTGCTCAACAATACATGCAATCTGCAACCTGTTTACACATCAACCTTGTGTTTACTCACTGGTAAACACCTTTGAACTTACAGATCTGAAATCTGTAACCTGCGCACCCACTTTCGGTCAATACAGTCGAAGTCACAGCGTACCCTGAAACTGTTGTCCGCAACCTTGCGGCTCTAAAACGGGCCCTAAAACGGCCTCAGATGCCCAAAATAATTGCGGTCTGCAGAATACACAGCGCTCTTCGTGCACACCAAATCTCACTGCAATCTGAGATTTTTGCTCTGCCCTGCTTCCGGTGCCTCCACAGGCACTATCCAAGAGAAAGAGTTGAAGGATGGGAGAGCTTCTTACCCGTAGCTTGCTTGCTCGAACCTTGCTTCTTCTCCTTTGCTTCAACCTTCGAAATCCACCTCTCTCAATGGTGCGGCTCTGATACCATGTCAAGAATCGCGTGGTGGGGGGAGTTGCTCAAGATGCTGCACCGAACACACACAGAATGCACAAGGAGAAGCTCACTCAAGAGACAAGAAGAGAGATGGAGGCCAAAACGTTTTCTTGCTGATTTTTTCTTCTTCTTCCACACACTTTACAATGCACTCAAAGTATAGATAAGATACAACATAAAAGGAAAGTGGCCTACTAAGTCAAACAATGCATAACCGACTACACTAGTCGACTGGCGCTATAACTATGCCAGCTATAAATAGGTGTAACAACCTGAATATAATAAGTAATGAGTCAGTGGCCATGTGAGAGTCATAATGACCACCGACGTGCTAAGCGTAGACGTGTGGACCCATCTAACTAGGCGGTCCATCATCCATGTCCACATGTGTTGAGCTTGCCATCTCAACACTCTAGGCCTTTGCTACACGATTGATACGTGTGCTGAGGGGTAGTGGGTTTAGATTGTCCTTTTGGACCTCTATTGGAGTATGGTTAGTGACCACATGCTCTTGGACTGTCGGGTCTCAACTCTTGAATCAATTGGCTCTATTGCTCCATTCACTCACTTGGGGATCTATTGGGGTGTCCTACAGCCAAGGCTTGGCCCTTATATATAGGGTCTAGGAAGGTCAAAATTTGTCAAAAATTGGTGTTCGATTTGCAGGTTTTTATTTCTATTCCCAGAATTGAATGTCCAAATTTGGGATGTCCCATTCTAGACTGTCTGAGTCCGATTTGTTTGAATCGGATAGTCACACTATCTGATTTTTGGGTTGTCCAATTTAGGACTAGTTAAAGTTTTGTCCAATCAAACAATTCAATTGCATCCGATTATGAAAATTGGATCACTTTGGGGCAATCAGATAGTCCGATTTTGGGAATCAGACACAGTCCAAATGTGGTGGAAAAAACATGCATAGAACTGACAAAAATCCATCTCATTGCCCAGAAGCTTCGTCCTAGTCCTTGGGGAGCTCTAGGATCAAACAATAAGGAGTTAGTAATCCAACCAACTCACCTATAGCCTACAAATGCGTCTCCTAGCCTAACTTGTGCAACTCTCTCTCTCTCTCTCTCTCTCTCTCTTTCTCTCTCTCTCTCTCTCTCTCTCAACTCTGAATGCACAAATGAGCTCCCCTTTTCTCCATTTACCCATTAATCCCCTTGTTATTCAGTCTTCCACTCCCCTTCTTCTCTCTCTCTCCTCTCTTAATGCATTGAAGCCCCTTTTTCTCCATGTCCTTCCCTGTTTTATAAAATTAACCCTAATGTTTATTTCTCTATTTTTCTTGGTTTTTCCTTACTTAAACGCTTCCAAACCACAAACAAAAACCTAAGAAAATTCAATATAATTGCCTAAACCTTAAAAACCAAAAAACTTACTTGCAAAAGAGATCGAATGCCCCTCCGACTCGCATCCTACCTATCTCAAGCATAGTTTAGGAAAAACCCTACTCCAAAGCTCAATTTGGAGCGTGCAAGCACTGAAAGCTTGAATCTATTGGTCCGGACAATGGAACCAAAATGTTGGAGCTTCTCGCTTGACTACCAAGATCCTGGACCACTTTTTATTTCAAGCATTTCAAGCCAAGTGCAATGGCTACCTCTCACATAGCTGTGTGCACTCTCACACCTACGAGTGTAGTGAGCTTACATTCATACTTGATCGAGTTGCCTCCTCCCTCAAGCTCTCTGGTAGCTCTAGGATCCAAGATGCAAGATCGAACAAGCTCGATCATCAAGCTTCAAGCTCCAAGCTCCATTGTCATGTGTGAGAGAAGAGAATAGAAGAGAAGAAGAAGAAGAAGAGAGGAGAATATGGAGAGATTCTCCACCACGGTCCCTTACTCTCACACACTCACTCCCTCACTTCATCAAACTATTAGAATATGCGGGATCTAGAGGATGGCAGATGCTGAAGCTATGGAGGTTGAAAGAGGAAAAAGAAACTCATGAAGACATTGAACTTAACAAAGACAAATTGTCACACAAGTGAATTAGGTTCCAAGATTGAGGCTTGGACTCATAAACACAATCTTGTGTATTGATAGTGACATGACAATTTATTGGAAAGAAAAGAGTACTATCATGACATCAGAAAAAGAGTGCAAGTACAATGATTTATAAGAATTGAGTGGTGGTACTTTCTCCTACTATGCAGACGGGATTATGATCCTGAGCCCTCACTGCTCCTTACAAAGGGACTGAAGTAGGTGTGATTGTAAATATCTCAACACTCCTCCTCAATCACAACTAGAAGTACAAAATGTGTAGAGGCTTTAATGAAAGAAACACCTGGAAAGTGTGGGCACACCATAAACATGGCAATACACAATAGATGATCGCAAAAAAGGCTAAGTGTGGGTACTATAAACATGGTGGACATCCAGAGGCTATAACACGGGCCTCACAAAGTGTACATAGGCTGTAGTACAAGGCTACATGAGGAGTTTACAAGTTTATGTCCGAGGCATTAGGGCTAGGAACTACAAAGCTAAAAAAGTCTATCTGAATAGGACTGATGAGGTTTGCTGGTGGTCTTCTTCTTCTTCTTCTTTTTCTTCTTCTTCTTCCTTTGCTCTGTTTTCTTCTTCGTCTTCGACTGCAACTAGATAGGCCTTTTGGGACCTCTTTTTGGCGTGGCAAAAATTCTCGGTGTGTCTGGTCCTTTTGTAGGTCACAAAGAGTTGATCCTTCGTGCCTTTGTACCTATTTCCAACATATAATGCATTCTCATCTCTAGAGGTGCTTGGTTCTTCCTTAGTTTTTAGCTTCTTTTCCTCCTCTAACAGTGATGCCTGGATATCAACAAGTTCAGGGTTTGGCATGTTGACTAAGGTTGTTGATACATTATTATATTTAGGAGGCAAACTCTTAAGTAGAACACCGATGCAAACATCTTCTTCCATTTTAGTATTGATTCCTGCAAGTTGGGTTAGAAGTCGTTCCATGTAATTTAGATGTGTGGCAAGTGATGTGTTGGACTTCATTTCAAGCCTGAAAACTCAATCAAGAGACCATACTTTGATGATTTAGACTATGCACCAAACAAGGTGTCAAGTCTCTTCCATGTATCCTGTGAAGTCTCATAGTTATACACAGGGTGGATATAGCTGTTGTCTAGTTCCAGTTTGATAATGGCTTGATCCTTATCATCATTCTTTTGCCAAGTGATAGCCGAGTTTGGATCACAAGGCTTCTTTTCTTTTCAGGGTGGTAATAGCCAAGAGGCCTTTCTTCATCAGGATGAGTTTGATGCGGGTCTGCTAGGTATGAAACCCGACTCCTTTGAAAGGGGCAGTTGGAGAATCTTTGCCCATGTTAGACTTGCGAGAACTGTAGAAAATTAGCTTCAGAATGATCAAATTTAAGCAGCACAAGAGTTGGTTGAGATGTGTCAAAAGACACAAGTGCTAAGAGCACTAAATGAGTGTTAATGGACACTATGTTTCTTCCTTGACTCTTCCAAATTTGCAAAATCCTTCAAGTTCTTTCAGATCCAAATCTTCCCCTTCTTGGTTTGCTGCTGGGACCTTCAGATTTGAGTCACAATGGGTTGTTCTAGGTGGCAAGAGAGAGAGAAAATGATGAGATTTTTGAGCTTGGTGAAGTTTGGCTATGGAGTCATAGTTAGGGTTTTTGAGGGTAGCTTGGTTTTTGTGACATTGCAAGAGCTACACTTGATCATTTTGAAAACTATTTTTATGAGAATGAAGCTCTCTTCATGCTCTACCAAAGATCCATGATGATGGTCATGATTGATGCCTGATCTAAGTGCATAGGACAGATGATAGCAACAACAGTCACATTTTTTGTTAGTTCTCCATGTTTTCATTAATGCTGGTCTCAACATGCATCAATCTCAACATTTGTTGTGATAAGTTGGAGCATCTAATGTTGAGGAAGATTTTCCTAGAAGACATCATGATCAATGGTGGCTTGTAGTGTGAGATCCATAAGCTCCAAGATGCCTAGGTATTGCATGGCTATGGAGGCCACAAAACAAAACCTAAGAAAATTGACAATGCTAAGTAGTAGATGGGGCAACATCAGGTTCTGAGATGATATAGAGAAGCATTAGTAGTGGGTAACACTTCTCCAGAAGGAAGCTCAATAATATTTGGCCTGCGGAGTGAGATACAAGGGCTTCAATCTGATAGGGTGCTGCTGGCTATGGCAGCCATATCTTAGGTCATACTGTTGTCGTGAACACAAAAAGTGGATTCAATATTTGCCACTAGTTGAGTTTGCGTACAATGCTTTTTACCAACAAAGTATTTAGATGACCCCTTTTCAAGCATTGTATGGGCACGATTTTTGTACTCCTTTGAGCTTCTCGGATCCAACCTTGAGGGTAGAAGCTTCAAGGCAGATGCTGGAAGACATGGATGATAAAATCAAATCAATAAGACAAGACATCCAAGCCGCCAAGGATAGACAGAAGGCTTACGCGGACTTGAAACGACAAGACAGATCCTTCGTTGAAGGTGATATGGTCTTCATCTGCGTACGCCCTAAAAAGAGTTCACTGTCCTTGGGAGAGTACAAGAAGCTAAGTCCAAGGTATTGTGGACCTTATAAGATCACTAAGTGCCTAGGACCTAATGCTTACAGACTACACCTTCCTGCAACCCTAAAGGTTCATAATGTATTCCATGTTAGCCTATTGAAAAAGTATCTACCTAATCCAAATCATGTACTTGATGATCAACAAATTGTAATACCTAGCCAAGGAGTCCTTGAGCTATGACCTGATAGAGTCCTGGATGTCAAGGAGAGGCAGTTGAGGTCAAGGACCTTGAGAGAATACCTCGTCCAATGGAAAGATTATCCCGAAGAGGATGCCACCTGGATGGATGAAGATACTCTCAACCAACAATACCCATAGGTCCTCTCGAGATGAGGACATCTCGATTCCTCTAAGGGGGAGAGAATGTAACATCCCATAGGATCCCCCTATAAATTCAAAAAGAGAAAAAAAATCTATTACCTTTAGTACAAATTTTTTTACTCCCCCCTCTCTCCCCGCCGACGACAACACGTTGGGGGGGGGGGAGAGCGGGAGTGGTGGTGATGGGGGGGAGGCATGCAACCTCCAGGTGGGAGGGGTGGCCATGCCACCTACCTCCTCCCCTCCCCTATATAAGGGGAGGCTTCTCCACTCCCCAGGTAGAGAGACGAGGCTATGCCCTTCCATACGTCGCCACCCTCCCCCCGTCAGCTGTTGTGCAGGGCCTTGGGGCCTCTGACTGAAGTCTTTCCCCCTCCTCGCTTGGCAGGAGACAGAGGCTATGGCCCCCTTCCTTACGCCACCCCCACCACCTGGTATGTCAGGCGTTGTATACTCCTCCCCTGGACCTTTCGATTGGGGCTCTCCCCCCCCGCCGTCCTGCTGAAACGGACCTTGGGCCTCGACCATAGTCCCCCCCTATTTACTAAACACTACGGGACCCTCCCTGGGCCCTCCAAACAAGCTGCCTCCCCTTGACTGCCATCCAGTTTGTCCATGAGGAGAGAAGTGAAAGTAGGAGTGAGAGAGAGAAGAGGAGGAAGAGGGAAAGAAGGATAAGGAAAGAAGAGAAAGAAGGAGGGAGAGAGAGAAGAGGAGGAAGAGGGAGAGAGAAGGAGAAGGAGAGAAGAAGGAGTGGGAGAGAGAAGGGAAGAAGTGGGAGAGAAGGAGTGAGGAGAGAAAAAGGAGTGGGAGAGAGAAGAGAAGAAGAGGGAGAGCAGGGGAAGAAGAAGGAGAGAAGAGAAGGAGCAGAGAAAAGAAGTAGTGGGAGAAGAGGGAAAGAAGGAGAAGGAGAGAAGATAAAGGAGGGAGAGAAGATAAAGGAGGGAGAGAGAGAAGAGGAGGAAGAGGGAGAGAGGTAGAGGAAGAAGGAAAGAGGAGAGAAGTAGTAGTAGTAGAAGAAGAAGAAGAGTAGAATGAGAAAAGAAGAGAAGAGGAAGAGAAAGAGAGGGAAGGAGAAGAAGGAGAAAAGAAGTGGAAGAGGGAGAGAAGGAGAAGGAGAGAGGGAGAGAAGGAGTGGGAGAGTGAAGAGAAGAAGAGGAAGAAAAGGAGAAGGAGAGAGGAAAAGAAGGAGAAGAGGAGAAAAAGAAGAAGAAGAGAGAGAGAGAAAGAAAGAAGGAGAGGGAGTGAGAGTTGGTAAGTAACCACAACAAGTCACCCAAACCACTCCCTTGGCGAAGGACCCCATCCAACGGTCTTTCCTACCAAACCTGTCAAACCGAAACCCATTAAGGTTCGGATTTCCGAATCTCCACGAGGCGAATGGCTTCCAAGAAGAAAGTCGCGGGAAGTGTAGGCACCCAAGCTACCAGTAATGCTAGAAAGGCAAGTGGAGTGACCAACACAACAAAAACGAATCAAACCCAGGTTCTAAGCTTTTAAAAAAATTAATTAGGCATTATTTCTCGTGGAAGAGATGAAATGGTTTGTGACGTGCATGGAACAAGAACGAGTCTTAGGGTTTTGTTTACTCTAAGTACTAAGTTGCATGTGTAAAACGGTAGAGTTGGAATTCACATAAGATTTTATGCATGAAATGATAGCTTTTACTCACATAAAATGATAGGGTTATCGCCTTGCTTCACATAAAATGATATCTTTTTAACTAGTTCAGTGCATGAATAGTCATTTAGAATTCACGTTTCACAATCATGGTTAAAAGAAACACATGAAATGTCAATTTATGTTCATGAGATACACTTGCATCGTTAGACAAAACCCTAGACTTCAATATATGCAAGTCACATGTGATCTAGTGCATTAGAAATAAGTACTCGTTGTGAGTTAGTTTACTACTAGAAGCAACACATAAAATAAAAAAGTCAACATAACTAAAAGAGAACTTTAAAAATCCTCCAAGTAGGTCATGTGGCCACTACTCCGAAAGTGATGCATGACTATCACCTCCAGTCATACCCTCACTGCCTCTCCATACTATCACCATCACTCTGGAAAGTTTGTGGGCTCCTCCCTGAGCCTCCTCCAATTCTCATGATCTAGCTACTTAGGATTTGTTGCACCACTCTTTACTACCTTTCGTGCATCTGACTAACTATAGAACATGTACATGTGCATCTACTCCATCATCTATCTTGTGTCATCTAGGAGGTACAACTATACTAAACGCGCAATGTGCAGGATGGTTAAGGTTGATTGGGAAATCCTGCATAGAACCACACTAAGAGAATTGGAAGGATCGCATGCATCTAGACTGCATCTTGAAGGTCTAAATGAAGAATCATGTGCTGCCATGTGTGTTAACTGAGCTTGGTTGGAATTAAAGACCCTTGGTTGGGTTGCGAATAAGGCATGTCCGTTGCCTTGACTGACCAGCTAATGCTTGAGTTAGGGACTAAGATACCCTAAGGTAAAACCCAAGGGAAAAATGGCAAGTATAAGTCAACTTACCAAGACCATTTGCTTGCATATCTTGTTTGAAATTATTGGGATCTTACCAAGTCGCGAAAAGACCCAGGATCGGATGTGGGAGCATTCGGGAAAAAAGGAGTCACACCTTAGCAGTCAGTCATACAAACGACCTCTGAAATGTTCGTGCTTGTACTTACGTACAGTAGAGGCAGGAATAGTTACCTCCGACTGTCTACCTGGCCCTATCCAAGGGGGTTGCTAGCCGCGCCGGGTATATGGACCTAACCCCCCACGAGAGGTCTCTCTGTGGATGCTACTTGGAGCAGGAGGATGCTGGGGTGCCAGGGGAGGCTCTGGTTGTAAATCCCTTGCCTTCGGATCCCACACAAGAGGCTAACGTGACTTGAGATGGGATCTCTAGGCCCGTGTACTAGTCAACGGGTAGAACTTGGAGCAGTAATCCTGTAGATTGCTGGGATAGCCTTCGGGCGTGATATTGGATGTACTCTAGGATTTTTATAAATAAAGAGCAGTTATTGGAGAAAAAGGAACTTGCTTGGCATTGTTTTTGTGTCAGTGCCTAAGTTACGGGAAGGAACCCATGATTAATTTTTTTAATTAAGGAAGCTGATTTTGCATGTCAAAACGTAATGTGTTAAGTAATTAGATAACTAAAGCAAATTGAGGAAAGTGCGGTGGACGTGAATTAGGTCCGTCCTATGGAAGGGTGGTCCCCATTAGCTGAGAACTTTTCTCAAATGATGAGATAATAAGACAATGAAGACCTAGTGTCAGTAGATGTAGAATTTTCAGTTTATTCTGTTTTAGGGGAAAGGAATGGGACTATGCCGTATGGTAGAGAGGTTGACCTTCGCATCCCTCTCGTTTCCCATTCTCCATGAACCAAGTGCAGCATGAATCTGCTTCGACTCTGTTGTTCCTATGCAAAGTGGTATATCTGGAGCTTGACGCTAGCTTCTTCCTAGAGACTTTGTTGATAGGAAAGGAACCCTGACCTTAGGTTGATCCCAAGTGGGAACTGGACACTTCTGCTCGGGGCCGACTCAGGAAGGCCTAGATCGCAAACCCTGTGTCATTCCCTGCGAGTGCCAGGCAGAGCCTTCTAGACCCTCCTCCCGATGGGCTACTAAGACGTGTCTTGCAACGGACAAGCGGGCGCATTATAGTAGTTTTGGATTGATCTTCAGGATGAATCAACACTTGATTGTAGCCACTAAATCCATCCATGAAAGAATGTAGCTCATGGTCTGCAACTTTATCAAGTACCCGATCTATAAATGGCAAAGGAAAATGATATTTATGTGTTTTTCTATTTAGCTTTCTATAATCAACACAAATGCGAATCTTCTTACTATTCTTCTTGGGTACTACGAGAGTAGGGGAAAGCCATTCACTATATGCAACATGATAAATAAATCCTGCATCTAAAACTTAGTATTTTTAGTTTTTACCATTTTTGCATAGACATGATTTGTTTGTCGTTGGCATTGACATACGGGTTTTGTGCCTAGTTCTAGATCAATATAATGCTGATAAAGTTAAGCTTTAATATCTTTAAGGTTGTTGAGATATCGAGCTCCACTCGTGATATGCCAAGGTGACCGTTGTGCATTTATGTCACCGACTTGTTAGCTGCAGATGCGGTTGGTACACCGCCCATGAATAATAGCTAGATGACAGCTATCCTTATCTACTCTAGTTCATGGCTCAGTTAGTATGCCACCTTATTTAGTTGAGTTTGGTTTGAGACCCATATATAGGGTTCTTCTATTTCTTTGTACTAGAGTTCTTTTGGCTTACACAACTAAGAAGAGGAAAACTGTTTTCAGCCTCCACCTGTATGTGTATTCCCCCATTGTGCAAGCAAGAAAGCTACAAGTGAGACTCCTTCCTTCTCTCCCACAATATTGACATGGTATCAGAGCCTGGTTCGTGGTAAGGAGCTCAAGAAAGCAAACCAAGTTCGCGGTGTTCTGGTAAGAGGACCAGTGTTGCTTTCATTTTTCGAGTTTGGAAGCAAGTCTCTGCAGGTAGCACAGCTGGAAAGTGCAAGAGTGCATTGTCTCAGATTGAGAGACCCTTTGCGGTGTAGCAAGAGGGCGGTATATGCTGCAAGCAAGGGCTTTAGCCCTTGGTTGCCCTGTTTTTTTGATTCGAGGCCATTTCGGGGCCTGTTTTGGAGGCAGAAGTTTTCCGCACGCACTCAGGAAAAAGCCCTGTTTTTTGCTGTGCGACCACTGTTCTACAGGTCGGTGAAAAGTTACTGTAGAAATTGCATCGTATGCCTGTGCGCAGAGAATTGGGAGTTAGAGAATCATCCTTGTTGCCTATTGATGCAAAATCGTCACTAGGAAGTGACTGTGTGGTCAAATACCACTTTCGTCAGTTTTGTAGATTTGCCCTTGTGAGGCTGAAGCTGTATTTTTTGCAGTGACAGAATTCTTTGCAGTGTTCTGTAATGGCATCTGATTCTCTTTCATAGATTGTCACTGAAAAGCTTGACAAGAACAACTTCCAAGCATGGAAGTTTAGAATGACGAATTTCCTTATGGGAAAAGGATATTGGGAATTCGTTGCAGGAAATGAAGAAGAACCAGTTCTTCCTGATGTTCTCAATCAACAGCAAATGCAGGCATTTAAAGGATGGCATGAGAGAGCCAGGAAAGTTATGTACTGACTGTCTATTAGCATTTCAGACTCTATGATTGTGCATATTCAGGATGCAAGTACGCTAAAGGAGGCCCGGGATACTTTGTCAAAAATATATAGCATAAATATGCAAGCCAGGAAAATGCAACTCAAGCAAGAGTTGCACAATGTGCAAAGAGAAAGTATGAGCATCAATGACTACCACATGAAGGTGAAGAAGATTGCAGATGCACTTGCTTCCATTGGGTTGCCAGTGGAAGATGATGATTTAGTTTATGTGACCTTGAATGGCCTAGGAAAGGATTATGCACAGTTCCGAACATCGATTTCCGTCCGTGAAAGATTTCCTGATTTTGAGGAGTTGATTGCTCTTCTAATTTCTGAGGAGCAAAGAAATTGTGGTACATCTTCTTCAGGAGGAACTTCAAAAGAAGCTGTCTTCTACTCAAATGGTGGAAAAAGTAGAGGCAGAGGTAGAGGAGGCCGATCTGGAGGCCGTGGTAGAAATTAGAATATGCAGCAAACTCAAGAAAACCAGTCCTATGGAGGAGGACGTAGTAACTCTAGAGGCAGGGGGAGCCAAAGAGGTCGTGGTGGATGGCAAAGAGGCCAAAATGCAAACAGCAATGTTGAATGCTACTACTGTGGTAAAATGGGTCATATGGCTAAAGACTGCTATAAAAAGCAGAATGACATCATGAATGGAAAATTGCAACAAGGGAATTATGCATCTTCTAGTAGACAGGTGATGACAGAAATGAGCATTTGTTTATAGTGCAGCACATGACCAATTCTGTGACAAGTGCAGAAGAAAGCAACGATGTGTGGTATGTTGACTCAGGTGCATCAAACCACATGAAAGGTCATGCAGAATGGATGCAGGATGCAAGGAAAATGGAAAAACCAGGATTTGTGGAGACTGGTGCTGATACTGCACATCCTATTGTGCAGATTGGAAAAATTCCTTTGTCTATGCAGGATGGGAAAAAGAAATACCTGTCAGATGTATTTCATGTCCTGAATATCACCAAGAACCTGGTTTTATGTTGGTCAAATGGTTGAGCAGGGCTTGCAAGTCAGATTTAATTCTCATGGATGCTTTGTTGAGGATATGAAAAATAAAGGTCGCTTGATAGCAAAAGAAAAGAAGAAGGGAAAAATGTTTACGTTGGATGCAGACATGCTTGAATTGAGTGCAGCAATGTTTGCACATGGGACCGGTGTAGTTTTAGATATTGATATCTGGCATAAACGCATTGGTCATGTTAATGTACAGTGACTTAAATCAATGCAAGCCCAAAATATTGTTGCAGGATTGCCTAAATTCAAGGTTGCAAAAATGCATAAGGTATGTGAAGCCTGTCAATTTGGAAAGCAGGCAAGGAAATCATTTCCTAGACATATTCAAGAGAGTAAGAAGCCATTGGAATTAATCCACTCTGATGTGTGGACTACTAAAGCTGCATCTATTGGAGGCTGTCATTATTTTGTCACTTTTATTGATGACTATAGCAGAAAAGTTTGGGTGTATTTTATGAAAAAGAAAAGTGAAATTTTTGGGCATTTCAAAACTCTTAAAGCTATGCTTGAAAAAGAAACAGGCCTGCAAATAAAATGCCTAAGGTCAGATGGAGGGGGAGAGTACCTCTCAAATGAGTTTGCAAGGTTCTTGCAGGAGCATGGCATAAAGAAGCAATATTCATGTAGTCATATCCCACAGCAAAATGGAATTGCAGAAAGAAAAAACAGGCATATTGGAGAGGTATCTCGTGCCATGCTCAACGAAAAAGACTTGCCAGATTTTTACTAGGCTGAGGCAGTTGCTACAGCAGTCTACATAATGAACAGGACTCCCACTGCAGCAATACATGGCATGACTCCAGAGGAGAGGTATACTGGTAGGAAACCAGATATTTCTCATTTGAAAATTTTTGGTTGCATTGCCTATGTTCATGTGCCAGATGAGTTGAGATCCAAGTTGGATCCAAAAGCTGAGAAGTACATCTTTATTGGTTACTCTTTGCAGCAAAAAGGGTATAGATGCTATAACCCTTCTACTCGTAAGTTTACAGTGAGCAGAGATGTTGTTTTTGATTAGATGAGTAGCTGGTATAAACCAGTAAATGTGATTGATAATGTAGATGCACAAAATGGTAATGCTGCACAGAATTCACAACATCAGTCACAACACAAGATATTAGTGGACCTGGAGCGTCCTCTAGCAGTGGTTCACATTCTTCGCCATGGACAGGCAGATTGAGATCAGGAGAATCTTCTCAAAGCAATGCAGATAGTGGTATACAGGTATTACGAAAAGGAAAAGAGAAGGTAGATCAGCCCATGTTTGATGTGAATGCAAGTCACTCTTATGTGGATGGTGAATCCAGTGGCTCAGAACAGAGCATTGATGATGAGTTGGGTATTCCTTCTATTGTTACACCTGGAGTAAGGAAGACTAAGGATGTTTTGAGAGCACCTGGGAGTGAACCTACTTTGCGCAGGTCTACCAGAGCTAGGTATCTTGTGGATAGGCTAAAATATGATGGATTTACATCCATTCACTATGCCTATAAGGTCAAAGTGATACATGAACCAGAACCCACTTCTTTTGAGCAAGCCATGGGAAAAGAAAAATGGGAGAAAGACATGGATAAAGAAATGGATGCCTTGGAAGCAAATGCTACATGGGAATTGGTACCTTTGCCTAAAGATAAGATTGCAATTGGTTGTAAGTGGGTTTATAACGTGAAACACAATGCAGATGGTTCTGTGAATAGATACAAGGCAAGATTAGTAGTCAAGGGGTATGCACAAACATATGGCATTGATTATGAAGAAACATTCAGTCCAATTGCAAGGATGGCAATCGTAAGAGCAGTCATTGCTATGGCTACATCAAAGGGATGGTCTTTACATCAGATGGATGTAAAGAATGCCTTCTTGCATGGTGATTTGCAAGAAGAGGTCTATATGGAGCAACCACCAGGTTATGTGTATGCTGTTCATCCTGAGTTTGTTTGCAGGTTGAAGAAAGCCTTGTATGGCTTGAAGCAAGCACCTAGAGCATGGTCTGACAAGATAGGACAGTATCTTGTCACTATTGGCTTTAAGATTTCCAAGGCAGATTTCTCACTTTATGTGAGAAAAAAAGAGAAAGGTATTATGCTACTTGTCATTTATGTTGATGATTTGATTATGACAGGTGAAAGTGATGAAGATATCCTTCATGTGAAAATGCTATTGAAGCAGAAGTTTGAGATGAAGGATTTGGGAGAGTTGCATTATTTCTTGGACATTGAGGTGATTAGATCACCAAGTGGGATACGGATCTTGCAGAGGCAGTATGGATTGGACATGCTGTCCAAATATGGGATGACAGGCTGTAAGCCTATTTCAGTTCCTTTGGAGCAGAATGTGAAGCTGAGCGCAGATGCAGGTGAGCTTTTGGAAGACCCTACTATGTACAGACGCATAGTAGGAAGTTTGATTTATATGACTATTACCAGGCCAGATTTGAGCTATGCTGTTGGATTGGTAAGTTAGTTTATGCAGGCTCCAAGGAAACCACATTTGGATGCGGCTAGACGCATACTCAGGTATGTGAAGTCCACATTGCAGTATGGTCTACTTTATGAGACTAGGGTTCAGATATAGTTGCATGGATACACTGATGCTGATTAGGTTGGTAGTATTTCTGATAGAGATCTACCAGTGGATATGTGTTCACTTTTGGGAGTGCTGCAGTCACTTGAAGCAGCAAGAAACAGCCCTACAGTTGCCTTGTCGAGCACAGAGGCTGAGTACAGGGGCGCAACAATGGCTGCATGTGAGGTAGCATGGTTGCATAAGCTACTTTATGATATGCATCAGCCTACAGATGGGCCAATTGTCATTTATTGTGACAACATGAGTAGTATACACTTGGAAAATAACCCATTCTATCATGCTAGAACAAAGCACATTGAGGTGCATTATCACTATGTGCGGGAGAGGGTTTTACTAGGTCTTATTGATCTAGTTTATGTCAGCGCAGAGAATCAGGTAGCTGACATATTTACGAAGGCATTGGGCGCAGAGAAGCTGCGCAAGTTCAGAGACTTGCTTGGTGTGCAGGAATTGGGATTGAGCTCGAGGGGGAGTGTTGAGATATCGAGCTCCACTCGTGATATGCCAGGGTGACCGTTGTGCATTTATGTCACTGACTTGTTAGCTGTAGATGCGGTTGGTACACCGCCCATGAATAATAGCTAGATGACAGCTATCCTTATCTACTCTAGTTCGTGGCTCAGTTAGTATGCCACCTTAGGTAGTTGAGTTTGGTTTGAGACCCATATATAGAGTTCTTCTATTTCTTTGTACTAGAGTTCTTTTGGCTTACACAACTAAGAAGAGGATTTCAGCCTCCACCTGTGTGTGTATTCCCCCATTGTGCAAGCAAGAAAGCTACAAGTGAGACTCCTTCCTTCTCTCCCACAATATTGACAAAGGTCAGTATAAGACCAAGCGAATTCCCCAACATGTGCTCGTAATACCTCCTCAAACCTTTCTCAATCTTGGGATTCCAATTGATCCCCTGGATTCAAATATCTCCCTTTGGCCATTTCTATTTTAACTACTTTCACTTCGTCCTCTTCAAGAAACAAAGAGGCTATTTTTCGAGGGTTGATTGTAGGTACATCCTCAGATATCCCCATTGATACATTTTCAAGCAAACTATTCCTGGCACTCGATTCTAGTTCTTCTTCCCTCGCATTCACAGAATGTACCAAGGGTACAATCGTATAAGGAACAATAGCAAGATCATTCTAAATACCCTCAGTCATTTCTATCATGTGGACATCCAATAGATGTGGAAATAGCTTATCGGTATGACTTCCTTGTCCTTTACTCCAACCATGCAAAATAGGCTTCAAATTTATATTATACTTTGTCGTGAACATGGTATTTATAGAACCTATCATTTGAAAAATATGCCCTTGATCACATGGATATTGATCATGTAACTTACGATGGTATTGACGTAATATTTTATTATTATTTTCTAAAAAATCTTGATCATCTAAACTCCAAGACCATTGGTTACCCTTAATCTTAAGAATAAATGAATGCATATCCTCATTTTCTTTACCTTGAATTCGATAACCCAGATAATGTATAACTTGTTTAAGTTCTACAAAGTCCCTAGGTGTTGCAGGTTCAAACCATCTAAGTTGTGGTTCCTTTCCATCCCCATAGATAGTAAAATCCATCACCCATTCTTTGGGATGAGGTAATACAACCTCTGACATATTTTTCATATTGATCTTAGCAGATTTAGATTGGAGATGTTGATAACCAACTAGTGGTCCCTTAGAACAATGATACATCTTCTACATAGTTCCATTGAAGCGCTTAAAGGGACAATACAACCAAGGAGTACCAGTAGGGTCTTTCACTCAAGTTTCTAGTTCAAAAAGACATTTAGACTTATCTTTTCCCAAAATCGATTAGTCTTTTCATATTCTTCCCAGTAGTTCTTATCTATAGGTAAGGCTCGTTACATCTGTAACTCCCCACTACTAAATTCTAATCTCCATTCCTCTAAACACAACTCTAGAAGTGAAATTTCATCTAGATATCACCTTTCTTTAAATTGAAATTTTGCATTTTCCTTTTGTAACTTAGTGATTTTCTTCATTGTTTCATTTATAGCAGTCATTGCTGCCTCATGTTCTACTTCCAAAGCCTCATTTAATTCTCTAATGATCCTATCATAATTACCATGATGTTCTCTAAATGTTTGTGCAAACCTATGCAAGGCCAAAGCTGAGTCATCCTCATCATCATGCAATATTGGTCTTTGTAACGGTTTGCATCTACTCCATTCTTTTTCCTGTCTTTCTAATTGGTGACAATAAGTTATTTTAGCTATATCTGGCAATTGTTCAAATCCAAAGGGTCGAGCATTTTCCTCATAAGGGGAAATAGTAAAAACCCTACTCTTAGGTATGCCATTATTATTCTTAGTAACATAAAGTTTGTCCATATCCTCCAAAGAGGTTGTTGAGATGTCATCTACATTAAATGTCACTAACTCAGGCATCTCTTCCTCTTCTAATTCATCCATATAAACTGCTTCTGCCTTGCTATACATAAAAAACGCATCTTCTGGTTTATTTCCTTCCTGATCCATGGATAATCAGGAATATGTTTAAAGTGAATCATCAAAGTATTCCGCTTTCCATGTGTAGAGCATTAAGTAGTCTAGGGTTGTATCTTCAGACGTAGACAACCAATAAGTAATATCACTATCCGAATCATTGTCTGATGAAAATGTTACAGCATATTCACCAATACCCATATGTTCTACTTTGTGAGGCTGATGTATTGTATTTACCTCCACTCTTTCTACTTTTGCTGGGCGTTGCATTCTAAATAACCAAGCATAAGGCCCTTCATTATCGGTACTCTCCAGTTTTGAATCATAAAACTCACTGTTTGATTTCTCATCCATTTCACTAACCATCTCATCTCCTGACACTTTCAAAAATCCTTTCAAATTAACTTGTATTTTAACCCGATCATTTTGAGGACCCAATCACAATTGAACCTTTATACCAATCTTCAGTGCACCTTGCTTGGTATAACCAAGGTCGACCCAACAACACAGAATAAGAATAGATATTTGACAATGAGTGAACTACTAAGTAATTTGCATGAAATTCTAGGCTAGCAATTACAGTTCTCACATTTCGAAGTAACCCCAAAGGAACCACTTTCCTTTGATCAGCCACGCATAAAACTATATTGGTAGGTTCTAGATTCTTCAACCCTAATTCTTGCATCGTTTGTTCTGTCATCAAATTGATTGCTAAGCGACCATCTAACTGCACTTCATTCATCAAGTGGGCATTTATAGTAGTATCTATAATTGGCTCTTGGATCCATAAACAAATCTACTATTTTCACATCCTTAGTTACTTTTTTTTTGGAAGAATTTACAGTTACTTTAGGAACGTTAATTTCAATTATCTTCCTTCAATGCCGAACTAATTTATAATAAAGCTGCTTTCAACATGTAGGCACTATTTCTAGCAATTGCCGAAGGTTAATGGTCAAAGATACTTGTTCTAATGCAACCCAAAGATCATAGGTCTTGTTTACTGCTTCTACATGCTCTTTACTTCCTTCCTTAGGAGGTACCACTCTTTCGAGAAAAGGAGCTACCCCTACTTGAATATTAGGATTTTCTAAAGGCACAAGTAATAATGGATGGTCAGAGGAATGTTGTGGAGAATCTAACTCATGCATCTTCACATTAGGATCTATATCCTTAGATTTATCCTTCACTGCTCCCTTTAATTGTAGACTTTCTTCCTATAGATATTGCTCATCTCATTGTTGATTTTGCACTCTAGTAACCACACCAATCATGGGGTCTATGTTAAAGGTCACCCTACGGGGTATGAACTTAGACTAACTCCATTCTCTTGCCTTGTTTTTTCTACTTCAACTAAATTTGTGAATGAGGTTCAGGGTTCATTAGAAACTTGCTTACCCCTGTCATTAGGTTGGTTATCTTCTCGCTTAGGGAAACCCTCTTCATAATGTCCTTCACCACTACACCTCCTACATAGAGGAGTATAGTCCTAATTTTTGTGCGCATTTGGAACCTTCCTGTTGGCTCGATAATAAATTATCGGTCCCCTAGGCCTTTGTGATCCCCCTTGCCCCATTGGATTATGAAAAGTACCATTATTTCTCCAAAAAGGAGAATTTCTCTCTTTGTTTCCATCATTATTGTAATTATTTTGGGATACTAGGGGGTCTACCTTGTGTTGGCAATCCTCTCGAACTAAAAGGTTGATTAGGTGGTCCAATCACATAAGTCGTATTATTACAATCCATGTAATTGTAATTTGTTTGCATTAAACGAGCTTGTTGTTGCACTTGGCCTATCTTATGACAACAATTTGTATCTAGATGCCCTGTCTTAAGGCAAAAGGTGCAGAACGGTGGATGGTTAGGCATTCCTTGTAATGTGTCGCCTAACGGTTGTCCAAGCACATTTTTAGCGGTCCACTGAGAAATGAATCTAAGCGTTGGTACCTTGCACTCCCATGGAATATTCTAGGGTTTGTCGCCTAGGATTCCCTGAGTTTGCTCTGTAACGAAACATTCGTAGCCAAATCCACTAGGATTGACCTGACATCTGGGTTCCTAGAGGCCAAGGTCTCCTAACAACATCCTAGTGTTGGATCTTGGACATCCTACTTTATGCATGGATACCCAAGCCCAAGCAGACCCATGCTACACTTGGTTCAAAGAGAATGGGAAACGAGAGGGATGCATCGCTCAACCTCTCTACCCATAGGGCATAGTCCCATTCCGGTCCCCTAAAATGGCAAGAATTCGATTCTAACCTACTATTACCTAAGGGTTGTACGTCTTTAGAATCTTGTAAGAAGCCCCCCAATTCTTTGGGACCGCCCTTTTGTAGGACCCGGACCCGTCAGGGGTTCCCCACACCCGCTTCCCTCAATGGGCATTCTTTAGTTACCTAATTAGATCCTATCACATTTATGTATGACATTAAAATCAGCTTCCTTTATTAAGCCTTTTAGGGAACAAAATTCGTTTATGTAACTTATGGTACTGACACGAAAAAAACTTAAAAAAATTCCTTGGCAGTAAACTTTATATTAGCATCTTAACTGAAATACAAATCTTTATATTAGCATCTTGTCTAAAATACAAATCTTTTTTGAAATACAAATCTTGTCGTAAGGTTGCGTCTTATTTCCTCCAAGATTTCGCCCTTGTACTAGTAACAAGGCCTCGAGAATCTATATTGAGTCATGTAGATCATTTGAGTAGGATGCGGAGGCAGGGAATTTACAGCTAGAGCCCCCTTGGCATCCAAGCTTCCTCCTACATTCAAACTGACCCACTGAGAGACCTCTCATGGCGGGTTTGGCCCATGTCACCGTCACGACTATTTGGAATCCCCTTGGCTAGGGTTGGCGGCCAGCTGGGTGTAGCTTGGCGCGTCCTCCTTGAATTCAACATGAATCATTATTAACATTTCTTTTGTGAGCTTGAATCATATATTCCTTTCACAGACATCGAGTTTAGATTTACAAGCACAAACAATCAATGGAGGGGAGTGCTTAGGACTTCTGCTAAGGTGGAGTCCTCATTTGCGAATGCCTAACATTGCCCCTCTTGGGTCTTTCTTGCCTTGGCATCATTTTCCATTATCTTTTGAGGGATAGAGAGTACCCCTCTTTGACCTCACTTTTGTGCAATAGGGTTGAGCAATTACGCTATTGTTTCAGACGACGACTTTCCTAGGTTATTATGCTTTGGTTCCTATCTTAAGATCTTGGTCTCGGGTTTTGTTTGGTTAGTTGGTAACCATTTTCCCACCTCAGATTTTTCCAAGGTTCTTAGTTATCCTAGGGTTTCCTTCCCTCGAGATAGCAGGAGCTTGTGTTTATTCCTCTCACAAGTTGATCACAAACTAAGTCTATTTACCATTTTGAAATTGTTGCGAGCATCGAATGTAATGTGATGGATAGTTGTTTTTCTTATGGATACAATATTTAAGTTTCTTGGGTTAGCTTTGAGATATGTCCTTTTTTGGAAGAGATCTTTCCCAAGAGTGTATTTTGGGACCCTTTGCAGCTGGTTATTGGGATAGAGACCAAAGGCCATGTTGACTCTAAGTCAAGATATGATTGTAAAGATAACTTGACTAATTTGTGACTAAAGTCCCAGATGAGTTGAAGACTTCACTTATTATGCAGGATTTTTATTTACCAAACTGATCCTTGCAATTTAACTTAACAGTTCACATGCTCCTCTTAAATCTACCTTTTTAGATGCATCCCTATTATGTGGTGCAACTAAGGCTATCCATGATGTCATGCAATTTCTAGATGCAAATCTATGAAGCAGAATCCCCATTCATGAAAATTCCCCTAGTGCATTTATGCAAATCATAAGGCATGATTTAATTATTCAAGTGTAAGGGTGCATACATTTATTGTAAATGTGAATTAATTTACTACGACGGTCTATGAGAGGCAATTGACCTATATGGAATATATACATACCCCAAAAATCTATGGTGCATCTGCAAAAGTTCGAACCCAATACTTGACTTAATTTCCATAATAACCCGTAGATGCTTAATCTATTCTCGACAACTCATGGTTATTAAACCCTTTTCAACTACCCTTCAAAATATAAAAGTTACTCGATGCGAGGTATGACTTCTTCCTAGTGATGCCCTTGCCTAATGGACACAATAGCGGTACCTGATTTTGGAGTGTCGAATTAGCGTTCACGCCTGATAAACCATTCCTATTGATGGTGGTGTCTTTGCTCGATTCTTCTCCCATAGTCGTGACTTTTCCAATTACTTGGGAGAGCTTATGCTTTGGGGTCATTTCGGAGTTGGAAAGAGACCTTCACTTCCTTCAAAGGATTCCCTGGTGTTGGAGTTCCCTGTGCTTGTCTTGACTTTCGCAGTCTCCTTGTCAATTAGAGGCAGTCGATGGAGTGGCTATGGGACTTGTAGTGGGGAGAAGCGATACTCGAGTTTTTTCCCAATAAGGGATTTATTCTTGAACCACTTCTCTCCCTCCCTTACTCTTCTTTACTCTAGATTTCCCTTCCGTCTCCTCTATCTCTCATTCTCTCCTTCACTACCTCTCCCTCTCCTACTCTTTCTCACAATTTTGGTGGCAAAGGGGGGAGGGGGGGAAGAAGAATAATGGGCTTCTGGAAGAAAAGGGGAGAAAAATGGTTTATTAGGAGGGATGGTGATGATTAAGGAAGACAAAACAAAGAGGATTATCTCCCTTGCTAAGGAGGGAGGGGGATTTTTATAGGGAGGAGGAAGGAAGGGTGTTATGGGGGGTATTAGCATGGAGGCCCCCTCCCTGTGTCATTACCTCAACTGGCCAGACTGGCCCTCCCACCATACAGAGTATGCCTCTTGGAAGGAGAAGGGGAGATTAGTGGGGGTTGGAGGTGGCACACATGTCCCCCTCCCCCCATCACAATTATCATTTTCATGATCCTTAACTTCCTCTACCCGCCATATCCCATATTTTCCTATTGTGATCTCCTCCTTCCTTGTCAGGTGCCAAACATCCCTTCCCTCATCACTGCTTTTTCAAGTTCAACTTCCTTGTGATGGGGGTTGGAGGTGGCACACATGTGCCCCTCCCCCCATCACAATTATCATTTTCATGATCCTTAACTTCCTCTACCCGCCATATCCCATATTTTCCTATTGTGATCTCCTCCTTCCTTGTCAGGTGCCAAACATCCCTTCCCTCATCACTGCTTTTTCAAGTTCAACTCCCCCTCGGGTCAGCAACCAACGGTGTTGATGGGGGGGAGATGTAAAAGAAGAATTTATGTTGTTAATTTGTTAAAAAGAAAAAGAAAAAGGGAGGGAAGACCTTACAACGGACGATAGAAATTTTACATTCTTCCCTCCTTAAGGAATCGAGATGTCCTCATCTCGAAAGGAATTGGGGGTATTTTTGGTTGAGAGTACTCTTGTCAATCCATGTGGCATCTTGTTTTGGATAGTCCTTCCACTAGATGAGGTTTTTTATGAGGGTTCTACACCTCAATCTCTTTTCTCGCATGTCTAGGGTTCTATCTAGCCAAAGCTCAAGGACTCCTTGGTTTGGCATTACAACTTGTTGATCATTGAGTACATGGATAGGATTGGATACATATTTCTTTAGTAGACTAACATGGAATACATTGTGAACCTTTATGTTCTTAGGGAGTTGGAGTTTGTAGGCACTGGGCCGTAGGCACTTGAGGATCTTGTAGGGTCCACAATACCTTGGACTTGGTTTCTTAAATTCTCCTAGTGATAAGGAACTCTTCTTGGGTCATACACGAATAAAAACCATATCTCCTTCATTGAAGAGTCGCTCTTGTCTATTTAGATCCGCATAGGCTTTTTGCCTATCCTTGATGGCTCTAATGTCTTGTTTGATGGCCTTGACCTGCTCATCCATCTCCTCAAGAATTTTTTTGGAAGCTTCTACCCTCAAGATAGGATCTAAAAAGTTCAATGGAGTACGGTAATCATGCCCATATAATGCTTGAAAAGGTGTCATTTGAATGCTTTGTTGGTAAGAAGCATTATAAGCAAACTCTACCAATGGTAGATATTGGATCCATTTTTTGGGTTCGCAGGACAGCAGTATGCCCTAAGAATGTCTTCAATGACTTGGTTGACTCTCTCCGTTTGGCCATGAGTTTGAGGGTGATAGGTTGTACTGAAATAGAGTTGAGTCCCAATGGCCTCGAATATCCCTCTCCAAAAGTGAGATGTAAAGAGGGAATCGCTGTCACTAATAATCCTTTCAGGTAACCCATGGAGTCTGAATATCTCCTTGGTGAACAATCTGGCAATGTTTGAAGCTTTATAGTTTGTCTTGATTGGAATGAGGTGTGCAACCTTAGTGAGAATGTCTACTATAACCATAATTGAGTTTTATCCTCCTTGGACTAAAGGTAATCCAACAACAAAGTCCATGCTAATAAATTCCCACTTCATTTGGGGAATGTCAAGAGGCTGCAACTTCCCAGGCATCTTGGTATGTTATGCTTTAATGCGATGGCAAGAAAAACATTTTTTGACATATTTGAGCATGTCTCCCTTAAGCCTTTCCCAATGGTAGCTCTTCCTGACCATGTTGAGGGTCTTGGCATATCCAGGATGGCCTAAAAAGGGGGAATCATGTGCTTTCCAAAGTATTCTCTATTTGGTTTTCTTGCTTGAGGGTATGCACAATCTTGTCCTAAAATAGACAAGTCCCTCATTGACTGAAAATTCTTGATACTTGACCTTAAGTTTAGGGTCTTGATCCTTTTCCAAAATCTCTTTCCTCATCTTAAGATATTATGGGTCATGGCTAGCTTCCTCCTTTGCTAATTCAAGGATAGGGTGGCTAAGCATCGACACCATGGTTGCCAATGATTCTGCCATCGAGGGTTCCTCCATAATAGGAGAATTGAGGAATGCTTTGTGAAAGGCATCAATGACCACATTCTCTTTGCTAGGCCAATACCTAATTTTCAAAGTCATATTCTTCTAGAACCTCAATCCAACGACATTGCCTCATATTGAGGTGATCTGGGTGAAGATCCATTTAAGGCTCTTATGTTCTATGAGCAAAGAGAACTTATTAACAAGCAAATAGTGTCACCAAATCTTGAGAGCATGAATAACTGCTAATAGCTCCAAGTCATGGGTAACATAATTCCTTTCATGGGTTTTTAGCTTCCTCGAAGAATATGCTATAGGATGATAAACTGAAGTGGAGGGAGTCCGAGAGATGGAGCAAATCAGAGGTCAGGAGCTACATGTTATCTTCTCAGCATTATTCTTCTTCCATTATTAGAGTCTACTACAACAAGTGGTATCCTCCAAAGATAGATACCCCCAACTTAAGGACACTTTACATATGCTTCTATTTTAGATACATACATCTATAGGGTATGGCTTAGGATATGTCCTATTTATCAACACTCCCCCTCAAGCTTAGAATGAGCTTGCACATATAAGACTCCAAGTGCACTCCTGAAGTACTCAAACTTATCTTTACCTAATGCTTTGGTAAAGATATCAACAACTTGGTCATTTGTTTTCACATAGACCAAGTCAATCTCTCCATCAATGACTTTTTCTCTAATGAAATGATAGTGCACTTCTATGTGTTTTGTCCTTGCATGGTAGACTGGGTTCTTTGCCAACATAATGCTGCTAACATTGTCACAATACATAACGACTCTACCATCAATCTCTATACCCATGTCATATAAGATCAATCTCAACCATGTTTGCTCACATTCTACCAATGCAATGCCTCTATACTCTGCTTCAGTGCTTGATAGAGCAACTGTAGGTTGCTTCTTATTGCTCCAACTTACCATGGCTGATCCAAATGAGAATGCATAGCCACTAGTAGATCTTCTATCCATAGAGCTACCTGCCCAGTATGCATCTGAGTATCCATACAATGTAGGCTTGATTCCTTTTTCATAAAACAAGCCAAATCCAGCTGTCTTCTTCACATACCTAAGAACTCTTCTCACTACATCCAAATGTGATTTGCATGGTTTCTACATAAATTGACTTATCAATCCAACAGCATAACTCAAGTCTGGTCTTGTAATGGTCAAGTAGATAAGACTACCAACCATCTTTCTGAACATAGTGACATCCTCAACATAAGATCCATCATCCATCAACTTAACATTTTGATCCAATGGTGTATCAACCGGTTTGCATCCTGTCATGCCATATTTTTCCAGCATCTCCAATGCATATTGTCTTTGTATCAGGCATATACCATGAGGTGTGTCAATAACCTCAATACCCAAGACGTATATCAACAAACCAAGGTCCTTTATATCAAACTCTTAATGTAACCCATGCTTGACCTCAGCAATCTCCTTCTCAAATGTACCTATAATAATGAGATCATCAACATAGATGACAACAACAACCATACCATCTTCTGTATGCCTCACATAAAGTGAATAATCAGCTTTGCTTTGTTGAAATCCCATACTGCATAAGAATTTGCATAAAAATTTGTTGATTCTATCACACCATGCTCTCGGTGCATGCTTCAATCCATATAAAGCCTTCTTCAACCTGCATACATGATGTGGGTATTTTGGATTCACATAGCCCTCTGTTGATCCATTACACTTCCTCTTCTAAGTTGCCATTCAAAAATGCATTTTTCACATCCATTTGATAAAGTTTCCAACCATAGATAGAAGCCAAAGCAATTACCGATCTCACTGTCGTCATTTTAGCTATTGGACTGAATGTTTCTTCATAGTCCAAACCATAAGTTTGTGCATATCCTTTTGCAACTAGCCTTGCTTTATACCTCTCAAGAAAACCATCCGACTTACATTTGACCTTATAAACCCATTTACATCCAATGGATTTCTTGCCACGAGGTAATTTCACCAAATCCCAAGTCTTGTTTTTTCCTTAGTGCATCCATCTCTTCATCCATTGCTTGTCTCCACTCTTTGCTCTCTACTGCTTCTTCAAAGCAAGTAGGCTCCACATGTTTTACATAAGAAACCATGTATGCATAATGCATCTTCATGAACCCATTATAAGTCAATCTATCAACTGGATACCTTTCCCTTTCTGGCCTTCTCAATTGAGGTGCACTACCATGTGTCTCATCTAATCTAGCATGTGGTGGAACATACTTTCCTGCACTTCTAGTGCCAGGTGTTTTAACATGCGGAATGCCATACTCGTCATCTATAGATTCATCTTCTGAACTTTCAGCCATAGGTCTCTTTCCTTTTGCAACTTCTGCACTCCTTTGTGCATTTCTCAATCTACTACTCCATGGACTGTAGTTGCCACTGCTTTCCACATTCTCTTGAGGTCCTAAAGCATCTTCCACATGCTGCATCTTCCACATGCTGATTTTTAGCCTTATTGTTTGCTGAAATTTTCCTTCCATAGCCATCATCATCAGTGCTTTCATAGGAATCAACATCCACTGCAATTTTGGGCTTGTACCATGATTCATATTCATTGAATCTGACATCCCTGATTATGTATACTTCCTTACTCACTGGATCATAGCATTTGTATCCCTTCTTCTCATCAGGATATCCAAGGAAAATGCATTTTACAGCCTTTGGTTCTATCTTCTTTCTCAAATCATCTGGAACATGAACATAACAAACACATCCAAAGACTCTAAGGTATGCAACAATGGGTGTCCTGCCATACATTCTCTCATATGGTGACATATTATGAGTCAAGGCTGTAGGTGTTCTATTCATAATGTGAACTGCAGTATGCACTGCTTCTGCCCAATATGACAATGGCATGTTCATTTGGTTCATCATTGCCCTTGCAACCTCTGCAATAATCCGATTCTTCCTTTCAGCCACACCATTTTGCTGAGGTGTGTACCTGCATGTCAATTGCCTTTTGATACCATGATCTCTCAAGAAATCACAAAATTCATATGAGATGTACTCTCCACCATTATTTGACCTCAAACATTTTATGTAGCATCCAAACTACTTTTCAGCCATAGATTTAAATTCCAAGAAATTTTCAAATGCTTCACTTTTATGCTGCATAAAGTACACCTAAGTCATTTTTCTTAAATCATCAATGAAAGTGATATAAAATCATCTTCCACTCATGGAGACATTCTGACATGGGCCCCAAATATCTGAGTGTATTATTTCCAAAGGATATCGCTTATTCTCCCCCTCTTTGGAAATGGCAATCTGGACTGCTTGCCAAATTGACAAGCCTCACATACATGATCAAAATTCACATATCCAAAATGTGGTAGACTAGAGACTATCTGTCTTGATTGCATTTGCTTCAGTCTTTGCAAATTGACACGAGCAATCCTTCTATGCCATGATTCCATGTCCTTATCTTGCCCATGTCCTCTCTCAGCATACATAGAGTTTTGAATCACTGGAGTACCTGCATCCAAAGCAAATAATCTCCCTTTCTTTCTACCATGAGCAATTACCTTGCCAGTTCTCCCATTATGGAACTCTTCAATGAAACATCCAAACTTATTGAATCTCACATGCAATCCTTGATCTGTCATTTGACCAACCGATGCTAAGTTCTTAGTTATTGTGGGCACATAAAGTACATCACCAAGCTTGTTCTCAATCCCATCTTTAGTAACAAGTGGCACACTATCAATATGAGTAGTTTTATGTAAAGTATCATCACCATTGGCAGCATATTCCTTATTCTGCATTTTCTCCTTGCTATCAAACCACTCAGTATGATGAATCATGTGGTTTGTAGCTCCTGCATCTAAAAACCAGTCATTCTCACGAAGAGGGTGAGTCATGCTCCCAAGCACATGCTCCATAGCAAATAGGTGACCTCTAGACGATCCACCTCTAGGTCCATAACCTGTACCACCATAAGTGCCTACATAGTGGCCATATTGGGTCCTTCCACGACCCCTAGACATGGCATTCTATTTATGATAACAATCCTTCTCAAAATGACCAAAGTGCCCACAATAATGACAATTGCCACCTCTCTGTGAAGGACTAGACCATCTCCCCTTGCCTCTATGCATGAAGTCACCACGACTAGAGTTACCTCTTCCATGAGAAAAACCATAATTACTACGACCAAGTGAAGAACCTCTAGCTCTAGATGAGCTGCCACGACCTCTCTGGTGATAGAAAACACTCTATCCACCTGCATTTTTTCCACTACTAGATGCATTTAATCCCAACTTGATTTCTTCTATAAAAGTAGCAATCCAATAAGCTCCTCAAAGTCAAGCATAGAGCCTCCTCTTACTGAAATAGAGGTATCCAAAGATTTGAAAGCTGGTCCAAGTCCATTTAGTGTCCCTGACACTAAATCATCATCATCAACAGGTGCATTAATGGATGCAAGGTCTTCTGCAATTTGCTTGATTTCTGCCACATAGTCATTGATACTGCGATTGCCTCTCCATGCACCATGTAATCTCTGCTTGAGTTGTATCTTACGATCCTTTGTACATGTTCCATACATTTTTTCTATGATTTCCCATGCCTCCTTACAAGTACTTTCCTTTTTTATATGAGGAATCAATGTTTTTGAAATACATTTGGAGATCCAATGTAAAACCTTCCTGTTCTTCCCTGTCCAATCCTTGTACACGTTCTTTTACTCTTCAGTTGGTTGTTCAGGAACTTCTAGATATTCATCATCTTTTGTTATGAGGCCCCATAGACCTCTACCCATCAAAAAATTATCCATCCTATAAGACCAAACACTATAATTGTATTTGGTCAATTTGTCTCCCACAATCTGACTGATCTGTACCATGTTAGTCATTATGGCTGCTGCAAATTAAGAAAAAATAGCAATACAAACTATCCACAAATGATATTCAGTAGTATGCCCCAATCTGGAATATCAATGGTCCAATTCGAGACCATAAAGCATAAAAAATAGTCCAAAAATGCATGTTAAAATAGCTTCTGCCAATATGATTGTCATACATGTATCCAAAATCTATCATATACATCCATCCATGATGCCAACATGTCATACATTCAGTTCCCAACAAGAAACATCCAATTCGGATCCCAAACGATGTTCGTATGACCCAAAATGCATCAAAACATGGGTCTAAAATTGACCATCTTCCTACAAATTTTCTACAGTTTTTTTGTGCCAAGCTAGAAGTACATATCAAGCTGAAGCTATATAAATTTTCCCAAAAAAATTTGAGTAAAAAACAGCCTCCAAATAACTAGTTCAACTCTGCAAGATAGTAATGCAGTACAACTTTCCCTTGAGCAAAATAGAACCCTGTACAATGCTGCAAACACCCAAGAACACTGAAGGCCCTTCCATAGTCCCGTCGTTGAGGTCTACTACCAATTTACTTCAGTACCTCTTAAAATACATGTGCTCTTTTTTTTTTGAAACTCCCTCGCACTACTCCAAGCTTTCCTTTGCTATCTGAAGTAGTACATAATGGAGATTAATCAGCTTGTCCTCTTCAAATGGTAGCTTAGGATGCTGCACATCATGATGTATTTGCATACTTTTCACATCAGAAGTTGTTGCCCTACAAACAGGTCATGCTAGTTCCGCATTCCCTCCTTTGTTTGCTCCAGTGCGATCTTCTAAGCCAGCCTTCTCAACTCAACTTGTCGTGGCAATTGAGGATGATGAGCACCCTGCGGATGTGAAAGCCCTCTCTCTATTGTTGCGATTCCTGTACGGAGCATTTGAACCTCTCTATGGTTCCAATTTCTGCACTGAGCATTTGGATCTATCTGTCAAATCCTTTCCATTGGCGACATTTGAGCAGCATTGTGTATGCGCACTTTCTCAAAATGCAAAACGTTTGATCATTATCTGTGTAGGCAATCTTGTGCGGGGCAGGCAGACAAGACACGTCAAAGACTTTTCAAATGCTGAGGGTGACGAATAGCTGAGGGGGAAACGGATCTCCCTGTGTCAAAGCTGAGAACAGTCTGAACAAGTAAAAAAATTACTTCACCTTGATGAGGAACTTCACAAGAGGGTTGTTGGAGTCCTGACGATGAAGGAGGCTCAAGCCATAGCCGACGAACTCTTCGCTCCGTTTGTGAGCGAGGACGTCAACAAAGTAGAGCTCCTGTATACCAAATTCGTCTTGTTGATTAAGTCCGACAAGATGTTCCGGCTAACGACCAAGGAAGGGAAGTTGTTGGTGGAGAGGGAGATGCTCCGCATCAACATGCTGCAGCTCATGGGGGTGCCGATGTTCGAGCAGGAGATCTTGGACGTGCTCCTGCCACTGTATCTGAATAGTTAGCTGCTGAGGGCCCTGCAGGAGCCCGTGATCTTGGACTGGTGCTGACGGTTGTAGCTGATGGACAGGCTGCGCTTGAGCTCACTAGCATTGTCACAGGCATTATTCATGGTGTTCATGCGGGCTGCTCTTATACCAAATGATAAACTGAAGTGGAGGGAGTCCGAGAGATGGAGCAAATCAGAGGTCAGGAGCTACATGTTATCTTCTCAGCATTATTCTTCTTTCATTCTCAGAGTCTACTACAAAAAGTGATATCCTCCAAAGATAGATATCCCCAACTTAAGGACACTTTACATATGCTTCTATTTTAGATACATACATCCATAGGGTATGGCTTAGGATATGTCGTATTTATCAACATAGGATGACCTTCTTACATTAGTACATAGCCTAGTGCAAGTGAACTAGTATTTGTTGGACAACTTCAAATTCCTTGCTCAAGTCAGGGAGCTTTAGAATTGGTGCTGTCACTAAGCTATGCTTGAGCTGATCAAAACTTGATTGTTCAGTGGGTGTCCATGCTATGGCAACCTGCTTCTTCAACAAATTTGTGAGGGTGATGAGATTAAGGCATAGTCCTTAATGAAGATCATGTACCAGTCTGTTAATCCAAGAAAGCTATGCACTTCTTTAACAGAAGTTGGTGGAGGCCACTCTTGGACATCCTTGACCTTTGTAGGATCTGTAGAGATTCCTTCACTTGACACAATAAATCCAAGATATTGAATCTGCCTCTTGAGGAAGGCACACTTTTTCTTCTTAGCATAGAGCTTATGGGTTCTCATGGTCTCAAGGACTATGCAAGCCTGGGATTCATGATCCTCCTTTTCCTTGGAATAAACCAAGGTATCATCAAAGAAGGCAAGCACAAAATTGTCAAGATATGGTCTAAAAATGTCATGCATTAGTCTATTAAAGGTGGCAGGGGCATTAGTCAATCTAAAAGACATTATTGTGAATTCAAAATGACCATATCTTGTGTTGAATGCCATCTTAGGAATATCTTCTTCTTTGACGTGGATCTGCTGATCTCAAATCAATCTTGGAGAAGATTTTGCTCCCTGCAATCGATCAAGTAACTCGTCTTAGTTAGTTTTGGAGATTTTATTAAAAGAAAAAAAAAAGAAAAGGATCGCAGGCTATAGGCAGTAGATAGCACTTCGAACAGAGAAAAGAAGAAGGAGTGAATTGAGAGCTTTCTAACCAAGTGTCTTGGTGTTTTACCCCCACTTTTGGAGCCAATGCAACCATCAGATTTATGATTTGAGCATCAAATCACTAATTCTTCCAAGTTCCCCTCCACTCTTGTTCCCAGTCTCATCCCCTCCTCTCTAATTCATTATAAATATGAGGCATGGGGAGGCACAAGGGAGCATAAGGAGACCCCGAGAGGTTGCGAGAGAGAGGTAGAGAGAAGGATATCTCTCCAAGAGAGAGAGAGAGAGAGAGAGAGAGAGAGAGAGAGAGAGAGAGAGAGAGAGAGAGAGAGAGAGAGAGAGAGAGAGAGAGAGAGAGAGAGAGAGAGAGATGAGTTACACCAAGAGGCTGCAAGGGAGAGAGTTAGCTCAATTCCCTCTATCTCGATTCTCAATTTAGCCATATTCTCTTACACTCTCCCATCTCGAATCTATTTCGCCTTCTTAATCTCTTGAGTCTACTTGGGGATGATGGCCTCCAAGCAAAGAATGTCGCATGCGGATGGCAATCCTATAACCAGCAATGAAGCTTCAGGCAAAGGCATCACTGTCAATCCAACTGTGGTTCTAATCGTAAGTAATGTATTTCTAAATTGATAGATGCTTGCTTTGATTCTCGCATGAGATACATTAGGATCCATACTGTGATGTACGAGAATAGGTCATGGGAAGGGATAGGCCTCTTCTCACATATTTGAAAGATGGAGTTTGCAAAGTGCATGTATTAAGGAAAGTTAATTGCACTTACTTGTGTATGGCTTACTCGTTGATAAAGCAATCGGTCAAGGGTTATGAATAGCATAATCATAAAAGGAATTACATTAAGAATTGTGCATACATGTATTAAGAAAATTTTACATAGAATCGCTCTTTGATCCCAAGGGAGAAAGCAAAAATGCGATGGAATTATTATCGCGTCTATTCTTGTATTGTTTGGGGAAAAATCAATTAGTTTTGTTGGTTGATTTAGCAACACCCTAAATGTTTTTATTTCCATCAATTGATTGTTGCTTTGTGATTTGGATAAATATTCCAAGGCTTGTGTTGATGGCAAATGCATGGCAGGGGTTTGTAATGACAAGTTGTCATGGGAATAAAGGAATGTTTTTGTAGAAGATTATATTAGGGCGGATTGCCTTGATTATGCTTGATTCTTAATTGGTTAATTAAGGAAGGATATTTGCACGGGTGGATCATCTCCAAGATCGCACGGCGGATTACCCCGAGAGGGCAGTGCTCGATTCACGGGCCAAAGGTCGAGTGGTGAAAAGACCAACCACGGAAATGGCATCTCACTCCTAGACCACTTGTGGGTTAGATGGAGCTCTGGACACCCCTTGCCTCTCTAGAATGAAGTTGGAGATCCCCGTGAGCCCAACGTCTCAGATGTTGGAAGATCCTATTCTAGATAAAGGATGGAAATTATGGTGCCATGTGATTTGGACCGGGTACTTCTGTTGGATAGAAGGGATACATAATTCTCCTGTATGGGCATGAGACAAAGATTAGCTTGAAGATAAGTTAAGGAACTTGGTTGTCAAAAGGACTGCTTGTTTTTTTTTTGTGTTTATGTTGTAAATTATGCGAATGAACCCTATTCCCTAAAAGGATTAATTAATGAAGCCGATTTTAAATATCGCACATAAATGTGGAAGGACCTAATTAGAAAACTAAAGCTATCAAGGGAAGTGGGTGGACGAAATCCCGATGGGTCCATCCTATGGCAGGGTGGTCCCAGAGAATTGGGAGGCTTCTCACAAGGATTTATCGTTGTTCGACTTTAGGTGTTGTTAAGCTAGAACCCAATTCATGATGTTTTAGGGGACCAGAATGGGACTATGCCCTACAGGCAGAGAGGTTGAGCACACATCCCTCTCGTTTCCCATTCTCTTTTAACCAAGTGTAGTATGGATCTGCTTCGGATTGGATATCGCTACATAAAGTAGGATGCCCAAAACCCGACACTAGAATGCTGTCAGAAGACCTTGACAACTAGGAACCCAAATTTGACGTCGATCCTAGTGAGTTCGAGGTGGCGAACGTTCCATTGCGAGGCGGACTCAGGAAACCCTAGGTGACAAACCTCGAAACATTGTATGGGAGTGTCGGGCGACGACACTTAGATTCATTTCTCGATGGACCGCTAAAACGTGCTTGGACAGACACGTTACAGATAGGATATTTATTCTTGATGGTTACTTGGTTCAAGCCTCTATAATCGATGCAAAGGCAAAGTGTACCATCCTTCTTCTTTTGGAACAATACTAGAGCCGCCCAAGGAGAACTGCTGGGGTGTATGTACCCTTGGTCAAATAGCTGTTTGAGTTGTTCCTTTAGCTCAATATCTTCAGCAATGGACATCTTGTATGGCCTTTTGTGATTGGTGTAGCTCCCTCATGATCCACTTTCCTAGGTGGTGGTAATTCAGTAAATTCTTCTGGGAACACATCTGCTTACTTGTTTAACCATGATGGTTCCTCAATGGAGTCCTCTACCTATTCTGGCTTGTTTAGCTTGATCAGATAGATGGATACTCATTTTCTTATCCCTTGAGCTATTTGTGTTGCTTTAGCTAGCTAGATCTTTGGTTTACCTGCTTCTCCTTGTGTAGTAACTAGCTCACCCTTAGGATTTTAAAAGGAGACTTGTCCCTTCCCACAATTTATGTGAGCATCATTAGGGATTAGCCAACAATCCATCCTGCGTAGGCACTCATGGACTCCTAAATTCATTACCCTGAACTTAACATATGTGGGTTTGTCTCCAAGTAGGAATTCCACCTTTGCAGTTAGTCTAGTTCAAGTGATTTCTTGCCCATTTTCTAGTTCGACAAGCAAAGTGGGTGTAGCTATAGTGGCTATTCCTAACCTTCTTGCACAAGCTGTTGAAATAAAAGAATGAGTGTTGCCACAGTTAATCAATGTTTTGAATTCCTTACCTTGGTAATCTGATGGTGTTTGGATCACCAAAAATTGATGGTTTGGCCCCTTTTTATGGAGAGAAACATGAATGGATGCCCTCTCAATCTCAGCTTCCATGGATGGGTCTTCTTCTTTATTGATTCCCTTAGTGGAGATATAGGAAGTTTTTTTCCTTCCCATTGCTACATGTCCAAGGCCACGTGTAGCTCTAGCTTGGCCACAGAATTTTCCTTGGCGACGCTCCTCGCCAAGTTTAGGACATTCCCTTTTGAAGTTCATTATAGTGGAAACATTGCATGCTTTGATCACTTCTTTGTCAAGAATCGCGTGATGGGAGAATTTGCTTGAGCTAATGCACCAAACACACACTGTATACACAATAGGAAGCTCACTCAAGAATACAAGAAGAGAGATGGAGGCCAAAAAGTTTTCTTGCTGATTTCTTCTTCTTCTTCCGCACACTATACAATGTACACAAAGTATAGATAAGATACAACATAAAGGAAAGTGGCCTTCTAAGTCAAACAGTGCATAACCAACTACACTAATCGATTGGCGTTATATATTTGCCAGTTGTAGGTAGGTGTAACAAACTAAATATAATAAGTGATAAGTCAGTGGCCATGTGAGTATCATAATGACCACCAACATGCTAAGTGTAGACGTGCGGACTCATCTAGCCAGGCGATCCATCATCAATGTCCTCACATGTTGAGCTTGCTATCTCAACACTCCCTCTCAAGCTCAACTCTATCTCTGCAACTCCAAGTAAGGACTTTCGAAGCTTCTCTGCACCCAATACCTTTGAGAAAATGTCAGCTATCTGATCCTGTGTATTGACGTATACCAAGTCAATCTCTCTTGCACGTACCTTCTCTCTCACAAAGTGGTAGTGCACCTCAATGTGTTTTGTCTTAGCATGGAACATTGGATTCCTAGCTAACTGTATGCTTCTCATGTTGTCACAATGAATGACAACTGGACCATCTCCCTGCACATCCAAATCACCTAATAACTTTTGCAACCATACCACCTCACATGCTGCCATAGCAACACCTCTATACTCAGCCTCTGTACTCGATAAAGCAACTGTAGGTTGCTTTTTGCTGCTCCATGTAACTGCCCACTACCAAGGGAAAACATGAATCCACTTGTAGATCTTCTATCTGACATGCTATCAGCCTAATTTGCATCTGTGTATCCAAAGACTTGTATGTCTTACCTGCCTCATAAAAAATTCCATAATATAAAGTGGACTTCACATACCTCAATATATGTCTAATTGCATCCAAATGAGGCTTTCTAGGCATCTGCATAAACTGACTGATAAGGCCAATAGCATAGCTCAAGTTTGCCCTTGTGATAGTCATGTAAATCAAACTCCCCACTATCCTCTTGAACATAGTAGGGTCTTCTATCTCATCCCTAACGTTAGTACTCAACTTCACATTTTGCTCCAATGGTACTAAAAGAGGCTTATATGCTGTTATACCATACTTGGATAACATATCCAAGCCATACTGCCTTTGGGATAGCCATATACCATCATCACATCTGATCACCTCAATACCAAGAAAGTATCTCAGCTCACCCAAATCTTTCATCTCAAATTTCTTCTTCAAGAAGTCCTTAACTTCAACAATCCCATTGTCACTATCACCTTTAATAATCAAGTCATCCACATAGATAATTATGATGACCAAACATGCAACTATCTTTCTCACATAAAGTGAGCGATCAGCATCAGAAATACAAATTCCAATATTGATAAGATACTCTCCAATCTTGTCAGACCACGCTCTAGGTGCTTGCTTCAGCCCATAGAGCGTCTTTTTTAACCTGCACACATATGTGGGATGCTCTAAATACTCATAACTTGTTGGCTGCTCCATATACACTTCTTCTTCCAATTCACCATGCAAGAAGGAATTCTTAACATCCATTTGCTGCAAACTCCAACCTTTGGCTGCTGCCAAGGCAATCACACATCTAACAGTTGCCATCCTAGCAACTAGATTGAATGTCTCTTCATAATCTATGCTATATGTTTGAGCATAGCCTTTTGCAACCAGCCTAGCTTTATACCTACTAACTGAACCATCTGCATTATGATTGACTTTGTAAACCCACTTACATCCAATAGCTTTCTTACCCTTAGGTAAGGATACCAAATCCCAAGTCTTATTGACTTCTAATGTAGCCATCTCCTCATCCATTGCTGCATCCCAATGAGCATGACCAACAGCGTCCTCAAAACAAGTGGGCTCAACATCCTCAACTAGTTTCACCATATAAGCATAATGGTGAGCTGCATAACCTTCAACGCAAAATCTTTTAACAGGTTATCTGACCCTGCTAGATCTGCATACCATCGGATCACTCAATGGAGCCTTTACATTACTATGAGCTCTTTGTACACGTGGTATCCTAACTAAAGGAATACCAAGCTTATCATCCAAGCTCTCCAAACCACTAGAATATCCATCAAATCCCAAATGACTGGTAGATGCATCATTACCATCCAGCACTTTCTTCTTTTATTTGTCCTTCCCTACAACACTTATAGATCCACCTGAAGATGTGGGACTAGTCCTTAGTCTCCTAGACCAAGGGCTCACTGTAGGTATAGTACCAGATGATGTTTCTAGTCCACTAAGACTCCGTGATTCTTGTTTTTTTTTCTGCACATAGCTGTCCTGATCATTATCATCATCTAATGCATCACCATCAAGTGCATACTAGCTGCCCATCTCATCAAAGATAACATCCCTGCTCACTTTGAACTCACCTATGACAGGTTTATAACATCAATACTCTTTTTTCTCTAAAGAGTACCTAATAAAAATACATTTTTAGCCTTTGAATCAAGCTTCTTCTGTAGCTCATCTAGCACATGAATATATGCAACACATCCAAATACCTTCAAGTGCGATACCTTGGGCTTCTTGCCAGTAAAGCACTCTTCAGGAGTCATCCCATGAACTGTAGCTATGGGAGTTCTATTCATAATGTAGATAGCAGTATGGACAGCCTCAGATCAAAAGTGTTTGGGCATATTCTTTTCAGCCATTAATCCCCATGCGACTTCTATAATATGCCTATTTTTTCTTTCTGCAACCTCATTTTGATGTGGGATATACCTACAAGTAAATTGCCTCTTTATCCCATGAGTCCTCAAGAAGCTAGTAAATGTCAAGATTGTGGGAGAGAAGGAAGGAGTCTCACTTGTAGCTTTCTTGCTTGCACAATGGGAGAATACACACAAGGGTGGAGGCTGAAAACAGTTTTCCTCTTCTTAGTTGTGTAAGCCAAATGAACTCTCATACAAAGAAATAGAAGAACCCTGTATATATGGGTCTCAAACCAAACTCAACTAACTAAGGTGGCATACTAACTGAGCCACAAACTAGAGTAGATAAGGATAGTTATCATGTAGCTATTATTCAGGGGCGGTGTACCAACCGCGTCTGCAACTGACAAGTCGGTGACATAAATACACAACGGTCACCCTGGCGTATCATGAGTGGAGCTCGATATCTCAACACTCCCCCTCGAGCTCAATCCCAATTCTTGCACACCAAGCAGGTCTCTGAACTTGGGCAGCTTCTCTGCGCCCAATGCCTTCGTGAATATGTCAGCTACCTGATCCTCTGTGCTGACATAAACTAGATCAATAAGACCTAGTAAAACCCTCTCTCGCACATAGTGATAATGCACCTCAATGTGCTTTGTTCTAGCATGATAGACTGGGTTATTTGCCAAGTGTATACTACTCATGTTGTCACAATAAATGACAACTGGCCCATCTGTAGACTAATGCATATCATAAAGTAGCTTATGCAACCAAGCTACCTCACATGCAGCCATTGCTGCACCCCTGTACTCAGCCTCTGTGCTCGACAAGGAAACTGTAGGCTGTTTCTTGCTACTCCAAGGGACCGCAGCACTCCCAAAAGAGAACACATATCCACTGGTAGATCGTCTATCAGAAATACTACCAGCCCAATCAGCATCAGTGTATCCATGCAACTGTATCTGAACCCCAGTCTCATAAAATAGTCCATACTGCAATGTGGACTTCACATACCTGAGTATGCGTCTAGCCGCATCCAAATGTGGTTTCCTTGGAGCCTGCATAAACTGACTTACCAATCCAACAGTATAGCTCAAATCTGGCCTGGTAATAGTCATATAAATCAAGCTTCCTACTATGCGTCCGTACATAGTAGGGTCTTCCAGAAGCTCACCTGCATCTGTGCTCAGTTTCACATTCTGCTCCAAAGGAACTGAAATAGGCTTACAGCCTGTCATCCCATATTTGGACAGCATGTCCAATCCATACTGCCTCTGCAAGAGCTGTATCCCACTTGGTGATCTAATCACCTCAATGCCCAAGAAATAACGCAGCTCTCCCAAATCCTTCATCTCAAACTTCTGCTTCAATAGCATTTTCACATGAAGGATATCTTCATCACTGTCACCTGTCATAATCAAATCATCAACATAAATGACAAGTAGCATAATACCTTTCTCTGTTTTTCTCACATAAAGTGAGAAATCTGCCTTGGAAATCTGAAAGCCAATAGTGACAAGATACTGTCCTATCTTGTCAGACCATACTCTAGGTGCTTGCTTCAAGCCATACAAGGCTTTCTTCAACCTGCAAACAAACTCAGGATGAACAGCATGCACATAACCTGGTGGCTGCTCCATATAGACCTCTTCTTGCAAATCACCATGCAAGAAGGCATTCTTTACATCCATCTGATGTAAAGACCATCCCTTTGATGCAGCCATAGCAATGACTGCTCTTACGGTTGCCATCCTTGCAACCGGACTGAATGTTTCTTCATAGTCAATGCCATATGTTTGTGCATACCCCTTGACTACTAATCTTGCCTTGTATCTATTCACAGAACCATCAGCATTGTGCTTCACCTTATAAACCCACTTACAGCCAATTGCTTTCTTACCTTTAGGCAAAGGTACCAATTCCCATGTAGCGTTTGCTTCCAAGGCATCCATTTTTTCATCCATGGCTTTCTCCCATTTTTCTTTTCTCATGGCTTGCTCAAAAGAAGTGGGTTCTGGTTCCTGTATCACCTTGACCATATATGCATAGTGAATGGCTGTAAATCCATCATATTTCAGCCTATCCACAGGATACCTAACTCTGGTAGACCTGCGCAAAGTGGGTTCACTCCCAGGTGCTCTCAAAACATCCCTAGTCTTCCTTACTCCAGGTGTAACAATAGAAGGAATACCCAACTCATCATCAATGCTCTATTTTGAGCCACTGGATTCACCATCCACATAAGAGTGACCTGCATTCACATCAAACATGGGCTGATCAACCTTCTCTTTTCCTTTTCGTGATACCCGCATACCACTATCTGCATTACTTTGAGAAGATTCTCCTGATCTCAATCTGCATGTCCATGGCGAAGACTGTGAACCACTACTAGAGGACGCTCCAGGTCCACTAATATCTTGTGACTGCTGTTGTGAATTCTGTGCAGCATTACCATTTTGTGCATCTACATCATCAATCACATTTACTGGTTTATACCAGCTACTCATCTCATCAAAAACAACATCTTTGCTCACTGTAAACTTACGAGTAGAAGGGTTATAGCATCTATACCCTTTTTGCTGCAGAGAGTAACCAATAAAGATGCACTTCTCAGCTTTTGGATCCAACTTGGATCTCAGCTCATCTGGCACATGTACATAGGCAATGCAGCCAAAAATTTTCAAATGAGAAATATCTGGTTTCCTACCAGTATACCTCTCCTCTGGAGTCATTCCATGTATTGCTGCAGTGGGAGTCCTGTTCATTATGTAGACTGCTGTAGCAACTGCTTCAGCCCAATAAAAATCTGGCAAGTCTTTTTCATTGAGCATGGCACGAGATACCTCTCCAATATGCCTGTTTTTCCTTTCTGCAATTCCATTTTGTTGTGGGGTATAACTGCATGAACATTGCTGCTTTATGCCATGCTCCTGCAAGAACTTTGCAAACTCATTTGAGAGGTACTCTCCCCCTCCATCTGACCTTAGGCATTTTATTTGCAGACCTGTTTCTTTTTCAGCCATAGCTTTAAGGGTTTTGAAATGCCCAAAAACTTCACTTTTCTTTTTCATAAAATACACCCAAACTTTTCTGCTATAGTCATCAATAAAAGTGACAAAATAATAACAGCCTCCAAGAGATGCAGCTTTAGTAGTCCACACATCAGAGTGGATTAATTCCAATGGCTTCTCACTCTCTTGAACATGTCTAGGAAATGGTTTCCTTGCCTGTTTTCCAAACTGACAGGCTTCACATACCTTATGCATTTCTACAACCTTGAATTTTGGCAAACCTGCAACAATATTTTGGGCCTGCATTGATTTAAGTCGCTGTACATTAACATGACCAATGCGTTTATGCCAGATATCAATATCTGCAACTACACCGGTCCCATGTGCAAACATTGCTGCACTCAATTCAGGCATGTCTGCATCCAACGTAAACATTCTGCCCTTCTTCTTTCCTTTTGCTATCAAGCGACATTTATTTTTCATATCCTCAATAAAGCATCCATGAGGATTAAATCTGACCTGCAAGCCCTGCTCAACCATTTGACCAACAGAAATCAGATTCTTGGTGATATTCGGGACATGAAATACATCGGACAGGTATTTCTTTTTCCCATCCTGCATAGACAAGGAAATTTTTCCAATCTGCACAATAGGATGTGCAGTATCATCACCAGTCTCCACAAATCCTGGTTTTTCCATTTTCCTTGCATCCTCCATCCATTCTGCATGACCTGTCATATGGTTTGATGCACCTGAGTCAACATACCATACATCGTTGCTTTCTTCTCCACTTGTCACAGAATTGTTCATGTGCTGCACCATGAACAAATGCTCATTTCTGTCATCACCCTGTCTACTAGAAGATGCATAATTCCCTTGTTGCAGTTTTCCATTCATGATGTCATTCTGCTTTTTATAGCAGTCTTTAGCCATATGACCCATTTTACCACAGTAGTAGCATTCAACATTACTGTTTGCATTTTGACCTCTTTGCCATCCACCACGACCTCTTTGGCTCCCCCTGCCTCTAGAGTTACCACGTCCTCCTCCATAGGACTGGTTTTCTTGAGTTTGCTACATATTCTGATTTCTACCACGGCCTCCAAATCGGCCTCCTCTACCTCTGCCTCTACCTCTTCCAGCATTTGAGTAGAAGACAGCTTCTTTTGAAGTTCCTCCTGAAGAAGATGCACCACCATTTCTCTGTTCCTCAGAAATTAGAAGAGCAATCAACTCCTCAAAATCAGGAAATCTTTCACGGACGGAAATGGATGTTCGAAACTGCGCATAATCCTTTCCTAGACCATTCAAGGTCACAGAAACTAAATCATCATCTTCCACTGGCGACCCAATGGAAGCGAGTGCATCTGCAATCTTCTTCACCTTCATGTGGTAGTCATTAATGCTCATATTTTCTCTTTGCACATTGTGCAACTCTTGCTTGAGCTGCATTTTCCTAGCTTGCGTATTTGTGCTATACATCTTTGACAGAGTATCCCATGCCTCCTTTGGCATACTTGCATCCTGAATATGCACAATCATAGAGTCGAAAATGCTGATAGACAGCCAATACATAACTTTCCTGGCTCTCTCATGCCATGCTTTAAATGCCTGCATTTGCTGTTGATTGGGAACATCAGGAAGAACTGGTTCTTCTTCATTTCCTGCAACAAATTCCCAATATCCTTTTCCCATAAGGAAATTCGTCATTCTAAACTTCCATGCTTGGAAGTTGGTCTTGTCAAGCTTTTCAGTGACAATCTGTGAAAGAGAATTAGATGCCATTACAGAAGACTGCAAAAAATTCTGTCACTGCAAAAACCACAGCTTCACCCTCACAAGGGAAAATCTGCAAAACTGGCGAAAGTGGTATTTGACCACACAGTCACTTCCTAGTGACGATTTTGCATCAACAGGCAAAAGGGATGATTCTGTAGCTCCCAATTGTTGAGAATCAGCAATCACACTCAAAACAGCCTCTTTGTATGGAGTCTCAGGGTCAAGGATATGCAGGCTAACTTATCCCATATGCACAATGGTGCCTACTGCAGTTTCCTACTTTCCTATAAAGCATTGTACTTGCTTCCTTTCTTAATGCAATGATAGTACTCTTTTCATTTCAGTAAAGTGTCAATGTCATTGTCCACATACACAAGATTGTGTTTATGAGTCCAAGTCTCAATCTTGGAACCTAATTCACTTGTGTAACAAACAGTGTCCATTCCATCATGAGTCTACACTTCTCCTTCCATCCTCCATAGCTTCCGGTTATGTCATGCTCTAGATCCCGCATTTCTAACATGGTATCAGAGCCCAGTTGGGCATGGCATTGCTTCTCCAGCCTCTCTTGATTCTTCTGAACCTCCATCCAGCTCAGTATCAGTGTATGACTTCTTTTCTCAACTCTACTCTCACTGAAGCTTCCATGGCAGCCATAGCCAGCAGCACCCTGTCAGATTGAACTGCTTATATCTCACTCCACAAGTCAAATCTCTTGGAGCTTCCTTCTGGAAAAGTATTTCCCAACTCATAAAGCTTCCCTGTATCACATCAATCCAGGACATTGGACCATCTGGAGCTCAGCATTGTGAAAATCCCCAATCTCTGTTTTGTGTCTGCCATAGCCAGACAGGACCTACCTTGCTTGGAGCTTCCATAACTCTTCAACCAGGCCATTTCAGCCCACGATTTCTTATGGAGAGTTGTTCCTCTGCTCAAGGCATTTCATCTTGGCACAATAATCAATGACATTGATGCTCCCTGGCTCCAGCATTGCAGAAATTCGACCTCGCTGTCCAGATCTGCGCCGATTCTGTTCGCAGCACCTGCGCGCTGCATACTGACCACGATCTGCACAATCTCCATGGGGCTTTGGTAGCCCATGACATAAGCTTCCTAGATATGTAAAAAGTTTTGAAAATGATGCACTGTAGCTCCTGCAATCAGCAAAAAACCAGGGCCCTGTCTCAGAAACCCTAATTCCACCATAGCCAAAAGCTTCAAAATCTTGACATTTTTCACTGTTTCTCTCACTGAAGTTATCAACAGTGATTTTAATCACTGAGCAATACTCTCTGAAGTTCGTTAAAGTACTGTCACTCAGATCTGAAGGCATCAGCATCAAATCAAGAAGGGGAAGATCACTTGGAGTAAAAGAATTTTGCAGATTTGGTATTCATTGACACTCAGTTAGTGCTTTTTAGCACTTGTGTCTCTCAATCAATTCTTCTGTTGCTCAAATCTAATAAAGTCTGAAGTTGATTTGCTACTGTTCCTGTAAATCTAACATGGGCAAAGACTCGCCAAATGCTCGATTCAAAGGAGTCGGATTCCACACTTGGCAAACCCGCATCAAGCTCATTCTGATGAAGAAGGGTCTCTGGGCCATCACAAATGGCAAAGAGAAGAAACCGCGGGACGCGGACCTTGCAACTACTTGGCAAAAGAACGATGACAGAGCCCAGGCCATTATCAAATTGGAGCTAGATGACAGTTATATCCATCACGTGGATAACTGTGAGACCTCACAGGATACTTGGAAAAGACTTGACACCCTGTTCGGTGCACAATCTAAATCATCAAAGTATGGTCTCCTGATTGAATTCTTCAGGCTTGAAATGAAGTCCAGCACATCAATTGCCACACATCTTAATTACATGGAAGGACTCCTAACCCAACTTGCAGGAATCAACATTAAAATGGATGAAGATGTTTGCATCGGTGTTCTACTTAAGAGCTTGCCTCCTGAATATAATAACGTATCAACAACTTTAATCAACATGCTAAATCCTGAACTTGTTGATATCCAGGCATCACTGTTAGAAGAAGAAAAGAAGCTAAAAACCAAAGAAGAACCAAGTACCTCTAGAGATGAGCATGCATTATATGTTGGCAACAGGTACAAAGGCAAGAAGGATCAGCTCTTCTGTGACTTCTGCAAAAGGACCGGACACACCGAGAAGTTCTGCCACGCAAGAAAGAGATCCCAAAAGGCCTATCTAGTCGCAGTCAAAGAAGAAGAAGAAAATGAAGCAAAGGAAGAAGAAGATAAAGATGAAGACCACCAGGATCGGAAGGACAAGACTCATCAGTCCTTGTACTCTCATAATTCTGATAGACTGTTTTAATAGCCTTGTATTTTCCTTGCCCTAATGCTTCCTGCCATAAGCTTTGTAAACTCCTTATGTAACTTGGCATTACAGTCCCTGTACACTTTGTGAGGCCCCTGTTACAGCCTCTGGATGTCCACCATGTTTATGGTACCCACACTTAGCTTTTTCTGCGACAGCCTCTGGTGTTTTGCCATGTCTGTGGTATGCCCACACTTTGCAGGTGGTTCTCATTACAGCCTCTACACACTTTGTGCCTTTTCCAGTTGTGATTGAGGAGGGGTGTTGAGAATCAGCAATCACACTCAAAACAGCCTCTTTGTATGGAGTCTCAGGGTCAAGGATATGCAGGCTAACTTATCCCATATGCACAATGGTGCCTACTGCAGTTTCCTACTTTCCTATAAAGCATTGTACTTGCTTCCTTTCTTAATGCAATGATAGTACTCTTTTCATTTCAGTAAAGTGTCAATGTCATTGTCCACATACACAAGATTGTGTTTATGAGTCCAAGTCTCAATCTTGGAACCTAATTCACTTGTGTAATAAACAGTGTCCATTCCATCATGAGTCTACACTTCTCCTTCCATCCTCCATAGCTTTCGGTTATGTCATGCTTTAGATCCCGCATTTCTAACACCAATGTCTCTGCGCACAAGCATTCAATGCAATTTTTACAGTAACTATTCACCGATCTGTAGAACAGTGGCTGCACAGCATAAAACTGGGCCTTTTCCTGAGTGCGTGCAGAAAACTTCTGCCTCCAAAACAGGCCCCGAAATGGCCTCAAATAAAAAAAACAAGGTCGCCAAGGGCTAAAGCCCTTGCCCGCAGCATATACTGCCCTCTTGCTTCACCGCGAAGGGCGTCTCAACCTGAGACAATGCACTCTTGCACTTTCCGGCTGTGCTACCTGCAGAGATCTGCTCCCAAAAACAGAAAATGAAAGCAACACTGCTCCTCTTACCAGAACACCGCGAGCTTGGCTTGCTTCCTTGAGCTCCTTACCACGAACAAGGCTCTGATACCATGTCAAGATTGTGGGAGAGAAGGAAGGAGTCTCACTTGTAGCTTTCTTGCTTGCACAATGGGAGAATACACACAAGGGTGGAGGCTGAAAACAGTTTTCCTCTTCTTAGTTGTGTAAGCCAAATGAACTCTCATACAAAGAAATAGAAGAACCCTGTATATATGGATCTCAAACCAAACTCAACTAACTAAGGTGGCATACTAACTGAGCCACAAACTAGAGTAGATAAGGATAGCTATCATGTAGCTATTATTCAGGGGCAGTGTACCAACCGCGTCTGCAACTGACAAGTCGGTGACATAAATACACAACCGTCACCCTGGCATATCATGAGTGGAGCTCGATATCTCAACAGTAAATTCATTAGAGAGGTACTCTCCCCCTCCATCTGATCTCAAGCACTTCACTTTTAAGCCTGTTTCTATTTCAACAACTGCCTTAAAAGATTTGAAGTGCTCAAACACATCACTCTTTTCCTTCATGAAGTATATCCATAACTTCCTTGAACGGTCATCAATAAATGTGACAAAGTATTTGCTGCCACCAAGAGATACATTCTGTGTAGGCCCCCAAATATCTGTATGCACTACATCAAATATTTTTTTACTCACTTCTTTGTCATGTGAGAAGGGTTGTCTTGCCTGCTTACCAAAATGGCATGCTTCACAAACTTTATGCAATTCTGCAACTCTAAAAAAAGGCAACCCTGTAACCAATCCTCTGGACTGCATTAATTTCAACCTTTGCACATTTGCATGTCCAATACGCTTATGCCATATTTCAATATCTGCAACTACTCCTTTTCCTTTAGCATACATAGCAGCATCCATTGCAAGAATTCCAACATCTAAAGTGAACATTCGGCCAACTCTACTTCCTTTTGCGACCAACATGCACTTATCATTAAAGTCTTCTACAAAACAACCTTTTGCATTGAATCGGACCTGCAACCCCTGCTCTATCATTTGGCCAACAAACACTAGATTCTTTGTACTTGATGGCACATGTAATACATCTGTCAGACTCTTTGTCTAGCCATCATGCAAGGACAAGGGAACCTTTCCAATGTGTGAAATTGGGTGGCATGAATCATCACCCGTCTGCACATAACCTAGATTTTGTAAGTCCTGTATCTCTCCAAACCATTCAACATGACTGGTAATATGATTAGATGCACCTGAATCGACATACCATACATCATCATGTGTCCCCTTTTCTGTAACTGCATTCATCATATGCTGCATAGCAAACAGACGCTCATTTTTGTCTTCATTCTGTCGTGAAGACGATGCATAGTTTCCTTGCTGCAATTTACCACTACGAATATCATCCTTCTTTGCAAAGCAATGGGCTGCAATATGGCCTGTTTTGCCACAATAATGGCAAACAATAGCAAATTTTCCAGAACCTCTATTCTGTCATCCACCTCTTGCTCTAGAGCTCCCCCTAGCTCTAAAGTTTCCTCGGCCTCCTGAAACCTGCATTTCACCAAATTGCTGATTGAACTTATTTTGTTGGTTATCGCTAGCACATCCCATACGACGGCCTCTTGAAGAGGATCTACCACGTCCCCTTCCTGAACTTGAGTAAAATGCTTGAACCTTTTCACCATTTTTTTCAGATGAGTTACCCTGCATATTGATCTCTTCAGTAATCATGAGAGAGATCAACTTATCAAAATCTAAAAATGTCTTCCATACATATATTGAAGTAACAAATGATTTCCATGCCTTCTCATTGTTAAGGTCACTCAAAGTGGATGAAACCAAATCATCACCATCAGGCATTGCATCAATCGTTGCTAAAGCATCTGCAATGCTCCTCACCTTCAACATATACTCATTGACAGACATTTTTCCTTTCTTCAAGGCATTCAACTCTTGCTTGAGTTGAATCTTTCGTGCCTTTGTATTTACTGAAAACATGTTCTCAAAAATTATCCAAGCTGCATGTGAAGTTTCTGCATTCCTGATATGTCCCAACATCGTATTATCAATACAACTGCAGATTACCAGTATATCACCTTTTTGTCTTTCGCATTCCATTCTTTCCATGCTTTTAATTCATCTACAATCGGAGGGATAACCAGCTCTGGCTCCTTTTCTTCACCTGGAACAAACTGATAAAGGCCCTTTCCAATGAGAAAGTTCGTCATATGGAACTTCCATGAAGGGTAGTTGTTCTTATCGAGCTTCTCAATAATGGGATTTCCACTGTTCTCTGCCATTATCACAAACAAGGATACAACATAGCAAGCTAGTCTTCTGCAATCTTTCGCAACACATGCACAACACTACACCAAGCTAGACTTTTGCAATCTTTTGCAACACATGCATAGCACTACACCAAGCAACCTTTTCCACTGATTGCTCAATAGTACATGTAATCTACAACCTATTTTCAGATAAACCTTATGTTTGCTTCCTACAAATACCTCAAAAATTACAGATTTGCAATCTGTAACTTGTGCACCCACTTTCGGTCAATACAGCCGAAATCACAGTGTACCCTAAAACTGTTGTCTGCAACCTTGCACCTCTAAAACGGGGCCTGAAACGGCCTCAAATGCCCACAATAACTGCAAGAAATCCCTAAAGGGCCTATTTATAGAATATACAGTGCTCTGCTCGCATACCAAATCTCACATATTCTGAGACTTTTGCTCGACCCTACTTCTGGTGCCTCCACAGACACTATCCAAGAGAGAGAGTGGAAGAATGGGAGAGCTTCTTACCCGTTGCTTGCTTGCTCAAACCTTGCTTCTTGTGCTTCACTTCAACCTTTAAAATTAGCCTCTCTCACAATGGTGCGACTCTGATACCATGTCAAGAATCATGTGACGGGGGGATTTGCTTGAGCTGCTATGCCAAACATACATTGTATACACAAGAGGAAGCTCACTCAAGAACACAAGAAGAGAGATGGAGGCCAAAATGTTTTCTTGCTGATTTCTTCTTCTTCTTCCTCACACTATACAATGTACACAAAGTATAGATAAGATACAACATAAAGGAAAGTGGCCTTCTAAGTCAAACAGTGCATAACCGACTGCACTAATTGACTGACATTATATCTTTGCCAGCTGTAGATAGGTGTAACAAATTAAATATAATAAGTGATAAGTCAGTGGCCATGTGAGTATCATAATGGCCACCAACGTGCTAAGTGTAGACGTGTAGACTCATCTAGCCATGCCATCCATCATGAATGTCTGCATGTGTTGAGCTTGCCATCTCAACATTCTTTGAGTGGGGACAAAGTCACTAATTGCATTTTCCCTTGGCTTCTTTCATTGGCCTTGACTTTGTCCTTGAGCCCTCTTGAATTGAGCTTTCAACATTCCTGGATTCTGGTCTTTGTAAGACTATGGTCTATTATTTCTGGGCTTTGGCTAGACTTCTTGGCAATAGGTTTTGCTCTTATCAATGCATCTTGCAAATCCAAAGGACTCATTTATTCCAACCGAGTGTTCAATGGTGGGTTCAACTCATCATAGAACTTCGAGACTTGTTGGGGAATACTCATTGTGGGGGCGTATTTCAACAAGGAGACAAATCTCGAGTAGTATGCCTCTATAGACAGGACCAACTATTTCAACTTGAAAAACTCATTCATCTTCTGAGTTCAATATGTAGGTGGCATGTATCTTCCATGCACTACTTCCTTTAGTTTCTCCCAAGGTATTGTGTTTTCAAAGACTGTTCGATCCTTACACCATTATTTCCACCAGAGTCTAGCCTCGCTGGTAAGCTTGAGCTTGGCAATCATAGCTTGGTTCATAGGTGCTGTTTCCGCTGCATTGAAGTAATCCTCCATGGATTCAATCCATACTTCTACATTAGCTTCAATGGACTTTCATTTTCCCTTGAATTTTGGGGGTTTCATATGTTTGAGAACAAACTTATTCTCTTGTGCCTCCACTAGGTTTAGTGCAGAAACAAGACTCTGGTTTTGTGCTTGGGGTTGTATCTGATTTTGGATTAAAACCTTCGTGTTAAGATAAAATTTACATATCTCTACACATCTTGAATCAATGCACAATTTATTTTTCATTACTATTTTGCGACAAATCAAATAACACAAAATTCTTATTTATCCATAAAGAAGCATAAGCTTCAAGTACAATTGATCAGGGATAGATAGACAAATGATTTTCTTTCCAAAAGATACATAAACTCCAGGTTAATAATTCCCTATTGGATTTAGCTATAGGGACAGAATAGTAATATGGATTGGGAGAATGGATTCTAAGGAAGTGATAAGTCTTGCTATGGTGCATCTACAAAAGTTTGAACTCAATACTTGACTTAATTTCCACAATAACCCGTAGATGCTTAATCTATTCTCGAAAACTCATGGTTACTAAACCCTTTTCAAATACCCTTCAAAATATACAAGTTACTCGATGTGAGGTATGACTTCTTCCTAGTGATGCCCTTGCCTAAGTATTCGATTTCAACTTCTGGACACAGTAGCGGTACCTCATTTTGGAGTGTCGAGTTAGCGTTCATGCCTCATAACCCGTTCTTGTTTATGGTGGCATCTTTGCCCGATCCTTCTCCTGTAGTCGCAGCTTTTCCAGTTACTTGGGAGAGCTTAGGCTTTGGGGCCATTTCGGAGTTAGAAAGTGACCTTCACTTCCTTCAAAGGACTCATTGGTGATAGAGTTCCCTACGCTTGTCTTGACTTTTGTGGTCTCCTTGTCAATTAGAGGCATCCAATAGAGTGGCTATGTGATGGACCAAAAACCGGGCCGGCACTGGCTCATGCACTAGCCGGGCCTCATCACTATGCACAAGACAACCCCTCGGCCTCGCGGCCAAGAGCGTCTATCAAAATCTCTGCCTTCCTAAATATTGCGTTTGTAATACGTTGTTTGTAGTCCACTCTTCTCTCACCCACTACTCCTCAGAGGGAGTCCCTTACACATTGCCTAATGGCACAAAGCACAGAGATAGGGGGTCCTCCAACGGCTGAATGTCGCCACCCCTCTGCGACTCTCCTACACCTTGGGGATTGGCCCCTCGATGCGTCGCTCAACACATAAACATTTCGCACAAAATCCACTCAAGGTACCATTTAATCGTATACATGAATGTACCATTATCCTTACTCCTCTTTTCCCTAGACCCCACGACTAGCCTATGGCTTAGGGTGTCCTGTCTCTCACTCAATGTAGGTCAAGATCCTAATGAAAACAATTGTTGTGCATCCAGGATTTCTGATACCTTTAAATATTTCCATGATTTATGCATATTGTGGATGCCAAGTGCTCAAACAATTATGAAATCAATATTGTGCACATGTGGAAAACATCCTTTCAATGATTTTCAACTACTGTTCTTATGCGACGTTGCACGAACCTAGCACCAAGGGAACCCTCGTGCTACTAGGCCCTTATTTTATAATTATTCACCCCTTTACCATCCTCAATCTAGAATCTAGCCTAGGCCCATATCATGCCTCGACACATTGCTATCCCTATCCCATTGATACATACATTTGCTAGCTAAACGCCTAGATGGTTAGGTACATAGATAGAGAAGGCAACAATCACACCACTCATTTGGGAAAAGTTGAGGTGATACGAATCCTCGGGAACTCGCTATCAATATCCCTTGAGCTCTCTTGTATCAGTGCTAGAATTTGAAGGATAGCCCGAGATTCTAATTTGAAAAGCTATACTAAAACCTCAATTTCTTCAACTCGCAATGACTTTTTATTAATCAGTAATGATAATCAAACTTACATACAAGAATGGGATGAACTAGCCCATACTTTAACATTTTCCCTTGATAGGGAATGAAGCCCCATAATCCATTAGGCAGGGTGTTTGTAACATCCATGATGCCCTCTCTCCATCCATGGCGAAAAAAACGGCGCCCTCTGTTGATCACGTTTTTTCATCCCTCTTCATTCTCTCTCCACGTTTTTTGCTTCATAAGGTGCATAAAATTTTTGGGGGCGGGGGTCCAAACTCAAAAGGCATGCTCAAATTTGGCCTCCCAAGTGTCCACCTTTTCATATCTTGACCATTTTGTGGCCATTTCCCCGTCCGGATTCCAAATTGAGCTCTGAAAAATCCTGGGCGTCCGGCTTGGCATCCCGCATTGGCCAGTAACTCTTGCCAACCCACACGACTGTCTGAAAAATTATGAAAAATCAACAAGTGTCACTCGGGCACCTTTAAAGCACTTTGACGCTTAAAATCGGAGCCGCCGCCTTTGACATTGAATATTTTTCCCTTGATATTCATAATTTTTAACTATTTTTAAGCACTTTCCGTCACCTAAATTCTGCTCTCATTGGCGACCACGGGATAGGGCGACTCAGTCCGTCGAATCCACGAACATATCTGCACATAACCAGCCAAAGAAGCATCAAACTGATACAAAAAATATATATAATAAAACTCAGCACAATGCTCCCCCTACCCCTGGACAGAACCAAGGCATGACATCCACAAGGAGTAGGCCTAGCATCATCTAATAGAAGATCCGAAGTGAGTCACTAACCAGCTGCTCCAACACAGCCAAACTAAAAAAACCTATCAAAGAGGTTGCCCTAAGTGATAGTCTGCACTACTTACCAACTAAAGACAACACAACTAGGAGCTCGTACAAGGCGAGGACTCCTATAGCCTAATCAAAGAGTATTTTCTTTCAGTACTGTCTTCTTTTAGGGTTTGTATTGGATGAACATACTTGGGCATGTAAAAAGGAGGGAGCTGAGCGTAGTGACCCAAGGAGAATAGGGCATCGGTCTCAGGACCTGTCTCGGCACCCAAGAACCTACCAAGCCCTCGCAAGGCGACACTTAATCCTTTTCTAACGCTCACTTTTATTTTCGCTCCAACCTTCCTTGTTTTGTCATTTTTTTTTCCAGCAAGAAGCCACCCCTAGGAAGACAAGGTATTGGCCCCGGGTCGTCCCTAGGAACCTACCAGGCCTTCGCAAGGCAATGATCAACTGCTTATATATTTTCATTTCTTTTCTTTTCTTGGGATAGGGGTTAGAATCCCTTTTTACACACCTTCCTATTTATATTCATCTTTTAGGATGTACAGAGTTTCTTGGTATCATCATTATTAGCTTCTGGCAGGCTTCTCTAACTGCCTTACTACTAACAAGAACTCCTAGAACGGCTGCCTAGCAGGCCAGCAGAATAGGGTCACTAGGACTTCCTTCTAAAACAGGTATTTTGATGCCTGACAATGTCTTTACACGAGGCAATGACTACTTCGACCTCCCTCAAACATACTTAGCCTAAACCTGGGACTGCATGCCTTGGTTGCCGGTCCCCAACAAAAATGTATCCCCTCGACAAGTATAAAGACACATATAACAGGAAAGAAAGGTACTCGTAAAGGAGAGATATCACCTGGATTGGCCACAAGAAGCTTCCATCGTAGCAAAGGCTCCTCCAGGATCCACCAACATTCACGAACACGAAACCTGTCCCAGCACAACACTTAAAACAAAAACCCGATTAACGCACCTGCACTAGACAGGGAAATGGCCCTCTTGGCCTAATGAAATCAAACATGACTTTGCTACAAAACTGAATCGGCCCTCTTGGCCTAATGAAATCAAACAATACTATGTATAACATCCTCCTGGAAACAACTATGATAGACATCAAAGCATACCATTCCCAGGGGAACAGGGCTTGTAGCCCTAAACTAGGTGCATTAAATTATGACCCATCCCTCCCGCGTATATCGCAAGAGGGGTTCGCATCACATGTCGTCTAATCAGTCTGTGGCTCCAAGATAATAAAGGCAGATGAGTCTCGCCTACCCTCTGCATCACCCAGATCAACCATCGTCTGCCAAAGAGGGCATGTTCAGAAAGCATACCCCACAAACGACCAGGTCCTGTCTCACCATCAATAGATATATGGGGACAAGGGCCACAATTAAAGAAGAGGTCTTCTTCATACGCAAAATTAGCCAAAGAATTGGCAAACTGATTCCAATGCCGTGGAATCAGCTGAAAATACACTCTATCAAATTCGTCTAGCAGGGCTATGGTAGTATGATGGTACATGCAAAGGATGGGGTTTCGTACCATGTACGTCCCATTGAGTTGATTTAAAACCAACTGAGAGTCCCCTTTCACCAATAACTGGCGGATACCACCCTTCTTTGCAATATTAAAACCCATAATCAGGGCTTTGTATTCTGCCATATTATTGGTAAAATTCACCCCGAGGTAAGCAACTAACTTCATGACAATGCGTCGTCGGGGGTCTCGGATGACAACTCCTACACTTCCTTTTTTGCATGCACCCCTGGATGCCCCATCAAAGTACAAGGTGTATGTCCATAAAGGGTTTACATATCCCGCCATCCTGAACTCTACTCGTAATTATGGTAATTGAAATTCAGCATATTCAGCGAGTGGACTGTAGGCTCCATTCCTCCATCATCATTGAATTCAACAGGGATGCTCGTCAAAATTTGTAGGCAGTGATGGCAGAAGACCTTGATCTCCTAAATAAATGTCCCGCCTTCTTGCTCAGTCACCTTATATCCTTTGCTCCACCAAATGAGCTTTCCCTGATGATACCGCTGTTCTAAATATGGGTGTTCTAAATAAGGGATCAGACGACCCATCAACCTCTATCACGATTTCCTTGCAGATGTTTGATCGATCTCGCCTAGACCTGCAAGGCAGTCATAGTATTAGTGCAATCAGAAATAATAAGGTTTAATCTTATTAAGATTAACCTTATTTTTAAATTCTATCCCCTCAAGGTCAGCTAACAAGACTATGAATTTATTCTTTCCTATTCTAACGATCCTATAGGGCCCGTCCCATTTGGGCTCTAGCTTGCCTGGAAATAATTCACGTCGTGCGTCATAATATAGAACAAGCTGTCCTTTCTTGAAGGTGTATTTCTTGGCTTTGAGGTCGTGTAGCTGCTTCATTCGGCGCTTCGCCACTTCTTGGTGCAATAAGCTCTGCAGCTTAAGCTCATCTAAATGTGCCAGTGTCGTCAAGCGCTCAAAAAGTGCGTCTTCATCACTCAAAGAATGATTGATGGCAAACCAAATAGTCGGTAGCTCAATCTCTAAAGGCAAGACACACTCCTCCCCATATACTAACTTGAACAGGGTATGGCCAGTGGCTCGTTTGAAAGTCGTATTATAGGCCCACACTGCCACGTATAACTTTTTATCCCAATCCCATTTCTTTTCCGACACAATTTTGGAAAAGATGCCCACAAGCTGCTTGTTGGTGCTTTCAACTTGCCCATTGGCTTGCGGGTTATATGGGGTTGTCTTGTTATGCTTGATTTGCCAAGTCTCTGTCAAGCTTTCACCTTGTTCAGGAAATGGGTTTCGCGGTCCGACACTAATTCTTTCGACAGACCAAAATGGCATATTATCTACTCTAAAAGGAAACTAGCAGTTTCTTTAGCATCATCTTTCCTTGTTGCACGTGCTTCTGACCACTTTGTGAAATAGTCAGTTGCTACAATGATGTACCTCTTTTGCGTGATCGACGACAGGGTAATAGGACCCACAAAGTCTATTCCCCACTTCTCAAAGGGAAGCATCGCCATAATAAGGGTGAGTGGTCGTTTCCTATTCTCTCGACTATCATGTCGTTGACAAATATCGCATCTCTTAACATACGCAAACGCATCCTGGAAGATGGCAGGCCACCAATAACCTACTCTTAAAGCCTTTTGTGCTGTAAGCCGTCCAGCAAAATGGCCACCACAAGTAGAATCATGGCACTCTTCCAAAATGAATGGCACCTCGTCAGGCATCACACATCGGCGATAGATGTCATCAACCCCTTGCCGATATAATGTACCTGCGATCAAGGCAAACTTTAATGCTTGCTACTTAATTTTCCTTCTCTCAGCTTTAGATAATTCGGATCCCGCCTCTCCCGTCGATAAATAATGCATTATTGCAGCATATCAGGAGGGAATAGAGGCCGTATCTATTTTAAATAACAACTCCATGTCACTACGTTCAGCCACAGATTCTTTCGGCTCCCCAAAGTCCAGAAGACATTCCACGATGCCTTACAACCTTGGTGGCTTACTACGGATTTCATAATCAAATTCTTGCAAAGTGATCAACCACTTTTCTAGACGATCAGGCGGCTGTAGCTTATTCATCAATAATCGAAATCCCTCCGCCTTCGTATAAAGCACAACTTTCTCATAGAGAATATAATGCTTGAATTTCTTGGTCCCAAAGACCATCGCTAGACACAACTTCTCCATGTAGGTATAATTGATTTCGGATACCCCCAGCTTCCGGCTAGCAAAAGCAATCGGGTGGTACCACTTCTCTTCCCAAATTTGGGCTAAACAGCAGCTGATACTCTACATGGTGGCTGCTGAGAATATATAGAACACCTCACCTCTTTTAGGTGCTTTTAAAATAGGAGCTCTTGTTTCACATCCTCGAATGCTACCTTACAAGGGTCACCCCATTCAAACAAACAGCTAAAGGACAATAAATTTGTAAGCGACAACGTTCTTTCTGCCAAGGCGTTTATGAATCTACGGTAATAACCAACCGAAGACAGAAAGCTATGAACTTCTTTCGGAGTGCGTGGTGGACCCATGGCAACTATAACTTTGACCTTCTCGGGGTCTGTAGCAATTCCTACCGAACTGACCACATGACCCAACAATAGCCCATAAGGTACTCCAAAAACACACTTCTGTGGGTTTAGGGCGATGCAAAATTGTCTATAACGCTCAAAACATTTTCTTAAAATGCTCAACTGCCTTCCTCTCACGGTGGCGGCCCCTAAGTCATCAATAAACACCTTCAACTCTTCAGGGGATATGTCACCAAATGTCTTATCTGCTGTTCGTTGCCACAAACCAGGTGCATTGCATAAACCAAAGGCCATCACATGGTACGCAAAAGTACCAAATACAGTAATAAAAGTTGTTTTCAACTTGTCCTCTTCTGCAATTGCCATCTGGTTATATCCTGCAAAGCAATCCATAAACGAATATATCTCCCTACCCGCTAATTGATCCAAAATCTAGTCAATAAATGGCAATGGGTAGTAGTCCTTAACTGTCTGCTTATTCAGCTCTCTAAAGTCTACACATAATCGAATTTGATTATTCTTCTTCTTTCTGATCACAACTGGCGAACACCATTCCGTGTGTTGCACAGGAAAAATCAAACCTGCTTTTCGAAGCTTCTGTAACTCTTCAAACAGCCCGTCCCTCAGTTCGAAAGGCATACGCCTTACTTTCTGCCATACAGGACGACTGCCCTCTTTCAACGGAATTGTATGAACAGCAAGACTAGGAGGAATGCCTCTCAACTCATCATAACTCTAGGCAAAGATATCACGGAATTCCTGAATCAAGGCCACATAGTCCTCCCTTTCTGCTGTGCTGAGCATAGAACCTAATTTGATTGGCTGTGAATCATCAGGCGTACCAAGGTCTAGCTCGATAACATCTACATCTCTTATACGATCTTGGCCCTCTATCGGCTCGTTCAAAGTGATGTGATAGATGTCTTCCATGGTGGATCCCTCTTTGGACTCATCACTCGAGGATGTCTCACTGGCAGATAAATCTTCTAATGTCTCCAATTTTGTAGAAGATAGAGGAGCTCTCTCACTCTGCGGGGACTCAGGATAAGCATCAACCACCACACGCTGAGCACCTCTGCCGAATATTAGTCGACCGGCGGGTATATCTACTTGGTAGTCCGCTTGTAAGATCCAAGGTCGTCCGAGTAATACTTGGTAACTTGGACGACCTGCAAAACGAATCACCCTAAAGTCCAACAGGCATTCTACATTTGCAACAGTGACATGACCTTAGTAATGCAGCCTTCCGGCTGCCTCAAACTATCATCTGCCATTCTGAGAATTGTGGAGGTATCTTTCTGGATCGCAAGACCCAACCTTTCCATCAGTTCAAAACTCATAATGTTAACAGATGATCCCGTGCCGACAATGGCATAATCTACTAGTATCCCATCGACATAGGTTGCAACCCTTGGGCAATGCTTCTCAGCATGCTCGAACCAGTCATCACCAACTCGCGCAATACCCAAAGGTTCTACGATATACCCAGTACGTAGGATCTTTCTAAATTCCTTGTGTACTCCTGGGGAAAGCTTAATAAGTTGCAGAAGATTCACATCTAGCTTGACTTCACAAAGAGAGCTCGCCAAATCGAATTCATGATAGTTCGATAGAGCTCGCTTTTCACGCCAAACCATCCGCTCTTTAGGTCGCTGAACCAGCTTTATTGCCTCTTTCTTAACTTTCACCTTCTTCTTTGGTGGTTCCTTATCGGCTTTACTTTCCACGGGCTTCAAAGGTCCCCCTTCCCCGGCAGGATCCAAAACTTGCGTTCCTTTGTCGCCTTGTTTGGGGTTTCCATTGACAGGCTTATCCTTGTCGGCTTCTCTACCCTTTTGACCTCTTGTAAGAACAGCTCGCAGATTAGAGGTTTCAACATCATTAACACGTACAACCTCAATCAAACTAACCCCACTACCACTGGGTAGCTCCTCCACTGTAGTCTTTGGTCATTGAAGTATTTGTTTAGGCCCATCTTCTCGCTGGGAATCATTTCCTTGCACACGATGATTAACAGGCCCTGGTTGCCGACTACCTCGCTGGAGGGAACTGATCTTACTCCAGCAAGTAGCTGCTAAATGGCCAGATTTTCCACAGATGTCACACTTAACATTTGGGCAATTTCTTGGATAGTGTTGCCCACCACATCATTTGCCGCTGAACCTCGAAGGTGCACCCTCATCTGGGTATCTACTTCCTATCAAATTTGATTGTTTTTTAAGGAAGTTGACATCAACGGCTATTTGCCGATACTGCTCCATAATCATGTCAGTATAATGCTTCATCATGTCCTTAACCTCGCCAAGAACATTGGAAGCGTTGACTCATAGCCTTGGTCATTACCATGTCGTTCCATCGGCCTAACAATTCGATTAGGCACTGGTTGTTGAGCCACAGGCATGGTGTTAGAATTGACCGCCTGGCCTCCACCATTTGGAGCCATTTGACTGCCCATAGGCATCGACATGCTAGGGGGAGCTGGTAATAAAGGGACATTCTGCATCATGTTCCCTCTCCCATTAGGGTTGGCCATTGCTATCCCTTGGCCACTACTGCCATTGGCCATCGCCATATTGTTTCCCAATACTAAACCCATATTCGAATTGCCTCGAGAAGCATAGGCTGCTTGTAGTCTGGATTCCACCTCTTGTGCTCGTGTAATGGCAGTATCTATATCCCCCAAGGGGACACTACTCAACTGCAATTGGATATTAAAGTCCAAACCATGTAGGAAATATTGCAATTGGGCAGCTGCGGGGATAGGAATAGAGATGTCCAACTTACGGAAAACCTCTTTTATTTCCTTCGCATAAGCACGAATATCCTCGTGTGGTGCTTGGTTGGTCACGTTGAGTACACGCAACCAATATTGCCCACCACTTTCAGGGGCAAACTCCCTTCGAAAAGCTCCATAAAATGAATCAATATTCAATATGGTTCCGGCTTCTAAACCATGATACCATATAGCGGCTCTTCCTTTGAGAGTCATATTGAAGAACATCATTAAATGTCCTTCTTCTTGGATGCGACAGTTAAACATCAGCTTTTGAAACTCCCTAATGTGGAGTTTCGCATCTTCCTCAACTGTTGAAATATCTCAAGGCCATACTTTTTAATAGGTTCTATATACATTTTAGCATCAAAGTTGGCGACACCAAGGTCTTCCTCCCATATAAAATTGCACTCATATGGGGCCACGACATATCAGGATGTAGAAATCATTTTGCAAACCACCATTTTGACTATTTTCTTACATACCAAATTGCTTGGGCACTTAAGTCCTCTATCTAAGAAATGTGAACATCATATTACAGAGTAGGACATTTGGCCATCTATCTGCCTTATACACCCATATGCATGGAGACTTTCAAAGATTTCTAGCACATTGATTGGTCATGGTTGGGATTCACTAAGGAAATCTATCATATTTTATCTATAACACCACCTTTCTCTCGTACAAAACTTCATTATATTGACATCTCCTGGCCACTGCAGATACGTCCTCCAAAAATAACAATAACAAACACCGCATCTGCATTAAATTAATGTAAAAAGTTGGTAACAATGTGCCAATTGTGTACAATTTTGCAGTAGCAGGCATTGTTTCTAGGTGTTGTCAAACCTCACAAGCTTTGCAAACCAAAAACTAAGAGCATTACACCTCTCTGAAGAAGACCAATAGGAACCTCGTGTTAGAATATCAAGCTCCCATTACTCTTCAGTCAATCTATCTTTATGTGTGTGACTGACATTAGCTGGATACAGTTGTACATGTGTGTGACATTCAATAAGTCGGTGTAGTCAGTGACTTAACCACATTTAGTCTTGGTTAGTCATACTTATGTGTGTAAGTATCTTTTAGTTTTGTATGATGGAAGAATAATGGAAGAAGAACAACAATGGGCTGAGGCTCATCTTCCGCTCCACTCTGTCTCTCTCCCTCTCTTCCAACATGGTATCAAAGATTGAACACGTGAAGCCTGAAGGCTTGGCAGTGGCCATTTGACTTCAAGACATCATATCTAAAGAAAACATCATCAAAGGAGAGTGTGGTGCATCCTGGTATTTTTGCAGAAGCAATATCTTGCTATAGAAATGGTTTTTGGAGAAAGAACCCACCATTCCTAGCTGCTTTGACATGGTTTGTAACTTCATAGAAGAATTTTTTTTCAAATTCCTCATAGATTTTGAGATATTTAGCATAGACATGTGCAGATTGACTGTTTACTACAATAAACAACAAGTGATTCCAGGGCATTGGTGGGTTTCATCCTAACAATGTATATCCCCTTATTATCATACATTTGAGAATGATATTGGAGTGTTAAATGCTCAGTTTTAGAGCTTATTTGTAGGCTAGAAACAATGAATTGGTTGTTGTCCTGAATTTAGAAGCAATATACCTATAGGATTGAAATATCTGTGATGCTTATTTGCTAGTGACAAATGCTTGGATCATATCGCTTGAGTGGTAGATACTTTTTGGGATATTGTGAGTGTTGAAAGTCAAAAGTTTGGACTGATTTGTTGCTGGTTATACTAGGGTATTGACTTGTTATTGTCTACAGGAAGGATACCTATCATCTTCACTTGACATACATGCAATATATTATGACCGATTGGACATGTATCAACTCCTGCATAGAGTGGCAACTGAATGAGATGTTTTGGGGCTATTTTTAGGTCTGAATACTCTCTTTTTTAATAGAGAAAATACTGCTAGTTATAGTAGTGGGCTGGCTATATTTGGTGCTACTACTTGCATACATCACAAACATTGATACTTATATGGATATAGTTTGTTGCAGGGATGTTTTGCCACTACCATAGAATTTTTTGAACTTCCATCGTTGGAATACAATTTACAGCAAGCAGGTTGTCAGGAAAACTGTCTTAAATTGCACGAAATTGTCTTGAATAGCAGGAAATTGGTCCTGAATTGTAGAAAAAGGAGTCAGATACTTACAGGTTGTATACATCATTGAATACCTAAGTTGCAACTATCGCAAATACTCAAGGCACTGACAATATCACTCAAATTGTGGGAGAAAAGCTCGACAGCAAAAATTTTACTTTATGAAAGTTTCATATATGAAGAATTTTTTGGTTGGTAGAGGTTATTGGATATGATTGCAGTGACATTGAATGGACTTGGCAAAAAGTGTAAAGCATTTGATATGTCTATTTCTGTGAGAGCTAAATCCCCTAATTGGGATGAGTTGATTGCTTTGCTTCTGCATGAGGAAGTTAAGCTTGGGCTGAATACAGGTTTTAGTACGTCTCAAAGCAAAGACACTGTTCTTTACTCTAGCTAGTGTGGTAGAGGTGGCAGAGGATGTAGCTCTTTTCGAGGTCAAGGAGACACTTGAAATGATTATCGATAGCATGAGCAAAATGTCTGGAACAGCACAAATACACAAGGCCAGTGTGGATCTAACATCTTTAGGGAAGGGGGAGATCACCCCATGGTAGAGGTGGTGGATCTAGTTCATGGTAGTCAAATGATCAGTCAAACAAAGATAAAGATTGTCATTAATGCGGTAGATGTAGACACATTGCAAAGGATTATTACAAGAAGCAAGGAGATATGAAGACAAAGGGCAAACATCATTGATGGGACCTAAAATAGGCCGGCACTGCCTATGGCACTAGTCGGACCTGATGCATACGACAGATAACCCCACCACACAGCCTCGCGGGCCAGGAGTGTCTAAAACTCACTTTGCACTAAATGCTTATGACGATTTTGCGTTTGTATCCAATATGTAGTCCAACGTTCAACTTCCCTTCTCCTCAGAGGGAGATCCCATAACATATACACATAATGCCTTATAATATACACATAGGGAAGCACCTCTTGGCTAATTGCTGTGGCTCCAGTGCGACTCTCCTACACCTCGGGGATTAGCCCCAAGATGTGTCGCTCCAACTCATATAACATTCGCACAAATTCCACTCTTTCATAATTCAACGTTCTAGGAGATTTTGATTCACCTCACAAAACTTTCCCCAATGGAAGCACCCGTCTATCCTACAGCTTAGGTCTCCTGTCCTCTCAGTGTTGGTCAAAGTTTATCAATCAATTGCAATGCATTCCAGGAGATACCACATGTCATGCTTGATGCAAGGTGTATGGCAATTTGCACAACCATTTTATGATTTAAAAAACCAATCACATGAGGTGTGGAAAACAGCCCTTTCATGAATTTTAACTAAGCGTTACGTGCTGCATTGCTTCAGGGACTAGCACTAGAACTTCCGTGCTACTAGTCAACTATATTTAATTATGGAACAATCCCTAAACGCTATGCATGAAGAGGAAAATCAGAATTTTCATCTTTTTAGCAATTAGATCGTCACACAAACTTCATTCCCCCTCACCGTTTAGGTGTTACTGCGGTGCATAGGTGTAAATGGTTGTTTTGTATCATTTTTGTATGTAAAAAGCAATAAACACAGACTATAACACAAAGAAAAAAGCCAAACTGAGGCTTACCCTCATGCTTTAACCTCCAAACATTCACGCACATAAATCTTATTTTTCCATATTTTTTAAGCGTGAAAACCCTAATTTTTTCTTTTTTTTACTATTTTCCCCTATTTATTATTCATGAAAAATATGTATTTTTTGATTTATTTTTATTGTCTCATTATTTTGATTGAGACTTAACATTTTCTCTGATTTCATTCCATTTCCACTCCTTTTTTCCAACTCAAAATCGAAAAAAACCATTAATTTCCATTAAAAATGATATTTTATGGGTTTTAAAGAATTAATAACAACTCTAAATCAATACAGGTTCTGCATTTCTGTAATTCCAAGCCTCAAACATGATGCAAACAAGGTTCAAAAAAAAATTCATCGCATATGAACAACATTTGGACCATGAAACAACAAAAACAAGCAAATTTCTTCATAAAAATTGGAGCATACAGCGTGTCTTGCGTGTTGCGGGTTTTTTAATAATTATTTAGGGTAGCCCACAGACCAACCAGCAACCATTCTTCAGTGCTGAACCTCTTTCCTCAGCCTCCTCTTCATCTTGAAGCGGACAAGCATTCTTCAGCCCCTCTTCTTCTTGATTTCTTGCACATGAATAGCCTCTATGCAGGATAGAGAGGGAGGAGTGAGAAAGACTGGTTTTTGATCTCTTTACTCAGTGCATCATTCCTCAATCCGTTTGTGGTGATGGAGGGCAAAGGATAGAAGCGTCCCAGGCCCAGGAGCATTCCTCTCCATTCTCCTGATCAGAAAATGCATGATGAGGGGGGGGGAGGGGGGGAAATGGGGCGCAAAAAACTGACGCCCCCCCCCCCCCCCCCCCCCCCCCCCCAACATTTCATATCGTGAGTTTTTGTAAGCTCTTAATTAGAGCTTTAAGCTAAAAACCCCAAATATCTAGTTCATGCATTTTGGTTTCACACTTCCGGCAAGTGGTTTTTTTGCTTTTGGAGGGGCAAACGACATCGGATTCGAGATCCGTCTAGACGGGTGGTTTCATGGCATCGAAATCTACAAAGCTAGGCTCCGTCAAGCTCTTCTCGGCTTCCAGATCTAGTAGCTGCTTCACAATACCAAACCTTACGAGGATTAAATGGGGGATCAAACGACCTCGGAATGGAGATTTGAGGCTTGCGTTGGATTTCTAACGCCATTTTACATCTAGGAAAACTCCGGCTCGACCATCCGACACCGTTTGATTTCCATGAAAATAAGCACTAGCGCTTTAGGCACTTGTCGCTTAGCCTAAACCTGGGACTTCATGCCTCAAGTGCCGGTCCCCAACAAACAAAAGAAAGTAACCCTCACCCACACATATATCATTAATTGCTTAAGGGAAAAACTCAAAAAAGTGGACGAAACTACCTGGAATGGCCACAAGAAGCTTCTTCGCAGCAAAGGCTCCCTCCAGTGACTTCGTCAACTTGTATGGTGCAATCACTAAAACAACAAAGCATTAAATGTACCTGCACCAAACAGAGATAGGGCCCTTGTGGCCTAAAGAAATAAAGTATTTCACTGCAAACTAATTGGCCCTCTTGGCCTAAAGAGATCGATTATTAAAAACTGGCCCTCTTGGCCTAAAGAAATCAAACAAAACAGCTCATAGAGATCCCTCCTTGGAAGAAGGAAGATATACGCAAATACATTCCATTCCAAGGGGAAATATAGGGCTCTCAGCCCTAAACTAAATGCATCAAATTATGGCCCATACCTCCTGCATATATAGCAAGAGGCATATGCATAACATGTCATCAGTTCAACCTATGGGTCCAAGATAATAGTGGTAGATGGGTCTCGGCTACTCTTTGCATTACCCATATCAACCATCGCTTGTCATATAATGCATGGTCTGATAATATTCCCCACAAGCGACCAGGTCTTGTCTCAGTATCAATAGCAACGTCCGGACTAGGACCACAGTTGAAAAAGAGGTCCTCGTCATAAGCAAAATTAGCTAAGGAATCCGCAAACTGATTCCAATAACGTGGAATCAGCTGAAGAGATATGCTCTCAAATTCATCAAGTAGGGTTATAGCAGTTCGTTGATACATACGGAGGAGAGGATTCCGGATTGTATGTGTCCCATTGAGTTGATTTAAGATCAGCTGGGAATCCCCTTTTATTAACAACCACCTAATGCCACCTTTCTTGGCAATATTTAGTCCCATAATCAAGGCTTTATACTCGACTATATTTTTAGTAAATCCTACCCCAAGGTAAGCAACTAATTTCATTGTAACTCTACGGCGAGGATCTCGGATAACTACTCCAACACTTCCTTTTCTATTAGGACCCCTGGACGCTCCATCAAAGTATAATGTATACGTCCATAATGGGTTTACACAGCCAGCCATCAAGAACTCCCCTATTCGTAATTATGATAGTCAAAGTTCAACATATTTAGAGGATGAACTGATGGCTCCATCGCACCTTCTTCATTAAACTCAACAGGGATGCTTGTCAAGATTTGTAAGTAGTGATGGCAGAAAACTTTAATTTCCCACACAAAGGTACCGTCTTCTTGCTCAATCACTTTCTATCCATTGCTCCACCAGATAAGCCTCCCTTGATGATATCTTTGCTCAAGATATGGGTGCTCCAAATAAGGGATTAACCACCCCATCAACCAATTTAAGCTCTCCTACAGGTCTCCAATCAGCCCCAGCGTGGACCTACAATGCATTTTTCCGTGTTAGCATACTTAGAAATAATAAGGTTTAATCTTATTAAGATTAACCTTATTCTTACATTCCACCTCTTGTAGATCAGCTAATAGAAGTGGACTTATTTTTACCTATCCGAACTATCTTGTAAGGGCCATCCCATCATCGAGGTTCCAAATTTCCTGGAAATAGCTCCCTACGTGCATCGTAATATAGAACTAACTGCCCTTTCTTAAAAGTATATTTCTTTGCTTTCAGATCATGCAACCGTTTCATCCACTGTTTAGCTACCTCTTGGTGCAACAAACTCTGCAAATTGAGCTCGTCTAAGTGGGCTATAGTCGTAAACCGCTCAAATAGGGCATGTTCATCACCCAAAGAATGATTGATTGCAAATCTTATGGTTGACAACTCAATTTCTAAGGGTAAGACACACTCCTCCCCGTAAACTAATTTGAATGGGGTGTGGCCATTGGCTCGTTTAAACATCGTATTATATGCCCAAACCGCCACATATAATTTTGTATCCCAGTCTCGCTTCTTTTCGGAGACTATCTTGGATAGGATACCCACAAGCTGCTTATTGGTACTTTTGACTTGTCTATTTGCTTGGGATTATAGGGGGTCGTCTTGTTATGCTTGATTTTCCAAGATTTAGTCAAACTTTTAATCACTTTATTTAAAAAGTGAGTTCCATGGTTTGATACTATTTCATTTGGGGGACCAAAATGGCAAATGATTTGCTCAAGTAGGAAACTGGCAGTCTCTTTTGCATTGTCCTGCCTCGTTGCCCGTGCTTCTATCCACTTTGTAAAGTAATCAGTTGCTACTATAATATATCTCTTTTGAGTAGTAGGCGACGGGGTGATAGGACCCACAAAGTCAATTTTCCACTTCTCAAATGGAAGGATAGCCATGATAGGTGTAAGTGGACGCTTCCTATTCTCTCTGTTGTCATGCCTTTGGACATGTATCACATCTCTTAACATACTCAAAGGAATCCTGGAAGATGGACGGCCACCAATATCCAGCTCTTAAATCTTTATGTGATGTTAACCGCCCAGCAAAGTGCCCTCCACAAGCGGAGTCATGGCACTCTTCCAAAATAAAGGGAACCTCGTCAGGCATCACACATCGGCGATAGATATCATCAACACCCTACTGATATAATGTGCTTGCGATCAAGGAAAATTTTAATGCCTGCTGTTTAATCTTCCTCTTCTCTGATTTTGATAAAGTAGCTCCAGTCTCTCCCGTAGAAAGATAATGCGTTATAGCAGCATACCAGGAGGGAATAGATGCCGTATCAATCATGAACAAAGTCTCCATGTCACTTCCTTCAAACCACGACCTCTTTTGGCTCTCCGAAATCCACAACACACTCTACAATGCCCTGAAGCTTTGGCGACTTGCTCTTAATGTCATAATCAAATTCTTGCAAAGTGATTAACCACTTTGCTAAACAGTCAGGTGGCTATAACTTATTCAACAACAATCGAAGCCCTTCCGCCTTCGTATAAAAAACCACCCTCTCATAAAGAATGTAGTGCCTGAATTTTTTGGTTGCAAATACCATTGCAAGGCGCAACTTCTCCATATAGGTGTAGTTCATTTGTCTTCGTCAGTTCATGTAGTTTTGTACAATAGCATCGCATGCAAAATTCCATCATCTTTTGTTTAAAGAAAGTTATCGTTTCATTCAAGTCTATATGTCCTTTTCCTGTACTTTTAACATGCAAATCTTCCTTTCCTCATGACTACATGATATGGGATTATTTTCAATTTTAAAGATCTATTTACATGTGCTACTATATGATCGAGAGCAAGGAACCTGGCCTAAGCGGTCGGGGGGTGACATGTTATTTGCGTTCCCGCCGATGTTCCTAACTGCATTTCTGTCAACTCATGATGGTCCTCCAGCTCCAAACGTTTCCATGTCTCTCAAGCTCTGCCTTTAGGGGGGGCCATGGCTCCGAGTGTACCTCTATCTCTAAGCCCTTTGCTCTATCTCTCCCTATCTCCTACTCTTCTTCTCTCTCTCTCCTCTTCCTCTCCTTCTTCTTCCCTTCTTCTCCTCCTCTCTCTCCCTCTTCTTCTCCTTCCTTCTCCCCCTTCCTCTTCTTCTTCTTCTTCTTCTCCTCTCTCTCTCTCCTTCTTCTTCTTCTTTTCCTTCTCTTCTTCTCCTTCTTCTTTTCCTTCTTCTTCTCCTCTCTCTCTCCTTTTACTTCTTCTCTTCTTCTCCTTCTCTCTCTTCTCTCTCTCTCTATTCTCCTCCTCCTCCTCCTCCTCCTCCTCCTCCTCCTCCTTCTTCTTCTTCTCTCTCTCCCTTCCTCTTCTTCTTCTTCTCCTTCTTCTACTCCTCTCTCTCCTCTTCTTCTTCTTCTCCTCTCTCTCTCCCTCTCCTTCTTCTTCTTCTTCTCCTTCTCTTCTTCTCCTTCTTCTTCTTTTCCTTCTTCTTCTCCTCTCTCTCTCCTTCTCCTTCTTCTCCTTCTCTCTCTTCTCTCTCTCTCTCTCTCTCTCTCTCCGCCTCCTCCTCCTCCTTCTTCTTCTCTCTCTCCCTTCCTCTTCTTCTTCTTCTCCTTCTTCTACTCCTCTCTCTCCTCTGCTTCTTTTTCTCCTCTCTCTCTCCCTCTCCTTCTTCTTCTTCTTCTCCTTCTCTTCTTCTCTCCCTCTTCTTCTCCTTCTCTTCCCCTTCTCTCTCTTCTTTCCCTCTTCTCCTTCTTCTTCTCCTTCACTCTCTTCTCTCCCTCTTCTCCTTCTTCTTCTCCTTCTCTCTCCTCTCGGCCTGTCGAAATCAAAAGGAGGGGGGGAGGAGGGCTCGATGATTCCCAGAACGAGGGGGAGGAGCATTGTCTATCTACAATGGAGGGGGAGAGGGGGCGCTGATGCAAGTGATGGGACGGTGATGGAGGGGGGCTGCTTGTACAGAAGACGGAGGGGGGGCCGTCCTGCAATAGGGAGAGGAGGGCTCTCTCTTGTAGTCATAGCCTAGGGGACCTTATAGAGGGAGGAGGTATGGGGGGCGAGACGACGCTCCCGCCATCTGGGGGGCTGCATGCCCCCCTACTCTCACTACTCACTCTCTCTCTCTCTCTCTCTCCCCGCCATGCACACGGTAGGGGGATGGTTCTCATGGGGAGGGCATCGGGGGGGGACATTACATCCTCTTCCCCTTAGAGGAATCAAGATGTCCTCATCTCGAGAAGAAACTGGGGAAGACCAGCACTAGTGGGGCTTATGATCTGTGGATTAGGACCCATCACGCTTCTGCTGTGCAACTCTGGGCATGTAGCACAGCCCTTAGCTTAAGCAGTTTTGCTCTAATACCAACTATAACGTGCTCGCCCCTCAATTTGCGGGACATGTCTTAGCAGCCCATCAAGAGATCAATTTAGAAGACGCCGCCCGGCACTCCCACGGAATGACACAGGGTTTGCCAACTAGGGTCTCTTGAGTCTGCCCCGCAATGGAACTTATTCAGTTGTTCCCACTAGGATCGACCTGGGTTCCTAGTAGTCGAGTCTTCCTAACAGCCTTCTAGCATCGGTTTACAACTGCTCCACTTTGTGTAGATACAACTGGACCCAAGCAGACTCATATCGCACTTGGTTCAAAGAGAATGGGAAATGAGAGGGATGCATCACTCGACCTCTCTGCCCATAGGGCATAGTCCCGTTCCAGTCCCCTAAAACAGTATGAATTAGGGTTTCAACCAACATTGTCTAAGGTCATCGTTCGACTTTTCCTAATATTCCTCGTTAACATTTCCTTTGAGGAAAGCTCTCGGCTAACCGAGACCACCTTGCCATAGGATGGACCCAACGATCACATCCACCATGCTTCCCTTGGGGGTTATTTTAGCTATCTAATTACCTACCACATTATGTTTGACACATAAAAGCAGCTTCCTTAATTAACCCGTTAATCACAGGTTCCTTTACGTAATTTAGGCCACTAACATGAAGAGAAGATAAAACAAGATCAAACACTTCCTTAACTTATCTTCAGACTAACGTTTGACTCCTACCCATACAAGAGAATTAAGTGTTCCTTTTTGCCTCCGCAAAAAAATCCTTCCGTCTCCCGGCAACAAACCCCGAAGGTTTATCCTACCAAGATTCCGCCTTGTAACTAGTATCACGGCCTCGAGATCCCATCTCGATTCACATAGAACACTTGTGTAGGGTCCGAAGGCATTGGGATCTACGGCTAGAGCCCCCATTGGCACCCAAGCATCCTCCTACGCCAAGTAATTTCCACGGAGAGACCTCTTGCGGCAGGCTCTGTCCATATTCTCGGCATGGTATCAAAATCCCCTTGGTTAGGGTTTGGCGGTTCGCGGGGGGTAGCTAGCTCCATCCTTCCTTAATTATCCCTTTAGGAAATCAACCACAGCTAAAGCAACCATCTTAATAACATTTACTAGGGAAAACATCCCTTTTGTTTCCATGGCAATCAGTCATCTTAGACCCGGCCATGCAATCATCAATCACAAACAACTTGGATTAGCATCCAAAACCACATCAAGCAATCACCTTGCTTATGATCCACCTATCCTTAGTAAGATTCTCTCCTCTTACCAACACAACCAGTCGACATTCACTTGGAGATACCCCTTTCAAACAACCAAGCATATCTTGGGTTAACAATCCATCTTTAACAAGATCAATCTTTGTTAAAACCATTTCAACAGTGCCAAGCAACATGCTTAGCATAAATTGACTACCCTAAAGTTTGCTCTCCCCCTTGGGTTAGGGCTTACACCCCGTTGACCCCAAATTATCACTTCCTTAGGTTTCCCTATACTATAGTCAAATAGTTCTTGGACAATCCCGTTGTCCTAAACTTGGTTGGTCAATTTGCTTTCTTGGCAATTCACAACTGCCCTAAATCCATAGGTCTAATGGACTGTATCTTGGACTCAATCTAAGGTCCCTTTGTCTTGTGTGGCTCTCGATGGTTGCGACTTACTTGACAATCTGTCTAGTTTATTGAGTTTCACAACCATAGAGCCTTTGATGGACAACCCTTTGTTGGAAAAGAAATGACTAAGTCCTTGGAGTTGGGTTCCTAGGTTTTTAAGGCCTAGCAATAAACCCTCCTTGTTCATCATCAGTTGGACATCAACTTTAAGTAAATGCAGCATCTTCTAACCTTCTATCTTTAAGTGTGATACTATGCAAAAATTTTACTCTTTTTCTTTTTCTTTCCTCCCGCCTAAGCCATGAATGCGATAAACATTCGTACGCAGTGTATGTTAATTTAAGGCCTATGATTCTTTAACTCTCAATGAAATATAAATTATGATTGCCTTATATCTTCCTAATGCAATTGTGATACCTTCCTTTTCTGTCATTGCAACCCCTAGTGCACCCTAATCTTTCCATTCCCAATGTATGCAATGTAACTTGAATATCCTCCCCCCATCACCTAACTTATAATTTCCCAAGAAATAATATGGCTTTGTCAGTTCATGTAGTTTTGTACAATAGCATCGCATGTAAAATTCCATCATCTTCTGTTTAAAGAAAGCTATCATTTCAGTCAAGGCTATATGTCCTTTTCATGTACTTTTAACATGCAAATCTTCCTTTCCTCATGACTACATGATATGGGAACCTGGAATGAGCGGTCCGGGGGGGGAGGGGGTGTGACATGTTATTTGTGTTCCCACCGGTGTTCCTAACCGCATTTCCGTTGACTCATGATGGTCGTGCAGCTCTAGTCGTTTCCATGTCTCTCAAGCTCCGCCTTTAGGGGGGGCCATGGCTCTGAGTGTACCTCTATCTCTAAGCCCTTTGCTCTATCTCTCCCTATCTCCTACTCTAATTCTCTCTCTCTCCTCTTCCTCTCCCTCTTCTTCCCTTCTTCTCCTCCTCTCTCTCCCTCTTCTTCTCCTTCTTTCTCTCCCTTCCTCTTCTTCTTCTTCTTCTTCTTCTCCTCTCTCTCTCTCTCCTTCTTCTTCTTCTCCTTCTTCTTCTCCTCTCTCTCTCCTTCTACTTCTTCTCTTCTTCTCCTTCTCTCTCTTTTCTCCCTCTTCTCTCTCTCTCTCTTCTCCTCCTCCTCCTCCTCCTTCTTCTTCTCTCTCTCCCTTCCTCTTCTTCTTCTTCTCCTTCTTCTACTCCTCTTTCTCCTCTTCTTCTTCTTCTCCTTCTTCTACTCCTCTCTCTTCTTCTTCTTCTTCTTCTCTCTCTCCCTTCCTCTTCTTCTTCTTCTCCTTCTTCTACTCCTCTCTCTCCTCTTCTTCTTCTTCTCCTTCTTCTACTCCTCTCTCTCCTCTTCTTCTTCTTCTCCTTCTCTCTCTCCCTCTCCTTCTTCTTCTTCTTCTCCTTCTCTTCTTCTCTCCCTCTTCTTCTCCTTCTCTTACCCTTCTCTCTCTTCTCTCCCTCTTCTCCTTCTTCTTCTCCTTCTCTCTCATGTCGGCCTGTCAAAATCAAAGGGGGGAGGAGGGATCGCTGATTCCCAGAACGAGGGGGAGGAGCATTGTCTGTCTGCACAACTGAGGGGGGGGCGCTGATGTAGGTGATGGGACGGTGATGGAGGGGGGTGTAACGTGCCCGCTCCTCAAATCGCGGGACATGTCTTAGCAGTCCATTGAGAGATATATCTAGAAGATGCCGTCTGGCACTCCCAAGGAATGACATGGGGTTTTCCAACTAGGGTCTCTCGAGTCTGCCGCGCAGTGGAACTTATCCGGCCGTTCCCACTAGGATCAACCTGAAGTCCGGGTTCCTAGCCAACATTGTCTAAGGTCATGACTTTTTCCTAACATTTCTCGTTAACATTTCCTTTGAGGAAAGCTCTCGGCTAATCGAGACCACCCTTCCGTAGGATAGACCCATTGGTCACATCCACCACACTTCCCTTGGGGGTTGTTTTAGTTATCTTATTACCTACCACATTATGTTTGACATATAAAGGCAGCTTCCTTAATTAACATGTTAATCACAGGTTCCTTTACGTAAGGCACAGACACGAAGACAAGATATAACAAAATCAAACACTTCCTTAACTTATCTTCAAATTAATGTTTTTCTCCTGCCCGTACAGGAGAATTAAGTGTTCCTTTCTGCCTCCGCAGAAAAATCCTTCCATCTTCCGGCAATAAAAACCCAAAGGTTTATCCTCCCAAGATTCCGCCTTGTAACTAGTATCACGGCCTCGAGATCCCATCTCGAGTCACGTAGAACATTTGTGTAGGGCCCAGAGGCATTGGGATTTACGGCCAGAGCCCCCACTGGCACCCAAGCACCCTCCTACGCCAAGTAATTTCCACGGAGAGACCTCTCACAGTGGGTTTGGTCCACATTCCGAGTGTAGATTCATAACCCCCTTAGTTAGGGTTTGGTGGTTCACGGGGGGTAGCTAGCGCTATCCTTCCTTAATTAACCCTTTAGGAAATCAACCACAGCTGAAGCAACCAGCCTAACATCCTTTAACTAGGAAAACATCATTTTGTTCCCATGGCAATCAGTTATCACAGACCCGGCCATGAAATCATCAACCACACCCCACTTGGGTTAACATCCAAAACCACATTAACAAACGATTGAATGCATAACCTCTTGCTTCAAGACATCACAATCCCATTGCATGCACAACCAGAATTTAACTTGGATGTATCAAAACGCTTTTACAACCTTTCAAAAAACCAAGCATAACTTGGGCCAACAATCCATCTTTAACAAGATCGGCCTTCGCTAAAACCATTTCAACAGTTCCAAGTAACATGCTTAGCTTAAATCAACTATCATAGAGTCTGCTCTCCCCATTGGGCTAGGGCTTCACAAGGACAATTTAACAAATTCCTTCTAGATCCTTTGAATGATCTAAGTGATTTCATCTTAACCTTCATTAATCCTGGCTACCTATTTAGGGTATAAGATCAACGAAATTCCTAGGGTAGCTATCTAATATCATAGGTTACCAAGTGCTAACCCATATTGCTAGTACATCATCAAGAGTACATTAAAGAGATTCCAACCTGATTAGCCATAGGTTATCCAATCTTCATCTATCGGCTAGAGTTTGGACAAGGATCTCTAAACGGAATTTCTCTTAGAACTACTGTTCTATCAATGTTTATCATGCAATCCCATTGAGTGCACAAGTTAACATATATCGACATATGCATGATCTAACTGTTACTTTAATGTACTCTATCATCCTTGTGCATGAAAAGCTAGTTTGCAATCTTAGGATGCTATTGCATTTTTTTTATAAGGGAGTATATGAAAGTCTAGGTTTCTTTCCTATGGTGCAAATGTATCTTACGAATGGAAACTAACATTTCATGTGTTTCTTTTAATCATGATTGCGAAACATGAATTCTAAATGACTATTCATGCAATGAACTGGGTTAAAAGCTATTATTTTATGTGAAATAATGCAAAAACCTTATCATTTAATGTGTGTAAAAGCTATCATTTCATGCATATAAACTCGTCCGTGTTCCATGCACGTAGCTAACCCCTTCATTTCTTTCATGAGAAATAAAACATAATTAATTACAAAGCTTAAAGAACTTGGGTTTGATTTGTGATCATAGGGGCATTCGTCACGTTGGTCGCTCCGCTTGCCTCTCCCACATTACTGGTACCAACGGTAGCTTTGGCACCTACACTTCTTGCAACTTTCTTCTTGCGAGCCATTTGCTTGTGGAGATTGGATAGTCCGGACCTCGATGGATTTTAGGACGATAGGCTCAGGTAGGAAGGGTCGTTAGATGGGGGGTCCTTCACCAAAAGGCTGGCTTCACGAATGCCACTCCCGGAGGCTACACACCAACTCTCACTCCCTCTCTTTCTTTCTCTCTCTCTCTCTCTCACTACTTCTCTTCTTCTTCTTTTCTCTTCTTCTCTTCCTCTACTCCCTCTCTCTTCTTCTCTTCTTCTCTTCCTCTCCTCTTGTTCTTCTACTTCTTCTCTTCTTCTTCTTCTCTTCCTCCTCTCCTTCTCTCTCACTACCTCTCTTCTTTTTCTTTTCTCTTCTTCTCTTCATCTACTCCATCTCTCTTCTTCCTCTCCTTCCTCCCTCCTCTTCTCCTTCTTCTTCTCCTTCTCTCCTCCCTCCTCTTCTCCCTCTTCTCCTTCTCTCTCACTACTTCTATTCTTCTCTCCCTCTCCTTCCTTCACTTCTTCTCTCCTTCTATCCCTCTCCTTCCTTCACTTATTCTCTCCTTGTCTCCTTCCTCTCCTCCTTCTTTCCCTTTTCTCCTTCTCTCCCTCTTCTTCTCTCCTCTCTCCCTCTCCTTCTTCTTCTCTCCCTCTTCTTCCCTACTCTCTCCCACTCCTTCTTCTTCTCTCCCTCTTCTTCTCTTCTCTCTCCCTCTCCTTCTTTTTCTCTCATTCTCCTTCTTTTTCTCTCTCCCACTCCTTCTTCTCTCCTTCTCCTTCTTTTCTCTCTCTCACTCCTTCTTCTTCTCTCCTTCTCCTTCTTTTCTCTCTCCCACTCCTTCTTCTTCTCTCTTTCTCCTTCTCTCCTCACGGGCCCGCAGATGGCTGGCAATCAAGTGGGAGGTGGCTTTGTTTGGAATGCCTTGGGGGGGACCCGCAGTGACTGGCAATCGAGGAGGAGGTGACTACAATCAAAGCTTTGGGGGGGCTATTACTACGAACGGAGGGGGGTATCCTTCAGTCGAAGGCCTAGGGGCCCGTGCAGCAGTTGCCGTAGGGAGAAGGTGGCGACGTAGGGAAGGGGGGGCGCAATCTCCATCTGGACGCCAGGGAGGAGGGCCGCCTATGCTACAATGGAGGGGGGTTGGCTTTATAAGTGAAGGGGGAGGCAGCAAGGAAGTGCCACCTGCCACCTGGGGGCTACATGGCCCCCCATATCCCACACTTCACCCCCTCTTTCTTTCTCTCTCTCTCTCTCTCTCCCCGCCATGCACACGGTAGGGGGAGAGATAAAAAAAATTGAAAAAATTTAAAAGGGGGGAATTCCTATGGGGGGATAGTATGGAGGTCACAGGGCCGGGGGGGAGATGTTACAAAGGGCTGCTTGTACAGAAGACAGAGGGGGGACCGTCCTGCAGTAGGGGGGGGAGGGCTCTCTCCTGTAGTCGTAGCCGGGGGGCCTTATAGAGGGAGGAGGTATGGGGGGGAGACGGCGCTCCCGCCGTCTGGGGGATTGCATGTCCCCCCTAATCTCACTACTCTCTCTCTCTCTCTCTCCCCGCCATGCACACGGCAAGGGGAGAGAGAGGGAGGGTAAATTTTTTTTAAGAATATTCTTAGGGGAGGGGGGGTTCTCATGGGGAGGGAACCGAGGGGGGAACATTACAAATGTTAAATCTCAAGCTAGATGTAGTCAAGTTTTACAAATCCATGTGAAAGATTCACTAGATCCAATGTCCAATGTGTACACTAGGGAGGTAACCATGTACCACTATAATTCCTAGAATCCAGGCCTAGAACATGCACTAATTGTGGAAGATATAGGTATCAAGCTATCCATTGCAATTTTCAACTATGCTTGCCTTATCAACAACCATACCAATAGCAATATTCAATGAACCAACAATTTCAATTTGGATGAGGGGCTCCATTATCTTTTCTAGCACACAATCAACAAATATTGACTGTACCTAGGATTTGATCATCCATGTCTTCCAGCATCTGCCTTGAAGCTTCTACCCTCAAAGTTGGATTCGAGAAGCTCAAAGGGGTATGACAATTGTGCCCATACAATGCTTGAAAAGGGGTCATCTGAATACTCTATTGGTAAGAAGCATTGTAGGCAAACTCAACCAGTGGTAAGTATTGAATCCACTTTTTGGGTTCGCGATAGCAGTATGCCCTAAGCATATCTTCAATGACTTGATTGACTCATTTTGTTTGACCATCAGTTTGGGGATGGTAAGCTATACTGAAACAGAGTTGAGTTCCAATAGCTTCAAAGATAGCCCTCCAGAAGTGTGATGTGAAGAGGGAGTCATGATCACTAATGATTCTTCTAGGTAACCCACGCAGTTTGAATATTTCCTTGATGAATAATCTTGCAATGTTTGAAGCTTTATAGTTTCTCTTGACAGGGATGAGATGTGCGACCTTGCTGAGCATATCTACTACAACCATAATAGAGTTGTATCCTCCCTGAACTTGGGGTAGGCCAACAATGAAGTCCATACTAATGAATTCCCATTTCATTTGGGGAATGTCAAGTGGTTGCAACTTCCCAGGAATTTTAACATGTTTTGCCTTAATGCATTGACAATACGAGCATTCCGTGACATATTTGAGAACATCACCTTTGAGCCCTTCCCAATAATAGCTCTTTTTGACCGCATTAAGGGTCTTGGCATAGCCAAGATGTCTTGAGAAAGGGGAGTCATGGGCTTCCCAAAGTATCTTCTGCTTGAGAGTTTGGTATGCAGGGATACATAATCTTGTCCTAAAGTAGACAAGTCCACTACTGACATATAATTCTTGATACTTCGTCTTTAGCTTCGGGTCTTGATCCTTGATGGAGATCTCCCTTAGCATTTTCCGATAGACTGGGTCATGATATGCCTCATCTTTAGCTAGCTCAAGAATTGGGTTGTTTGGCATTGATACCTTTGTGGCTAGAGATCTTGATGTTGATGGATCTTGCAAAATAAAAGAATTTAGAAATGCCTTACGAGCGACTGAGTGCATCGGCAACTACATTTTCTTTTCCAAGCCTATATTTGATTTCAAAATCATATTCTTCCAGCACTTCGATCCATCGACGTTGCCTCATATTGAGCTCATTCTGGGTGAAGGTCCATTTAAGGCTCTTATGGTCCGTCACTAAGGAAAATTTGTTACCTAGCAAGTAATGTCTCCAAAGTTTGAGAGTATGGATGACAGCCAATAGCTCCAGATTGTGGGTAGCATAATTCATTTCATGGCTCTTCAATTTTCTTGAAGAATATGCTACGGGATGACCTTCTTGCATAAGTACACATCCTAAAGCAAGTGCGCTAGCATCAGTTACCACCTCAAACTCCTTACTAAGATCAGGAAGTTTCAGGATGGGTGCTGATACTAACCTTTTCTTTAGTTTGTCAAAGCTTGTCTGTTCGGTAGGTGACCATACAATTGCTGCTTACTTCTTTAGTAGATTGGTCAGAGGTGCTGCAATCAAAGCATAATCTTTGATGAAAATCTTGTACCATCCTGTCAATCCAAGAAAGCTACATATTTCTTTGATAGAAGTTGGTGTTGGCCATTCCAAAACATCTCTGACCTTAGCTGGATCTACTGAAATTCCTTCCCCGCTAATACAATGAATCCCAGATATTCAATCTGTCGCTTGAAAAATGCGCACTTCTTCTTCTTGGCATAAAGCTTGTGTGCTCTCATTGTTTCAAGAACAATGCGAGGCTGGGGTTCATGATCTTTTTCCTGTTTAGAGTAGACTAGGGTATCGTCAAAGAAGACGAGTATGAAGTCATCAAGATAGGGCCTAAATATATCCTGCATTAACCTATTGAAGGTAGCAGGAGCATTCGTTAGCCCAAATGACATCACTAGGAATTCAAAGTGTCCATACCTAGTATTGAATGTAGTTTTTAGGATATCTTCTTCCTTGATCCTTATCTCATAATATCCAGATCTGTGATCTATCTTGGAGAAGATCTTTGCTCCTTGAAGACAGTCAAGTAATTCATCTATTCTTGGAATGGGGTATTTATTTTTGATGGTTGATTGATTCAACCCCCTGTAATCAATGCATAGACGAAGTGTTCCATCTTTCTTCTTTTGGAACAGCACTGGAGCTCCCCATGGTGAGCTGCTAGGATGGATGTAGCCTTGGTCTAACAGTTGCTTGAGTTGCTCTTTCAGTTTGATAGCTTCCGGAATGGACATCTTGTACAGCCTCTTTGTGACTGGTGCAACTCTTGGCACAAGTTTGATTTTGTGGTCGACTTCCCTTTGAGAAGGTAGTTCTATCAGATCTTCAGTAAATACGTGTGCGTATTCCTTTAACCATGAAGGTTCTTCCCCAGATTCTTGATTCTGGTCTAGCTTATTTAGTTTAATTAGATAGACAGGTAGGCTCTTTCTAACACCTTTTATTATCCGTGTTGCCTTTGCCAGCTGTATTTTTGGCTTACCAGCCTCTCCTTGAGTCGTGATTAGTTCCCCTTCAGAATTTCGGAAGGAGACTTGGCCCTTCCCACAGTGGATGTGGGCATTGTTGGGTATTAGCCAATCCATTCTGAGTAAACATTCGTGGACAACTAGGTTCATTACCCTGAATCTCACTGAATTTGGCTTCCCTCCCAGTAGGAATTTCACCTTAGCAGTTTGCCTAGTACAAGTGACCTCACTACCATTTGCTAATTCCACAAGTAAAGTAGGTGCATCCATTGTGGCTATCCCTAATCTTTTTGCATAGATTGGTGAAATGAAGGAATGTGTACTGCCACAATCAATTAGGGTTTTGAAGCTTTTACCTTGATAATCTGATGGAGTTTGAATCACCGAGAATTGGCGATTTGGACCCTTCTTGTGAAGAGCAGCGTGAACTGTTGCCCTCTCAATGTCAGCATCCATGGATGGATTTTCTTCATCGTCCAACTCCTTGTTGGAAACACTAGAGGTTCTCCCTCTAGCCATAATGGTGGCTCCTTGGCCATGAGCAGCTCTATTTTGACCTTGGAATTGCCCTTAGCGATGTCCTCTGCTAAGCTTGGGACACTGCCTCTTGAAGTGTCCAGGCTTGTTGCAATGGAAGCAACGTGGGTTGCAGTCATTACTTTGTGTAGGAACAAAGTTATTGACAGCATTGGCCCTAGATTTCTTTCTTTGTCCCTGATTCTGACCCTGCGCTCTCTTAGTTTGAGCCTTAGACATACCCTTATTCTGATCTCTGTAAGGCCGAATCCTGTTGTTCCTTGGTTTGGTCTACACCTCCTGTATTATTGGAGCAGCTCAAATGAGTGCATCTTGTAGGTCTATTGGGCGCATTGGTTCCAATCAGGTGTTTATGGGTGGATTCAACCCAACACAGAATTTTGACACCTATTGTGTCATATCCATTGGAGGCGTGTACTTTAGGAGTGAAACGAACTTTGAATAATATGCTTCTAGGGTTAACCCTAGTAACTTCAAGTCATGGAATTCATTCATCTTTTGTGTGTAGTAGGCAGGTAGCAAATACCTCCCTCGCACAGCTTCCTTAAGCTTCTCCCAAGTGACTATCCCCTCCGAGATCGCTTGATCTCTGCACCACTATTTCCACCAAAGTCTCACTTCGTCTGTAAGCTTAAGTTTGGTGAGCATGGCTTGGTTAGCAAGTGCAATTCTTGCTGCCTCAAAATAGTCCTCCATGGACTCAATCCAGATCTCAGCGTTGGCTTGAACAATCCTTCCCTTGCCATCAAACTTGGGTAGCTTAATTTTTTTGAGAAGGAACTTCTTCTCTTGAATCGCAGTTGTACTTAGTGTAGGAGTCGAACTTGGAACCTGCGCTTGGGGTTGCATCTGGACAATAAGATTCTTTATGTTAACTTCTTATTAAACGTTTTCCCATATTATGTTAATACGACTAGCACAGCTTTTAGCCAAGTGATTTAACCACTTAACACCTTAGCTAACATTTACGATCAAGATAGACAATTGGAAGAAGTCTTATTTATTCATGAGGGCATAACCCCTTAAGTACACTTATTTTTGGATAAGCAGGACAATCTGATTGATACGTCTGTTTGGGGAAAATAGGATTGTGTTACAATCGACTACAGGAATGGAATAATAATATGGAGTGGGGTCATGGATTTTCAGGAAATGGTAAGTCATAGGAAGCTTGGGGTATCCCTTCCTTTGATACCCATTCTTCTCATAGCGCCCTAACACTTTGATCTCGTCAGCAGAGATCACTCGGGTCACTTCTTCATAGACGTACTTGTTCTACTTGACTTGCCGACCGCTAACATGCAAAGTTGCATTTGCGTGAGCTTCAACAAAGATGAACAGCTTCACGATCTTTAAATCCTCCATCCACTTGATTCTCTTCAAGTTGGTCTGAAGGTACGCGAGTCGGTGGGCTGCTATGTAGTATATCCTTGAGTCTTCCATCCATCTCTGCTCTGCATATAGGGGCGAAGGATTATAGATGCGGTCCAGAATATTCATCATGCCTAGCCTCTGGACGATAATCCGAAGCATGCATTGTAGTCATGAACATGACCTGGAACACCAAGAACTTGCTCCATGCTTCGTGACTCTACAACCCAGCATCCATAAGTGAGTAAAGAAATGTTTTCAACAGAAAACATTGCTCTATTCCACTCACCTTCCCTTGACTATCCCCTTATTCCCTTTTATTTTCCTCCATTAAGTTTCCTCGTAATCTTAGATCCCATTGGTTTGCTCTGATACCAACTATAACGTGTCTGCTCGTCCGCTTGTGGGATACGTCTTAGCAGCCCATCAGGAAGGGAGTCTAGAAAGCATCGCTTGGCACTCACAAGGAATGTCACAACGTTTGCGATCTAGGTCTTCCCAAGCCTACCCCGAGCGGAAGTGTCCGGCCGTTCCCACTTAGGATCGACCTGAAGTCAAGGTTCCTTTCCTAATGGAAAAGTCTCTAGGAAGTAGCTAGCGTCGACCACTTTGCGTGGGAACAACAAAGTCGAAGTGGGTTCCTGCTGCACTTGGTTCATGGAGAATGGGAAACGAGAGAGATGCGAAGCTCAACCTCTCTACCATAAGGCATAGTCCCATTCCTTTCCCCTAAAATAGTATAAATTGGGATTTTAACTCTATCGATACTAGGTCTTCATAGTCTCGTTATCTCGTCTTTTGAGAAAAGTTCCCGGCTAATCGGGACCACCCTTCCATAGGACGGAACTAAGTTACATCCACCACACTTTCCTCAGTTTGCTTTAGTTATCTAATTACCTACCACATTACATTTGACATGCAAAAGCAGCTTCCTTAATTAATCAAATTAATCACGAGTTCCTTCACGTAACTTAGGCACTGACACAAAAAAAATCTCAAGCAAGTTCCTTTTTCTCAAATATTTATTCTTTATTTATCATAATCTTGGAGTACATCAATTATCATGCCCGAAGGCTATCCTAGCAATCTACAGGATTGCTACTCTAAGTTCCGCCTGTTGACTAGTACACGGGCCTCGAGATCCCATCTCGAGTCACATCGGCATCTTGTGCGGGATCCGGAGGCAAGGAATTTATAGCCAGAGCCTCCCCTAGCACCCAAGCATCCTCCCACTCCAAGCAACACCCACAGAGAGACCTCTTGCGGGGGGTTAGGTCCATATACTCAACAAGGCCAACCCCCTTGGATAGGGCCAGGCAGATAGTCGGAGGTAACTCTTCCTGCCTCTCCCTCTAGGCTTCTAACCTAAAGCATTAAGTGTTTTTCCTTGATTTAGTTCCTTGAGCAAAGGAGATCAAATAATGTACCTAAGTGTACAATCACAAACATTTCGGAGGCCGTTTGTATGACCAACTGCTAAGGTGTGATTCCCTTTTCCTGGATGCTCCCAGCATCCGATCCTGGATCCTTTTCCCCTAGATGCTCCCAGCATCCGATCGTTTGCAACTTGGCGAGATCCCAAATAATCTCAAACAAGATCATGCAAGCAAATGTTCTTGGTAAGTTAACTTATTTTGACTTGCTCTTCCCCTTGGGTTTTACCTTATGGTATCTTAACCCTAACCCAAGGCATTAACTTGTCAACCAAGGCAATGGACATGCCTTATTCCCAACCCAACCAAGGGTCTTTTATTCTTCCAGTTCTAGCCAAGTTTAGTTAACACAGTCGGCAACGTAAGATTCTTCATCTAGGCCTTCAAGATACAGTCTAGATGCATGTGTCCCTTCCATCTCTCTTAGTGTGGTACTATGCAGAGTTTTCCAATCATCCTTACCCATCATGCACATGGTGCATTTAGTATATTTGTACATCCTAAATGACCTTTAAATCTCTTCATACTTGGCAACGAATACTTATTCCTAATGCACCGGATCACATGTGACTTGCGTATATGAAATTCTAGGTTTTTATCCATCGATGCAATTGCATCCTATGAACGGAAACTAACATTTCATGTGTTTCTTTTAATCATGATTGTGAAGCATGAATTCTAGATGACTATTCATGCACTGAACTGGTTTAAAAACTATTATTTTATGTGAAATAATGTGAAAACCTTATCATTCCATGTGTGTAAAAGCTAGCATTCCATTCCATGCAATAGCATTTCATGCATGCAACCTATCACTTGGAGTAAACAAAAAGTCCTAAGGCTTGTTCTTGCTCCATGCATGTAGCTACCCCTTTATTTTTTCTTCTAGAAATAATACAGATTATGCTTAATCAACATTGATTATAAAACCTAGGATATTCAAAAGAACCTAGGTTTGATTCGTGATCGTAGGGGCATTTGTTGCATTGGTTGCTCCGCTTGCCTCTCCTGCATTACCAGTCTATTGGTAGCTTTGGCACTTACACTTCCCACAACTTTCTTTTTGGGAGCCATTACCATGCGGAGTTTGGATAGTCCTGACCTTAACGGGTCTTCAAGATGACAGGCTCGGGAAGGAAAGGTTGTGAGAAGAGGTCCTTGGCCGATAAGGGGGTGGCTTGAAGAGTGGCTCCTCGAACACGGCTCCTCAAACACGGCCCTCGACACCTTCTCCACTCACCATCTCTCTCTCTCTCTCTCTCTCTCTCTCTCTCTCTCTCTCTCTCTCTCTCTCTCTCTCTCTCTCTCTCTCTCTTCTTCTTCTTCTCCTCCTCTTCTCCTTCTCTCTCTCTCCCTCTTCTTCTTCTTTTCTTCTCTCCTTCTCCTACTCTCTCTCTCCCTCCTCTTCTTCTTCTTCTTCTCTTCTCCTCCTCCTTCTCCTACTCTCTCTCTCCCTCTTCTCCTTCTTCTTCACTTCTTCTTCTCCTCTCTCTCCCTCTTCTTCTTCTTTTCTTTTCTTCTCTCCTTCTCCTACTCTCTCTCTCCCTCTTCTTCTTCTTCTTCTTCTCTTCTTCTCCTCCTTCTCCTACTCTCTCTCCCTCTTCTCCTTCTTCTTCACTTCTTCTTCTCCTTCTCTCTCTCCCTCTCCTTCTCTTCTTCTCTCTCTCTGTCTCTTCTTCCTCTTCTTCTTCTTCTTCACTTCTTCTCATTCCCTCTCTCCCTCTCCTTCTCTTCTCCTCTCCCTCTCTTCCTTCTTCTTTTCCTCTTCTTCTTCTCCTTCTCTCTTCTCTCCTTCTTCCTCTTCTTCTTCTTCCTCTCCTTCTCTCTCTCCCTCTTCTTCCTTCACTAAACATGCGGGGGGGGGGGGGGGGGGGGGGGGATATAGCTGCCACCTGACGATCGGGGGGGAGGACGTTTCTATTGATGGCCCAAGAGGGCGCAGCTGCTGCAATCCGCAACGGAGGAGAGTGGCGAAGCACGAGGGGGGGGGAAGAACATGCTTTGCGGACATCCAGGGGGGGCGGGCTGTACCGTCGAAGGAGGAGAGGAGCCTCTCTTTTATAGGAGGGGGAGGAGGGTGGCATGGCCGCTACCCCTCCCACCTGGGGGGCTGCATGTCCCCTTATACTATCACTTCACTCCCTCCCTCTCTCTCCCCGATATCCTGTTAGTAGGGAGAGGGAGAGGGATTAAAAAATTTGCACTAATAATATTTTTTTTTCATTAAGGGGGGGAGTTCCTATGGGGGGGGAAAGCACGGGAATATTACATGTACTTTGTGTCAAATTGACATGTCTAGAACCTCGTATGTAGAAATAGATCTCTGAACTACTACAAGTGTTCTTGGGCCACGTACCCTCAGTGTTGAGCTCAAAGAGGAACTGTTGCTTGCTGTTATTTTTCAGCCTACAGACTGCTTGTCTATACATGAATAGGTTGCCCAAATACATGCTGATTTTGCATTGAATGAAGTCTGTACATGCAGGCTGCAATACCTAGGTGATTGCCAAGTGCCAGGAGGTGTATATATCATTGTTTTCCAGGCTGAAGTACTGACTGTCTGAGCGCATAGAGTGCTGAAAACTATCATAGACAGTTGCAGGGGTTGAAATTGAATTGTCAAGAAGATTTTTGGCTTGCAGGTAGTCAAGCAGAACATACGACATGGCAAATGCTGACAAGACATACAATATTATCCAAATTGTGGGGGAGAAATCGAACAGCCATAATTATACCATATGGAAGTTCCACATGGATAACTTCTTAATCGGAAAAGGATATTGGGAGTTGGTGACTAGAGTAGAAGCCGAGCTTGAGCTCCCAAAGAGACCTACAGCTAATCAAAGACAATTACACCGAGCTTGGACAGAAAGAGCTCGTAGGGTGTTGCATTGGATGTCTCTATGTATATCATATGCCATGGTAATGCAAATAATGAACTGCAGCTCTCCTAAGGATGCGTGGGACATTTTGATCAGGTACTATGGCACCACTACAAGTGCCAGGAAGATACAGTTAAAGCAGAAATTTAACAATATGGAGAGAAAGAGCAGGTCTATACAAGTCTATGTAACAGAGATCAAGACCATTGCAAATTAGCTGGCATCTGTTGGTACTCAAGTTGAAGATGAAGATATGGTTGTTGTGACTCTGAATGGCTTGGGTCCAAAGTACAAGTCTTTTGATACTTTTGTGTTTGTGTAGGCTGAAATGCCTGATTTCAATGAATTGGTTGTATTGCTTATCCATGAGGAGGTTAAACTTGGCTTGGCTAAGGGTCAAGTAGTTCCAAAAGCAAGGATGCAGTCTTTTATTCCAATCAATGCAACCGTGGTAGCCATGGTAGAGGCTATGGTTTTGGTAGAGGAGGCCATCAAAATGCATCCTATGGCAATAACAACTAGCAGGTCCCGAATGCAAGAGGTGGTGGAAACTTTAGAGGCAGGGGGAGATCTAGCCCTAGAGGCAGATGCACCTAGCAGTGTATATCTGACAATCCGAATAAGGATAAGGATTGTCATTATTGCCAGAAGTATGGTCATAATGCCAAGGACTACTGGAAGAAGCAGGGCAATCAAAAGAGCAAACAGCATGGACATTTTGCTACGTCCAGTCAGGTAGATGATGCTTCAGGAGATAAATTGTTTGCCATGTAGTATGTAAAAGATAGGGCTGCTCAAAAATCCACTGATAATGCAGTATGGTACATTGATTCAGAGGCATCAAACCACATGACCCCTCATGGTGATTGGTTCACTGACATGGTAGCTGAAAGGCATGGCTATGTATGCATAGGTGTGTAGATTATGGGATGTTCTATGTGAGAGATAAGCCCTTGAAATTGGTTGGATACACAACATGGATGTAGATTGGGAAGGATGCTCATATGACCATAGATCTATGAGCGGCTATGCTTTCGGGTTTAGAAGTGGAATGATTAGTTGGAGTAGCAAGAAGCAGCCTACGGTTGCTTTATTGAGTATTGAGGAGGCAGAGTACAGGGGTGTTGCATTGGCATCATGTGAGATTACATGGCTGCTCAAGCTTATGGCTGATTTGGATATACATGTAGATACTCTAGTGACTCTGCTATGTGACAATCTTAGTAGTGTACTCCTAGCCATGATTCCAGCATACCATGCCAGGACAAAACACATTGAGCTACACTACCACTTCATCAGAGAGATGGTTCTTGCAGGAAGAGTTGATCTCATGCATATGAAGATTGATGAACAGGTTGCGGATATCTTTACCAAGTCTCTAGGTAAAGATAAGTTCAGTGTTTTCAGACAACTGCTTGGTGTACAGATGTTGTCTTCAGCTTGAGGGGGAGTGTTAGACTTCAAGCTCATCCTTCTGTCTTTGGTATGACTATACCCGACACTTGAGTTGTCCAGCTGTACTACATGATGCGGACATTAAATAAGTTGGTGCTTAGGACTTAGTTGTTTGGTGTGAATGGTCCTTGTGACCTTGGGTTGTAAACAGTCATTTGAGTTATGGAAAAAATATACAATGAAATACGTGAGAGAGCAAGATGCTTCTCACTGTGTGTTAGCTCCAATCTCTCTCTCTGACTTTTATCAAAGATTGGTTTGAGTAACTAAATGTATTGATTACTATGGTTCTATGTTCAAGAAACAAAAAATTTAAAAGATCTTGACAATCCCAATAGCAAAATCATATTCTACTTGCTTACGAACTTATTTTTCAAAAAATTTCCAAATTTGAACAAAATTTTCACAAAAAAAAGGTGACGTATGAAATGCAAAAAGGCATATGTCTCCCTTACCTAGAAGTCCCAGGTCACGTTTCATAAGTCAGAGGGCTATATTGTTCAATAGAAATTCAAGTTGGAAGGTTAGCAGAACTTTGATGAATTATTAAAGTTTAATTTTATCATTTGATAAAATAAGTTATTATTAAAGTATGAATATATGATTGTCTTGGGATTGAAACTATTTGAGTAGTGTTTGTTTACCACTAAGTGATTGCAAATTATATTATATTAGATTTTGGGGATCTTTCCTAATTTTGAGTTGTTTTTTGTTTGCCATCTGGAGATTCCAGATGGCTAGAACTAAGGCTACTGCAAGAAAGTAGAAAGTTGATCCTAGAGGTCTTGCTTCAAAGATCCATTAGTCCTATAAGCCTTCCAAACTTACAAGGAAATCAAAGCCAAGGAGAAAGTTTTCACAAAACAGATTAGATGTCTAAAGGAGATTAGAAGTGCAATGAAGGATCTCGATAATGCAATTTCAAAACTGCCTTTTTTAGAGGCTTGTCAGGGAAATTTGTGGCAAGCATAGTCTTGATTGTTTTAGATGGAGAAGGGCATCTCTCAATTGCATTCAAGAGGTTGCAGAAGATTTTTTGATTGAGGTTTTTCAAGATTCCTATATATGTGCTACTCATGCACATAGGCTTACACTTATGGACAAAGACATGATAATTCTTAGGAGGTTGAGATACAAGTTTTCAAAGGTCCTTGAGCCCGTTCCCTTTTCTGATGCAAAGGCTTTCAATATTTTAAATGTGCCTCCATATAGAAAAAATAAAGGTGATCCAGGTCCTAAGGTTGAAGAAGATGTCACACATGAAAAAGACACAAGACTATATGAGAAAGATGAAAAGGCCATAGAAGAGCAAGCAAATGAATGGAGAGAGTATAAAAGAAAGAAGAAAGAAGAAAAGAAATCAAAGCAGCTCCTATCTTTTGAAGAAGAGCTATCTACCCTTCTTAAAAGGGATGACCCTAAGGGCTTCAATGTCTATTGCTTTTTACCTGGTGATATTAACAAAAGTTCTAATATGATATTTTCTGACTTTGATTGTATTCAAATCCTCAAGAATAAAATGGCACAAGGAAATGACTCTATTCTTCTTGCTGGGATGAGGTATAATATATCAAAATTTATTTTTACTCACTATATTTTTCTAGCAATAGACTTTCATGTTGATTCTCCCTATGATATCCATTTCTTTGCTAGGTGTGTTGGAGCCCCAAGAGGAACACCAAGGAAAAGGGAATTCTCTTGCAAGAAAATCTATCTTGTAACATCAACAAGCTTTTATTTCATTATTTTGATCATCAAAACAAAGAAAACAGCAATTCTTCACGTAGCATCATAGTAGATTTCTCCCACGGATTTGATAGAATCAACCATATTCTTCAACATCTTCACAAAATCCATCAATAGAACAAAGAACACAAAGAAATACAATATCTTTGAATGGAAATACATCACATAGTATTCATCTTGAATGTCTTCATAATTCTCTCTCAATCTCTCATATACAGTTACATTGTTTTGATAGAATTGACTATCTCTAACTCTCTTTCTCTCTCTCCATCAATAGTACATCATATCCTCACTACAATCACTCAATAATAACCCTCAATAATCCTTCTTAGGTCGTGGATACACCTCCCAAGAGGTATGTCTGATTGGAAGAGGTACCAGAGCCACTACAGTGTCTTTTCATAACTCACCACTATCACTTCACTCCAGTCTTTACTTGAGTCTTCAGCAACTACTTCTTTGACTTCTTTTAGCTCTTTTGCACTTGTATTCACCTCTTTCAAAGGCTAGAAAACTTTCCCAAGCTACACTCTCATCCAACAGAACACATACAGAGGCATACAGAAGCATACAAAAGGTCTACAGAGGCTCACAAAAGCTCAACAGAGAGTTACAGAAGGTCAACAGAAAGCATCAGAACCACATAACTCATACCAAAACCATTCCAAACCATCAAAAATCACTCAATAAGCTTTCAAAAAATCTCAAGCCCTATCAATCAATACTCCATCCTTCCATACAGAGAGAAAACAGAACAAAACAAAAGCTCAACAGAAGCTATCAGAACCAAACAAAACATATTAGAACATCAACATAACTTCACATCTCTACTAATAAACATCATGAGCTTAATAAAACCATTCCAACCTATCCAAAACACTCTCAAACCACTTTCAAACCAATCAATCATCTCATAAAATCAACCATTCAGCTCTCAAAAACAACAAAAATCAGCCAAAAAATAGGTCATTTCAACACTCAACATACCCCATACTTAATAAGGAAGCGTCCTTGCGACCCATTCAAGAGCTCAACTTTGATCTTCAATAAATCTTCAAAAACAGTCCATCCAACCACGACCCTAACTTATAACCTGTATCTGATATAAAGAATACAACGAAAGGAAAACCCTTTATACATTAACTCTTCTTATCAAACTGGAAATCACAACAAACTTGTAAAGGATATAAGAGGTTTCTTCTTCTACATCAGCATCTTCAACTATCCAACTAGCAACACCATCACCGCAATTCTCTAAAAATGTAGCTCGCACGAAAGCAAATCGAATAGGCAACCACCACGATCTTATCACATAAATTAACCCACAACACAAACACTACACACAACACAACCATCTGAATGACTCCTCCAAAAAGAGAGATTTATCATTAAAAAATCATCCACCATACATTGCAAAGGTATCAATGGAGATGATCCCTTTTGAAGGCTTGGTGATTTCGAAAATGATCCATGGACAAGGATTCATCTACAAATGTCTTGGGAGGATTCTGAAAGAATTGAAGGCAGCACATCCTTTCCAACAAGACAAGGTATCTGCTAGGCAAACAGAGGGCATGAAAGTACAAGACATCCAGTTGCTGGGAATCAATGCTCACATTGACATTCATGCACAACTTTGGAATAGATTTTGAATCATTATGGGAATGCCTATGCATATATGCTAGGTACCAAGTAAAATGAGCAGTTAAGCGCATAGAAGGATCTGCAGACTGAGAATATTGCTGAGCAAAATGCAGATAATTCTGATAAGCCTGACTAGCACTTATCCATTCTCCTGGGATCAATGGCCAATTGATTTGAGGTCCAGTAAGGGAATCATTTGAACTCCAGCCTCTTCTTCGAAGAATCTTGTGATCAAAACCTTGATACCCACCAACCAACTGAGGAGGATTAGGAATAGAAGTGTTAGGAGACGGAAGAGGGACTAATGAAAGATGATGAAGCGATGGATAGGAAAAATCATAAAATGAAGAATGGATTTAAGATGGATTTGCTGAAAATTGAGGAGATTCGGTTAAGAAAGGCGTTAAAAGATAAGTAGGAATAGTTGATAGAATGTCAGGGGATGGGGAAGGACAAGGATCAGGAGGTAGAAAAACTCCATCTTCAATAAAAGAACAATGGGTAAATATAGGAATTTGAGGAGATCCTTGAGGTTGGAAAAGAAGGGGTAAAATGACATTTGGGTTAGATTGAAAAAGGGAAATATAAGTATCATACCTATGAGCCATTTGTTGATAATGAGTTAGGCATGGTAAGGACGGACCTAAAGCTGATCTACGATGATAGGCTTCAAAGAAAGAAGTATCAAATGGGGGTTGGTTGGAGAGATAGGCTAAAAGATCCACCCTCAGTTGGTTAATGTTCTGGGCATGAGCTGAAGCTTTGACCTGATGGTGATTCAAAATGATAGCATCAACCATAGTGTGCCATGAAAACTCAGGACACTCATCAACCTTTGAAGAATATCCCTAGAACATCTCATTAATCCTCAACTCCAAATGTCAGACATACAAAGAAGCTTGCAATACCACATCTTCGACATACCAAGCCATATCTTCATCATCTGGAATTAGTAAATCACCCCTCAAATACAAATAGGACAGAAGCATCGTATATGGAGTGACAAAGTCTTCAAAAACCATCCTCACTACTTCTATCAACAAATCAGATGACGAGGCCCCACTCTATCCATCCTCTGGAATAGGTAAATCCATCATGGAAAGTTTTATATAGAAGGCCAACTTCTGTTGTTGATAATGGACAAAAAAGGAATGATCTGGTGGAACATATTCTTGATATTGCTCAAAAGAAGACCATAATAAATCCATGCGAGATTGCAATCTTTCCACCTTGGCTTGAAATAAGGGCCATAATGTAGCTTGTCTCTGAAGAGCTGCCAAGTCTATAGGGGATAAAAGAGAAACTGGTTGCACAAGACTCTGTGTATTAGACCGAGACTGAGCCAACTAATCTTTGAGTTGCTGGATTTAAGCATTGCTCTGGTCTAAGATAGCTGTGGTGGATTTAAATTTCTCTACTTAGGCAACTATCACCTCCTTCATCTCTTGACTCTCCTTCTATAACTTATCGCTCTCCTTTGTTACAACAACCACTTGAGACCTAGCTTCTGCCAACTCAGATTTCAACTTAGAGATTTCATCTTTCTGAGTATCCATGAGCTTACTATGATGCTCCATTTGCGTACAAAGGTCAGAGAATTTCTCCTGAGCAGAGGCTAACTCAGTATTGATCTTATTCAGGTCCTCCTTAGACTGCTGAACTTCATCATAAAATGAAGAATATAATTGCTGGATACAGGCAGTCATCGAAAGTTCAATAGATTTTTGGATATCCTTGCACAGGAACGGAATAGCATCTCCTGTTACCATGCGGTGAACAGAAGGAATAGTAAGTTCTAGCATCCCATCTCTATGGACTCTGAAAAGATTTGGCGTCTGAAGGAATGCAGGCAAGGTGCTGCAAGACTGGGCAGGAACTGTCACTGGAACTGGAGGAGGAGGAATAGGCACTGACTCAGCCACCCTCTTGAGGCATTTTCTCTGAATGACAAGGGGAGGAGGAGAATCATCATCCTCAATTATCACATCATCATCTTCATTATGAGATGGAGGAGAAACTTCTGGAGGATCAATTGGAGGTAAAGGAACTTCTTGCAGGGGCATCATGTAGCAGGAAGACATAGAGGAAGGACCCAAATGTAACAGTAGTCACGTTTCCTCTAGTAGCTCGGATAAAGTGGTGATCCATCTTGGAGAGGAGGTAGGTACTCCAATCAATAGTTATGCCTTTCAAAATCATTTGTGAAGCTGTAAACAACTCCTTGAAAAGATAATGAGATGGGGATTTTGCAGGCATGAACCTGTCCTGAAGGAATTGGCATAGATGTTTCCATAGGGGATTGGAAATCATGGAGGCACCGACTCCTAACGTGGTAATGACCTTCTTCGGATCAAGAACATCTTGAGCATGCTTCTGCAACAGCTTCAAAATATCGTCATTGGCGAACAACTGTCTGGCAGCAGGGACGGACTCCCCACGATATGGCAGACCAAGAGCCTTGCCTAGACTCTTCGGTGTCAGAAGAACAGTAGTGCCACAGACTGGACCATACCTCTTACTGTAAGAGGTTAAAAACTCGTCACAAATGGTTGGATCATCTGGAACCAGTGGGAAAAAAAGGCTCACGAACTTGGACAAGCCCGCTTTAGCGATAACGTCCGAATCCAATAACAAAGAATAATCATGTAAAGCCAAAGGAACATACTAGATCGAGGGAGAAGTACGAGAGGGCGCCATTCAGATGGTTATACACACACACCACAAACACAGACAAACAAAGAGAATGCCTGCAAAACAACCAAAAGGCTATCAAAAAAGAATCAATCCGAAAGAAAAACACTCATACAAATATAGACGTAACTAACCCAAGTACCACCCCAGACAATACACAGCCTAGAAAAATTTTGGCATGACCTCTACACATATGCGACCGAAAGCTTCATGCGATGCAACATGAAAACACCCAAATCCCTGTATCAGGCAATAAAGAAAAAACTACACACTGTACCTGTAATCGTAACACATGGACAAATCAGACTACCAAAAAAAACGGACATCAAGACTGGACCATAACTTGACCATCAGTGGCAACTAATAGATTTGTACGCGCCCATCCCACGAAGTGAGTTCATTAAAAAGGGGGAAAAGAAGTGCAGTGAGGGGGAATTAATTTAATGAAAGGTTCATTTTAATAAATTATTAACAATGGATGACATTTTATTAAGTGATAAACCTTAATAAGAAAACGACGGTTCCTTCTTAAAATTTTAGTTGCAAATTATTAGGTTGAAACGGTACATTAACGCAACCTGGACCTCGATACCAGACTAAGGTCTCTAAATGCAAATTCAGTTATTAAAAATTAAGGTGATGTGGAGGGCTTTTTTTGGCCAGCGCGTGCTTTTGTGATGGCTGGTTCATTGTTAGTAAAAATATTAAGGTGCCTCTGAAGCGCACGTAGCGCGTGCTAAGTGAACGGCGGGTTGATTTTAATTAGAAAAAGGTGTGTTTGGCGCGAGCGCGCGTGCCATGGTGGTGTTTAGGATTCATGTTAAAAATTAAGCGTGAATTTTGGGATAGCGGAAAAAATAAAAAATATAAAAGAAAAAATACCTGAAAGTGGGTGTATGTGTATGCAATGAATGCGCACGTCTCAATCTCCAAAATGTAGGTCAGCAATTCAAAAAGAAAAACCACGAACTGAAAATAATTGGACACACGACATAGTAAGATTAGTGTATATGAATTTGTTTGGATGACTGATGGCTTATATGTTGTTGTTGTTTTTTTAAATTATAAATGTTGTGTATTGTTGATTGTGTATTTTGGTTTTTATGTGTTTTTGTTTATTGTAATGTTTTTTTTCGTGTTTTTGTTGATCTTTGTGGCAAAATTTTGACAATGAAACACATATAAAAATGTTGAAGATTTTCAGCATCAACCCACCACGTGTGACCAAGGTATCTGGATTTTTCCAAATTTCTCAGCTTGTGTTTGGAATTAAAGAGGATTTTTCATGAATTTAGGCTAAATGGTTGATTTTATGAGATGATTGATTGGTTTGGAAGTGGTTTGAGAGTGTTTTGGATAGGTTGGAATGGTTTTATTAAGCTCATGATGTTTATTAGTAGAGATGTGAAGTTCTATTGATGTTCTGATATGTTCTGTTTGGTCCTGATAGCTTCTGTTTTGTTCTGTTTTCTCTCTGTATGGAAGGATGGCGTATTGATTGATAGGGTTTGAGATTTTTTGAAAGCTTATTGAGTGATTTTTGATGGTTTGGAATGGTTTTGGTATGAGTTATGTGGTTCTGATGCTTTCTGTTGACCTTCTGTAACTCTCTGTTGAGCTTCTGTGAGCCTCTGTAGACCTTCTGTATGGTTCTGTATGCCTCTGTATGTGTTCTGTTGGATGAGAGTGTAGCTTGGGAAAGTTTTCTAGCCTTGAAAAGAGGTGAATACAAGTGAAAAAGAGCTAAAAGAAGTCAAAGAAGTAGCTGCTGAAGACTGAAGTAAAGACTGGAGTGAAGTGACAGTGGTGAGTTATGAAAAGACACTGTAGTGGCTCTGGTGCCTCTTCCAATCAGAAATATCTCTTGGGAGGTGTATCCACGACCTAAGAAGGATTATTGAGGGTTATTATTGAGTGATTTTAGTGAGGATATGATGTACTATTGATGGAGAGAGAGAAAGAGAGTCAGAGATAGTCAATTCTATCAAAACAATGTAACTGTATATGAGAGATTGAGAGAGAATTATGAAGACATTGAAGATGAATACTATGTGATGTATTTCCATTCAAAGATGGTGTATTCCTTTGTGTTCTTTGTTCTATTGATGGATTTTGTGAATATGTTAAAGAATATGATTGATTCTATCAAATCCGTGGGAGAAATCTACTATGATGCTGCGTGAAGAAATGCTGTTTTCTTTGTTTTGATGATCAAAAGAATGAAATAAAAGCTTGTTGATGTTACAAGATAGATTTTCTTGCAAGATAATTCCCTTTTCCTTGGTGTTCCTCTTGGGGCTCCATATTTTTGGTGCACAGCCGGGAAAACTTGCCATCAACAAGCACCAAAAGAGGCTGAAAATGAAGGAAGTGGCATTGCCAAGAAGGGGAGAATTCAATGGATGCTTGTAAAGTTTCTTCTTCCACTGAAGAGTTGGAATTTCTCATAATCAAAGCCACTTTCCACAAGAAGTTCATCCCACAATGGCGAAAACACATCACCATCATGATGCATGCTCTATGTGGTGGACAGTTTCCTCTTCCTATTGAAGCAGCAGAAACTTGCATCTTGGTGGCAAACTGTTTGGGAACAAACTGAAGAGCAGAAACACAGAGAATGACCATCCATGGAAGATTTGACATTCATTGAGAAGTTTCCAGACATCATCAAGTGGGAGATTGTGAAGAAGCTTCAGGAGTCGTGGTCTGTGGAGGTTCAAAAAAATAAGAAGGAACAAAGCTGGGACTTGTTCGTAGATGCTCAACAGCAAGATACATGGGATGCTTGGTGCATTGATAATCTTCTGTTTATTCAATTAGCAATCCACTGGAAGTTGGTAGACAGAGTGTTTTTCACAACATACATTGTTGAAACCATCAGAAGTTGGCATTACTATGATGATGGCACCACCACAATGCTTAGACGTATGCATTTTGACACCTTCAGAACCGAATACCTTCCTCTGTGCAGTGGTATGAAAGCAGAATTCAGGGACGATGAAAAGGAAGAAGTAGAAGAAATGTTGGCAAGAGAGTCCTCCAGAGACTGAAGCCTTCTATTATCCCTCTATGGAGCACTAACAACATAGTGGAGCCAACCCCTTGATGAATGACGCAATAAAGAGGCAAGCGTTAGAACGAGTCCAAAGGTACGTGAGAAGAGAGAAGGCGAGAATCAAAACCGAGAACGAGCTCGCAGGAGAAGCCACCTTTGACGCCCTTGCGAAACTCTTTACAGAAGTCCCAATGGCACATCAAGCCCTTCCTCCTCCTACTAGAGGTCCACTTCTAAGCCAGATCCGTCCTGGAAATATTGATGACAGGCCAGCGAATGTAGTCCCATTGCCAATTTTTAAGGGAGATTACAATGAAGACCCCGATCTTCATGTAGCAGAGTTTATGGTAGCATGTGTGGCTAACAATGCCAGAATCCCTGAGCATTGGTTGGCAATATTCCCCGCCACTTCCAAGGGCGCGGCCTTTCAGTGGTATGAGAGACAAGCAACGGAAACTTTTGGCACATGGGACGACCTGAAGTTGGCCTTCCTCACTAAATTCAAGCGTGAAGGTTTTGAAGAGCAGATGTGAGAGGAATTTATGAATGTAAGTCAGTCCTCTGGAGAAAGAGTAGAAGCTTATGTCTCACGAATGGAATCCATCCTAAAGAGATGGACTAACCATAATCTAGAGGATGGCATTAAGAAGGGAGTGTTTCTCAGAGGATTACAACCAAAAGTCCTTAAGCTTGTGGAGCTGCAAAGACCAGCCACATTGCAAGCTGCAACAGAAGGTGCAAGACTGTACGATGAAGTGGAAGCTAGATTGGCGATGATTCTAGGAATAGGAGTCCTACCTCCATTGATGCCATGAATGATGTACCCACCAAATGCAATCCTAGGGACTGTACCTTACCCCTACCAACAGATGCCCCCAGTATCACAGTACAGTGCACCAAATCCACAATGGCCACAATCAATGCCTCAAATGATGGTTCAACCACAACAACAATGGTCCCAACCAATTTCCCCAATGCCAAATCAACAGCAACAGTGGAACCCTACCAACTGGAGCCAACAGCCAATAGTTCAAACAAGAGCTCTGAATCGGAATTAGAATAGAGACTCCTCTGCACCAGCCCAACCTGTTTTTGCAGTGATTACAGAGACTCCTCAAAACCCTACTGCCAGTACCTTAGGAGGAGAAAGATTGAAGGATTATTTATCCAACTCGGTTGCAAATATAAAAAATGAGCTAATGGATGTGATTACAGAGCAGCTACAGACACTGAAAGTGAATACCGCCAGCATATCCAACGTTGCAGGAGCAGAAAGAGATGTGATGCGTTCAAATACTTGGTGTGATAAGTGTTATCAAGCAGGACATTTAGCCACTGAATGTACACGAAAGCCAACAGTCCCTGGAGCTTTCTGTTCCTACTGTTTGTGGAAGAACCATATAGAGGATATTTGCTCTCTGAAGGAGATGCATGATAGGAGAAGGAAGGAAGAAGATGCAAGATTCAACTTGTTGGAATCCAAAATGACAACACAGGATATTGGATCAAAGCCTAGGGAGTTTGGTCCTAATTTCGGACCCAGAAGATTTCCATCCCAAATTTACAGAGGAAGACAGTCTGGCGGTGGTCATAGATCAGAAGTGGAGTGTTACAGATGCGGAGAAAAGGGACACATTTCACCAAATTGTCCAAATCCCAGAAGGTCAGTGGATTACAAACCCTTATGCAGTCGATGCAAAGGAGAAGGACACACTGCAAAAGACTGTCCAAGCCCAGCCCCAGTGAAAAACAATGCTACTGATAGTCTAGCCAAGGCCCAAGAGCCTACCTCAAATTTAGTGGAATTGGAAGTTGCTACCATCACGTGTGCAAAGAAGAAGGAACCACCTATCCAGAAAGAAAATAATCCTCCTGCCAGAACAGTGAAGTTCAATCTTCCAACAGAAGAACAGAACAGAACAGAGCCTTACAGTGCCGTACAGAGCACTACAGTGCCACAGAGAGTCACAGAGACAATTCCAGAGACAGGACCAGAGGTCCAGGAGATAGAAGAGGAGGAAGTGCCACAAGTGGCAGAAGAAGGCCCCATGATTCCCCTGGTGGAAGAAAAAAGAAAAATGAAAATGGGTGTTGCCCCATTCCCTAACCGGTTAGAGAAGCCAGTGGATCCTATTAAGGAATACGATTTGATCAGAGATCTAGATACCTTTAAACCAAACCTCACATTCTGACAATTATTGATGTTGTCTCCCAGTTGCTGAAAAAGATTCAAAAGTATACTGACAAGAAGACGTGGCTTAAGTATTGCTCTCTCAACAGCAACAAAGTCCAACAAAGCTCCAGAGCCTGTAAAAGAAGTGGACGTGGCTAACGCCTTCCTAGATCCGAGTACCCCAGAGACTGGCACGTGGATAGAAGGCTGCTTTATTGCAAATACACTGTCTGATGGTGGTTCATCAGTGAACATTATGACGGATGTGACAATGAAGGATCTAGGCCTACAAGGTGTGCAACCAACCCAATGGCTCATCAGACTGGTGGATCAGAGCAGAATCAAGCCTTTGGGTATTCTCCCATATGTGAAGACTACAGTGGCTGGAAAAGATTATTAGCTAACCTATCTGGTGGTGAAGCCAAACTCTTATGGTACATCCTACCCCCTATTACTAGGAAAACCATGGCTTTTTGAAGCAAGAGCAAGGACAGATTGGTTCAAAGGAACCTTGACCTTGGGTAAAGGACCTAATAAAGTGGTGCTGAAGTTATATGGTGCTCAAAAAGGACATAGATCCACTTCCTTGGAATTATCTTCTAACTCCCCCAATGAGGCTACAGATGGAACATCAGCAGAAGAAGAAGCTGTCAAGAAGATCTTTCCTCACAAAACAGAGGCACAGTCCCTAACAGTGGGCACTGTAACCCAACTCCCTCAAGATGCAAAGCCATTATCAATGGGTGAATACTTCTTGCCTGAAGCAGGAACGATTTCTGAAATCACTTTTGACAGTGAGATAGAAGCATGGATGTACTGCTCTCCCTGTTGTATGGCCATAGCAGAGCTAGAGTCAGAGGCAGAAGATGAAACAGAGAACCTGTTCTTCTCTTACAGAGCTCCTACAGAGACAGAGACAGAGACAGAGACAGAGATAGAGATAGAGATAGAGACCGAAGAGGATGGAGATGATATTGAAGAAGAAGGTTATGAAAGCGAGATGGAAGAATCTATCCCACCCGAAGAGGATATATATGAAGAAAAAGTTCCAGAAGCATCGGAAGCAGACGAGCTCATGTTGTGGGACAGAATAGTGATGGTACCATTTGGTCTGGTAAATGGATTTTCTCATATGCAAAATCTTTATAAGAAATGGTTAAAGAAGACCAAGTCATCTTTCAGTAGTGGTTCATGCCGCCCTCACCCATCTTTGCCAAGAAAAGATGGTGATGATGCAACGTGCCAACAAGCACCAGTCTCACAATTGCAACAGGCATCATAGGGTCCCTGTTATGTGATGTTCCTGGACTCGTCATCAGAAGATGAGTCTTCAAGCCAAGAGGTAACTAATCTTGAAACCAAACTCGAAACGTCTCTAATCCCATTTCAACATCTCAAGGGGCAACCTAAGTCTCCACCAAAAGAAGAAGTTGGGTCTAGTGGGACATCAGAAGAGGACACCACCCCCTTTAAGGAGTCGGATTTATACCCAGAAGCGGTCCGTGGGACCTTCATCTGTGAAGTAGAAGGAGAAAGACAGTTGACTTTTGTGGATGCAGATGGCATTGAACGCCATTTGAAGGTGGGTAGTAGCCTACCAGAAGAGGAGTTGTCAACTTTGTACAACTTGTTGAAAGAGAATTTGGACGTGTTTGCGTGGTCCTACAAAGACCTAAAGGGGATTGATCCCACAATATGTCAGCATCATATTGACTTGGAGCCTGATGCCAAGCCAGTACGGCAATGATAGAGGTGAATGAACCCGAATTATTCCACATTGGTGAAAGCAGAGCTGCTGAAGCTTCTGGAAGCCGAGTTCATCTATCCATTGGCAAATAGTGAATGGGTCTCACCCATCGTGGTTGTACCCAAGAAGAATGGCAAGCTTCGTATATGTGTGGATTTCCGCAAGTTGAATTCCAAGACGAAGAAGGATCACTTTCCTATCCCTTTCATAGACCAACTATTGGACACAGTGGCAGGACATGAGCTTTATTCCCTTCTGGATGGATTCAGCAGATATAACCAAGTGCAGATAACAGAAGAAGACCAATCCAAAACAACCTTCACCACAGAATGGGGGACCTACGCTTACAGAGTGATGCTGTTTAGGCTCTGCAATGCCCCTGCTACCTTCCAGCGAGTCATGATGGCCGCATTCCAAAATCATCTGTACAACTTTATTGAGGTATATTTGGATGACTTCTGTGTCTATAGTTTGATCCGTGAACACTAGGGACATTTGGAACAATGTTTTGACCGATGTCGGGAGTATGGGATCTCCCTCAACCCTGACAAATGCATCTTTAGAGTCTCTTCTGGAGTTTTGTTGGGCCACATTGTCTCTGCACAAGGGATATCAGCAGACCCTGCAAAGATCAAGAAGATCGCAGCTCTGACAGCACCCAAGAACCTCAAACAATTGAGGGGATTTCTTGGCCATGTGGGCTATTACAGAAGATTTATTGCACATTTTGCAACTAAGGCAGCCCCTCTGCACAAGTTCCTAAGGAAAGAAGCTGATTTCCTTTGGATGGATGACTGTGAAGAAGCCTTTAATACTCTAAAACAATGCCTGACACAAGTACCTATTTTACAGCCTACTGATTGGACGAAGGAGTTCTATGTGCACACAGATGCATCAGTTGAAGGGCTAGGTGTTGTCCTATGTCAAAAGGGCCCCTCCAAATTAGATCAATCGATCTATTACGCAAGCCGAAAAGTCACTGATAGGAAACAAAACTATACAATGATAGAGCTGGAGTGCTTGGCAATGGTGTTTGCCCTAGAGAAGTTTTGCCACTACCTATTGTCTACCCACTTTAAATTTTATGTGGATCATGAGGCCCTGTCCTTCCTGATGAACAAAGAAGACGTGAAAGGATGAATAATGAGATGGCTCCTTCTATTTCAGGAGTTCGACTTTGAGGTAAATACCAAACCTGGTCGTTCCCATGTTCTGGTTGATCATCTGTTGCGTATCCCACAAACTGCAGACGAGGAGCAGGATGATCCAAACCTCCCTGATGCTTCCCTATTTCTGGTCGATACTGTAACTCCCTGGTATGCAAATATCGCCAACCTGCTGGCAACCCAACAGTACCCTCCTGGTATTTCTAGTCGGGAAAGGAAGAAGCTTATTTTAGAATCATCCCCCTACACCCTGTTAGGCGGTGCACTGTACAAGAAAGGCAAAGACGAAGTGCTCAGAAGATGTGTTGCAGGAGATGAGACTGGGATTGTTTTAAAGGCTTGCCATGATGAGCCATGTGGAGGCCACTTTGCAGGAGAAGCCATAGCCAGGAAAGCTCTGTTAGTAGGTTATTGGTGGCCGACCCTCCACAAGGATGCTTATGATTACTGTAAGCAATGTGATGCCTGTCAGAGAATGGGAAAACCTACCAAGTTCAGTGCCATGCCACTGCAACCTATCCTTCCCTTGAAGCCTTTCGAGAAGTGGGGCATCGACTTCGTTGGCCCAATCGATCCTCCCACCAGAAGAAAACATAATAGATACATCTTGGTATGTACAGATTATGTCACAAAGTGGTGTGAAGCTAAAGCTCTGAAGCGGGATGATGGCAACAGCGTGGCCCTGTTCATGTACGAGAATATCATCACCCGTTTTGGCAGTCCCCTAGAGCTGGTAAGTGACAGAGGCACTCATTTCATTAATAAAGTCATGGAAGAGTTGACAGAGCTGTATAAGATCCGCCATCGCAAGTCCACTCCTTATTACCCCAGAGCCAACGGCCAAGTCGAAGTCACGAATCGCATCCTCTACTCGATTCTGACAATAACAATTGCCACACATCGTCATGATTGGGATGGACTTACAGAGGCCCTTTGGGCGTACAGAACCTCCCATAAAGCAGCAACAGGACAGACACCCTTCCAGCTGGTGTATGGTATAGAAGCTGTTTTCCCTATTGAACTTGAGTTGCCCTCTTTGCGAGTGGCTATCAAAGAGCGTTTGGGGGATGATGATTCACTGCAACGCCGTCTCCTGCACCTGGAATGTTTGGATGAAATTTGCAGGATGGCTCTACAGTGCATGTAAGCCACACAAGCTCGACGTAAGGCTTACCATGACAGCTTCATCAAGCACAAGGAGTTCAAGGAAGGTGATTTGGTCCTAGCCTATGATTCACGATTTGGCAAGTTTCCTGGCAAGCTTCAACAGTAGTGGATGGGCCCATATAAGGTACTTGCTGTCAACCCTAATGGCTCTCTGTCCAAGTGCAGTCCGTTGATGCCTCTGATGATCCCTTCCTGATCAATGGATATCGCCTGAAGAAGTACTTCCCTCCTTAGGGATCTTGACAATCACGGTCACCTGATCCTTTTCCCTGTTGGCGTGGCACTGCAACTCTTATGATGCTACTTCTGATAGCCGTTCTTCAGTCACTCCTGATGAGGTGGACGCAACCCTCTGTCCCCTTAGCCCCACCTTCCAGCCCTGCTCTCTTATCCTCTATTTTCCACCAGCGGCAGTGGGGTGAGGTTGGTTCTAACATATGGTCTTTCTACCATTCCTTTCCTAATGAAAAAAAAAAGAGAGAAAAAAAAGGAAAAAAATATCGGTCATGGGAGAAAAGGACTTAGGTCCCTGTCATGCCGATCTATTCTTCGAGAAAAGGTGGAAACACCCTCGGGAGTAGGAGAAAAAGAAAAGAAAAGAAAAAAAAACCAACAAAAGAAAAAAAAATGCTATGGGAGAAAAGGAAGAAATTCCCTGTCATCGCAGGCCTCGTTCCAAGAAAAGGTGGTTAACACCCTTGGGCGAGAAGCTGGCTATGGAAAAGGTGGCAACACCCAGCAGTCCAAAAAGTGGATTCATCAATTGACATCCCCAGGATCTAGTTTCGAAGCTGCCTCCCTTGGTACGCTGTGTCATGTGCCTTTCTGTAGAGCGTTTGACAAGTTCTCTAGCAGATGCCATGTTCCTATCTAACCCCACATTCGATCTGATGGCTACCTCCATGGGTACGCCTCTTCAACAACTCACAACGCGATCTTCATCGACAAAAAATTGAGTGACGCGAGCTTTCATCCTAAGCGGATGGGGTTGTGAGTATGGTTGCCCTCTGTATCTATTAGAGAGTGAGATAGAGGGTTGGGTGAGAGACCAGTCTTTTCCCTTCAAATCAAATGAGAGGTGAGAAGTGTGAATGAAGTGCTGCACGCCCGGGATGGGCCTCTCAATGCACAAAGCACGATCTGTTTCTGTGCACTGCACCATAAGGCTCCCTGGCCTTTCTTCTTGCACCGTATGCTAGCACAGGGCGGGATGCATAGTTGCACCATCAAATGCGCACAAGGCATACAACCTTTTCACAAGTGACCGTGAGGATTACATCAAGGGTTTCAGGACATGGCTGCCCTCTATATTTTTCAACAGAGCGTGAGATAGAGGGTGGGCTGAGTGTGACTGGAGTTTCTTCAATCAATTACTGAGAGGTGAGGATTGAGGGACGTTACGACCTTTGGAGTCAGGTACGTTCTCGTTTCCCTATGCACCCACGGGGTGGGTCTCTACCGTCATCACAGGACACGCCACCCTGTTCTGTACACTGCACTGTAAGGCTCCCTTGCCTTCCTCCTTGCATCTATGCCAGACGGGTTGGATGCATTGATGCACCATCAACTGTGCACCCTGGCATACTCCCTCTGTACCATTCCCTTGTCGATTCCTAAGAGTGCTGTAAGCTGAGTGACTCTCCTTCGTCAGCGACACCGACTCGACGAGATTCATCCATCAGCTACCTCCCTGGGTGCTGCCGCGTGGTCCCTCCCACGAAGGACATGTGCTGTGAAGATGCCTTAGTACCTCGTGCAGCCAACAATGAGAGTGGACGTGCCATCGACCAGTCAACCTTGATTCTCGACAACATGGGCCAAGTTTTTCTAACCCTACACCTTCTGTTGTCAGTGATGTTCATGTTTTAAGTGTGGGGACGTTCGTGGATGGTCTGTTATGTGGTAGTAGGTCCCTGTTGCTCGGTCAACCCTATCCGTTAAGGTTTTAAGTGTGGGGACATTTGTGGATGGTCTGTTATATGGTAGTAGGTCCCTGTTGCTCGGTCAACCCTATCCGTTAATGTTTTAAGTGTGGGGACGCGTCCCTGCGCGACTACCTTGCATACCACCCTACATATGCTTCACTTTGCTCATGCATGTATGCCATGACTTTCTGTTACACTCCTAGGGTCCCTTCCCCACCCACCCGTCTCCTATCACCCCTCCCTTGGGGCTGTTTCTCCTTCATTTCTCTTTTTTCCTTATTTTGCTGTGTTTCTATGTGAACGCACCCTACATTCAGCGGACTTCCAATCTGACTTTACAAACCTTTTCATCCCTTGGACTTGTCCAATTTTTCTTTTTACCCACCCTTGTTCCGGTGCACGGTTCTCAAGTTATTAATTTTTGAAGCATTTTGCGCACATTAGCCGGTTTTCCATGTGAACGCACTTTTCTTGCTTCGAAATAGTAATCTGACGTGGAAACCCTGACCAACACTTTTCCCCTGACATTTTTTCTTTTTACTCTGTGTCCTTCCGATGCACGGTTTGTCCAATGTTAATTTTTGCGGTTTCTCGAGACTTTTTCGTGCGTCTTTTTTATATTTTTCCATGTGAACCTACCCTATTTGTATCACAATTTCAATTTGATTTGACAGCCGTGTCCACTGCGCCTTTCCCTACATTTGTCCTTTTTTCTACCCCCTTTTTCGACTTTTGGATTTTTAATTATTAATTTTTAAATGTGCTTTCGGGTGTATTTTTGGTGTTTTTCGCATATGAACCCCTCCTACATCTGCTGGAACTGCGTTCTAACATGATAACCCTGTGCCACCCCTTCCTAGGACATTTTTCCTTTTTACTGCCTGTCATTTTGGCCAGCGGCTCGTCCAATATTATTTTTTGATTCCATTTTTGGGTTTGTTTTTTGGGTTTTCCCCATGTGAATGCATCTTATCTCAGTTAGAACCATGTTTTGACATGACAACATTGTCGGACACGTGCTTCTGCACATTTTTCCTTTTTCCTGCACTTCGTTCCGATGCACAGATCTTTTGATATTAATTTTCTTTTGCGTTTTTGGACCCATTTATTGCGTTTTTTGCATGTGAACGCCCTGTCTTTCCCCCGAACCCGCGTTGCACATTTCCTTTGTCTTCCCCCTGCCGTCCTACATGCAATACCACATCTTTGACATACCAAGCCAGATCTTCATAATCTGGAATCAGTAAATCACCCCTCAAATACATATAGGACAGAAGCATCGTATCTGGAGTGACAGAGTCTTCAAAAACCATCCTCACTACTTCTATCAACAAATCAGATGACCAGGCCCCACTCCATCCATCCTTTGGAATAGGTAAATCCATCATGGAAAGTTTTATATAGAAGGCCAACTTCTGTTGTTGATAATGGACAAAAAAGGAATGATCTGGTGGAACATATTCTTGATACTGCTCAAAAGAAGACCATAATAACTCCATGCGAGATTGCAATCTTTCTACCTTGGCCTAAAATAAGGGACATAATGTAGCCTGTCTCTGAAGAGCTGCCAAGTCTGCAGGGGATAAAAGAGAAACTGGTTGTACAGGACTCTGTGTATTAGACCGAGACTGAGCAAACTGATCTTTGAGTTGCTGGATTTGAGCATTGCTCTGGTCTAAGATAGCTGTGGTGGATTTAAATTTCTCTGCTTGGGCAGCTATCACCTTCTTCATCTCTTGATTCTCCTTCTATAACTTATCCCTCTTCTCTGTTATAGCAACCACTTGAGACCTAGCTAACTCAGCTTTCAACTTAGAGATTTCATCTTTCTGAGTATCCATGAGCTTACTCTACTGCCCCATTTGCGTACAAAGGTTAGAGAATTTCTCCTGAGCAGAGGCTAACTCAGTATTGGTCTAATTCAGGTCCTCCTTAGACTACTGAACTTCATCATAAAATGAAGAATATAATTGCTGGATACAGGCAGTCATCATCAAAAGTTCAATAGAACTCTGGATATCCTTGCACAGGA